>NC_138383.1:38304384-38329590 GCF_054177405.1 Leptonychotes weddellii | reverse complement strand
TGGCTCCAGGTCCGGCCAAACCAGAGGGAAAATGTCTCATGATGGGTGAAATGGGACCGCGGCCGCAGGCATTGCCAGGTCTCCACTGGCCCTCGAGAGCTGGCCTGGCTGAGCCACAGCCCGCAGCATGGGCCCGAGGCCTGGAACTGAGCTCAGGGAGGAGCAGGCCCCAGCTCAGGGGGCTCCCTGGTCCCAGGTGGCAAGTGGATTGAAGGGACACCAGGAGCTTTCCCTCCCCACTTACACCCGGATCAGGGCTGGGCTCAAAAGCGAGAGGCGAGGACACCGTGGGGGCTGGCTTCAGTTCTGAGCTTTGCTGCAGGTAGCAGCTCGAGCAGCTCTCGGTCAGACCCCATGACAGAAGGGGTGGGGGAGAAGGCAGGAGGGGACTTAGCTTAGGACTTGGGACATGTGCCTTCCAAGGACAGAGCCGTTGCCAACCCCAAGCAAAGCCCTGCTGGGCTGGGGCTCAGTTTCCCTGTCTGTTAGATGAGGTGCAGGTTGAGACCAGCGGGTTGCAAACTTTGGACTGTGACCCACAGCAGACACATTTTACGTTATAACCCAGGACACGCGACTGCGTGTAACCGAACCGAACGACACGCACGCTACGGCTCGCAGTGGCCCCTAGGCTGTCCGTTCCATCCGTTTCAAACTGTGAAGTGGACTGAAGGACCACGGACTGCAAGATCCATCCACAGTCCGTGGCCCTGGCACTGCCTTCTAAGCAGCGTATGGCTGATATGTGAGGCTGCTATTAGGACCCAAATATTTCTCAAAACAGAAGAATTTGAAGGCAAGAATTTGAAAAGCAAACTCTTACCCTGTGATGGATGACCCAGCAGAGGCGAGCACCCATGAGGAAGAGCCGAGGGGCTGGGACACTGGGCGATGTGTCCTCCCCTGCCGGGGCCTGCGCTGGGCTCCCTGCCCCCCTTCCCCCGGCTGGGCCCCAGCTCATTACCTTTTCAAGTGTTCCAGCAGGAAGAGGAAGGTGATGAGGTTGGGGTCGGGCAGGGTGCGGAGCAGGTGCATCATGCAGTTTTCCTTGGCAGCAGGGTCTGACAGGGCTGTGGGGAGAGCGGGGCTAGGGCGGGGCTCGGCTCCCAGGTGGGGAGGCCCGAGCCAGCGTCCCCATGGTCAGGAGGCTAAGGGACACCGAGGGAGAGCCCAGGCTGCAGGGGTGAGGGAAGCAGACCTTGCAGGGAAGGAAGGGCCTGGTATCTTCCCAAAGGTGGGCTACAAACAGCTGGTTCCTGTAGAAGCCCCCACCCGTGACCTGCAGCTCAATCAGGAGGCAGGCTGGCGGGGAGCGGGCACCCTCCCGCCCCTCCCGCCTTGCCATGCCCCCCCTGGCCGGGGTCTAGGGGGCAAAGCTTAGGGCAATGAGGACACTGCTTTGAATGCTTCCTCTTTCAAATGCCTGTGATGCTAGAGCAGGCAGTGAACAGCCTTCCAAGGGGCTCCTCACTCCCTGTGGTGGCTGAAGCCCTGATCTGCCCTGGGAGGAGGTGGGGGGGAAGGAGGTGGGGGGGGGGCGTGAGGAGGCAGGGGGGAGGCAGGAGGGAGGTGCCCAGAGCCCCGCCAGCGGAGGCCCTCAGCTTCAGCGCCCCTAGGGCACCCGTGAGAGTGGGAGGGCGCTGCTCTGGAAGGCTGGGCGCCGGCCACCTGCAGTGCACTCCCGCCAGGCTCGGCTGGCTCTGGGACGCTGGCCCTGACCACCCCCCTCAGGGCACATTTCCCCGGACGCCCGGCTTTCCAGGCAAGAAGGCCGGTATTTGAGGAGGAAGCACAGAGAGCAGCCCAAGGGGCCAAGAGGGAAGCGAGGCAGGCGACAGAGGGTCCAGCCTCTGGCTCAGGCCCCAGCGGGTCACACCCCACCCTCTGGGCCACTCGGCCACGCCGCCCCAGAGCACTGGGTGGCTCCACAAGCCAGGGAAGCCACGGGTCTCCTGCCCTTCACTGTCAGGGAGGCCCGGCTCAGCCCGGCCCTCAGTCCCCCAAAGCCTCACCGATGCCCTCCATGAAGGCTGGGTAGAGTCGGTCTGTGAGGAGGGGCTCAGGCAGCTCCCGGAAGTAGAGCTTCAGGGTGCCAGCAATGGCGTTGATGTCCGTGTCACTCAGCATCAGCAGGATGTCCTTGTTATCTGCGGGGGAGGTGCGCGATGGGGACTGGGCCCGCCTGAGCCCCCTCCTTCCACGCAGTCCTCAGCCAGGCGGGGGGGGGGGCCCGCTCCATCCCAGCCACAGCTGGGGAAGCCCCCTCCCACCCCCTCTCCGCTCTGGCCTCCCCAGGAGAAGCAGGATGTAGGCGGCGGCCACAGGTGGTCGGTGACTCAGCCCCATGGGGGAGGGGAGCCCCGTGCGCCAGTCCAGAGTTCTGCAGCCACACTCCCACCACACGTCACACCCCCTCTCTGGAATCTCCCCGCTGCCAAGCCTCTCTCTGGAAGGCCCTGCACACTTTTTTCCACGTAAAATCCTGTTCCGACAAAGCCTCGGCTTCCAGGTTGCACAGAGGCCCCGTCCCCAGCCCCGCACCCCAGGCTTCCCGAACACGGGCCCTGCCTTGGCTCCCATGGAGTCAGCCCTGCCCGGCCAGTTCAGGCCTCCTGGCTCCCGCAGCCTGACCCAGCCAGAGGGGGAGAGAGGCGAAGCACCGGGAAGGGCAGGCCCCCCCACGGAGGGGTTTACAGAGCTAGACTGCAATGCCCCTCCCGAAGGGCGCTCAGGGCTCTGGAGGCAGCAGAGGGGAGCCCGAGTCAGCCCAGGTTCGAAGCCCTTCAGTCTCCTCACCGCCCCCCAGGCACCAGGGAGCTAGCGAGAAAGCCAGCAACACTGGAGTAAGAAAGATCTGAGTTGAAAGAAGGCGCAAAGCCTACAAGCTGGGCAATCCTGAGCAAGGGACATGGCCTCTCTGAGCCTCAGTTCCTTATCTGGACCAGGGGGTAAGGGACTGGAGGGGAGGGGGTTCCACGAGCGAACAAGGCAGGTTCCTTGCATCAGAGGCTCAGAGACGGCCCAGCGCATGCGACACTGGACCGCCGTTCACAGAACAAGGCCCCTCTGCCAGAGGTGACTTGGGGCCTCTCCGGAGAAGGCCTCTGGTGCTCCCGGGCTCCTGGGAGGGGGGCGCCCTCTCCCCACCGCTGCCCCGGCGGGGCCTCCCTCACTCACTGGCATCGAAGACGGCCTTCAGTGCCTGGATATCCGTGGCTACCCCCGATATCCGGTAGATGCCGACCTCCTCGATGCCTCTCTTCTCCACCTCCTCCACACACTGCCGCACGATATAGGGCACCTTGGAGCGCTCGCGCCTGGGGGGGGAGGGGCTGTGAGGGGGGGCGGAGGGCCTCCCCTCCCCGCAACCCGGACCCCCCCTCCCCCCCCGGCCGGCTGCAGGACAGAGGGGACAAAGGCAGGAGGAGGTTTGGGAGACAAGCCCAAAGACTCTGAGACAAGAATGTTCCTGAGAACACAGAGCTCAGCTTCAGATGCTTATGCGGGACCTACACATGGTCGCCTGAGGCAGGTGGCTGAGGTCCTGGAGGCAAGAGCAGTGGAGGGGGCAGTGGGGAGCGGAAGGGGGCAGCCCCCCCAGATTCCTGCCTGCTGTGGCCGAGCCTCGACGTGGGCCTGCGTCCCCAGAGTTTCGCATTTACTCTAAGACACTGCCCGTCGGGATACTCACGGGCCATCTCCCGGCCATTAAGTGCTGGCTTGTTTACTTCTGAAGCATGTGTGAGACGGAGCCCTACCTCTGCGGGCCACTTCTGGCCTCCAAATGGGCCGCCCCTGACTCCCGAGCTGGGGGGTGACTGCTGAGGGGCCAGGCGGGCAGGGAGGGCTGGGCGGCAGGGGGTTGGCCGGGGCCCTGGGTGCTAAGACCACCACTCCGGCGCCAGGGGGGGACCTACTTAGTCACCACGCTTATCTTGACGCCAAAGACGCCAGTCTGCTTTTTGGACGGGGTCCTCTTCAGGCTCATATCCCGGCTGGTGAACTTCATGGAGAACTCCACTTTGATCTGGTTGGGGGTGAGGCAGGCACAGGTCCCCCAGGGTATGAGTGCCTGAGGAGAGCCTCCAAAACACGGGTCCCCTCCCCAGGACGGCTGCCGAGGGCTGCCTCTACCACCCAGGGCTCCCTGAAACACCTACGGGGAGGGGGGAGTGGGAAGGGCGTGGGCACAGGGGAGGGGAGAGGGACTGGGCTGAGAGGACAGGGGGCAAGACAGCCCCCCGAGGACAGCAGCCTGGGGCCCACCCACTGTGCGGACATTTCCTGTCTTTCCCGGCTCACCCCGTTCATCTCAATCACATCCGTGTGCCAGTTCTTGGTTTCTACGGTCTGTGGATCCAACTGCAGAGAAAGGAAGAAAGAGGACATGAGCGTGAGGGATGGAGATGGCAGCTCGGGATGGGGGGCGCCTAGAGCCGACGGCTGCTCATAGCGGGCTCAGTGGTCAGAAAGGCAGAACCGGGGCCCGAGGCTTCTCTGGAAATCAGCCCTTCAGGGTGGCACCAGCCCCCAGCCCCTCCTGTCCTGGCTGGTAAAGGATGCCTGACTCCGTGAAGGAGCTGGGGCTCTGGCCCATCCCCCTCTGAGATGGGTATTCTCACCCACTTCACAGATGCACACACTGAGGCTCACAAACAGGAGGCCACTGGCTCAACCACCAGGATTGGAGTCGCCAGGGGGCGCTGTGGCCAGTGCGTTCGGAGGTGCTGAATGGGGGCCAGCAGAGGTCAGGGGCCTGTCTCAGGAGTCAGGCTGCCTGGGTCCGAATCCCAGCACTGCCGCTGCCAGGTGTGACCTTGGGAAGTTCTGACCGTGGCTCAGCCTCCTCTGTGTCTTCTGCTTCCCGCAGCCAGTAGCAGAAGCTGCCCAGCCGGAAGGCGCCCCGAGATAACTGGGGGTGAGCAGCTGGCCTCCAAGGAGTAAAACACTCTGGGGGGGGAGGCCCCCGGATTGGGCGGGAGCCCCAGGAAGTGGGGAGAGCAGGGGAGGCTCAGAGGCATCCCTCACAGGGGACGGGACGGGACTCCGCTCCTCTGACTCGGGGGCCTTCCGACTGTTTTTCCTTGTGCACCCACATAATGATTTTGAAAAATTATGCACTCCCCAGCACATTTGCAACTCGACATCTGAATATTTCCAAAGCAAGTTTAAATAGTTGCAAGGAATATAACTTCCAGGATAATGTAAATATTTACATCTTAAAATAAAACTGTGACATCATTCTTTTCAATATATTCCGTGGGATCCAATTACCACAACGATCTGCTACCCACCATCGTTCATGAGGAAAATACAAGCTCTCCTTTCCCTTGTAGACACCCTGCATTGTTTCTTTTTTCTCCCAAAGAATTTTGTCCTACTTTGTACTTTTCTGTCCTAAAGTCTTTTATTCATCACCCTATTATATTTTGCCTCAACAAAAATATCTGTAAGGGGCGCCTGGGTGGCTCAGTCGTTAAGCGTCTGCCTTCGGCTCAGGTCATGGTCCCAGGGTCCTGGGATCGAGTCCTGCATTGGGCTCCCTGCTCAGCGGGAGGCCTGCTTCTCCCTCTCCCACTCCCTCTGCTTGTGTTCCAGCTCTCGCTACCACTCTCTCTCTGTCAAATAAATAAAATCTCTAAAAAAAAAAAAAACCTAAAAAAAAAAAAAGAATCTGCCTATCCTCCCAAGCAGACTGAAAAAAAAAGCCTTAAAAAAAATACCTGTAGAAATGGCAATAAAGTACTTCCTGAGACCACAAGGCTCCAAATATCCAAGATGTGTTCAAGATTAGTTACTACAGTGATTGGCAGCACACAATAAAAACACTAACCAGCACGTTACAAATAAGTATTAATATTCAGTAGCAAGGTATCATCTTGGTGGACTTGTGTCTCTTCACAACACAGAAAAAGTAGAACACTTTTTCTGTTTTAATTCATGTATTTTTTTGCTAGGGGAACTGGGTGCAGTCTCAATATGCTTGTGTGTGTGTGTTTTTTTTTTTTTAAGTTGGTTATTTTTTTACCTGATGTGGGGCTTGAACTCACAACCCTGAGTCGCAGGCTCCACTGACCGAGCCAGCTGGGCGCCCCTGGTTTTGCTTTTAAACAGTATACGGTGAAACATCTTGTTCATAGAAGTAACTAGGTGGGGCTGAAAATAGTTTTATTATAGCAATGTTATATGATTCTTTAAACTCTTTCCTCTTCGTTTGCCTTAAATTGCATATATACCTATTAGCAAAATTTATTTTATTTTTATTATTTTTAAAAAAGATTTTATTTATTTATCTGATGGAGAGAGAGAGCGCAGAAGCAGGGGGAGCGGTGGGCAGAGGGAGAAGCAGACTCCCTGCTGAGCAGGGAGCCCGAAGCGGGGCTCAATCCCAGGACCCTGGGATCATGACCTGAGCAGAAGGCAGACACTGAACCGACTGAGCCACCCAGGCACCCCTATTAAAATTTATTTTAAATGATCTCTCAGCTGACAATGTCCACCAGTTCTGTGGCGAGCAAAGAACTGGAAAGCACCTGACTCGTGAACGGATTTGGAACTCGGCCATTGGGGCCTTCTACTTTCTGCACACCTACACCCGCCTTTCATGAGGCCCCGCTGTCAGCCACCCAGGGGGCCTAGGCGCCCCGGGCCGTGCCCCGCAGCAAGCCCTGGGCTCCCTGGCAGGGGAATGGAGCTGAAGGCGGAAAGCCCTTCTCAGGCACATGGCTTTTTGGCAGCAGCACCTATGGGGGCTGAGAGTCCACAGACTGATTCTCTGAAAACTCTCCCTGCCCACGTACGCCCTGGAAGGCCTCTGTGTGCACCCCCAAGAGCGTGTGCACCACAGTGTGAAGAGCACTGTTCCAGCAGGCCCACAGTGTGAAGGAAAACGGTCGGGTCAGCCCAGGGTGGCTGGGCCCTGGGGCTTCCTACAGCTTGAGCTAAGTCCTTCCGCACCTTCTATCATCCGCACACCAGCTGGGCGCGGGTGGCAGGGGGCCTGGGGTTTGCATGTGGCCCAGCCTCCCGCAGTCTGTTCCCTTCCCAGATGAGGGGTGGAATTAAGAAGGGGCCGAGGGAGGGCCGTGTGGACAGACCCCAGCAACCCCCATGCTCCCCATCCTGCCCCGGCACCTCCTCCAACACCCAAGGGAAGCACGCGGGACTCACCAGCCTGGCTGTGGCCCAGGCTCCATACTCCAGAAGCCTTGGGGCCAAGCGTCCCACTGGGTCCCAAAGGAAGCCCGTGAAATGTCCCTCTCCCGAAATTTTTCTGTCCCAAACCCTTGCCAGGTCTGTGGCACAGACCGCCCCTTAGGTGTCCTTGCACCTAACGCCCCTCCTGGGCCCTGGCACCTCCTGGCAGCCACCACGGACTGAGCCAGGGGGTCCCTCCCTGGGTCCTGGAGTGGCGTCTGGGCACAGCCAAGTGGGGAAGGGCAAGGATTGAGAGTCAGGCCTGTCTAGGTCCAAATGTCCACTCTTCCACTCAACTGTGTGAATTCGGGCAAGTCACTTAAACTTCCCTGAACCTCAACTTCCTCACTGGGGCATCCATACCACCTCAGAGGATGGTTCTGGAAAATCATCACAGAACTAATGTATTCTGAGCATTTCCCAGGAGTCTGGCATGAAGACAAACCTTCACATACAGAATCTCAATCGTCATAACAAGGCTGTGAGGTTTAGCCTTTTTATTCTCCCATTTTATGGACGAGAATACTGAGGCTTAACGAGACTAAGGAACTTGCCCAATGCCACACATCTAGGAAGTGAGAGCTGGGGCCCAAGACCGAGTCTCCCTGACCCGCCCACTCTGCTAACCCTGCAAGAGAAGGTGTCATGCACCTTGCCTGGTGTCTGCGCCTCTCAGTGACAAGGCATCTGCTCTTTCTGGTATTTATTTAGAAAGGAGACATCAGGGTCACCTCCAGTATAACTCTGCCACTCTTTCCCTCCCCACTGCTTCCGTCCTAGCTGCCGAGCAGCAACCTTACACTTTCCTGGGGGCACGTGAGATACAGGAAAAGCAACTCCTGGTGCTAAGGCCCGGTTCTCGGCCTGCTTCTTCCAGGAAGGCTTCCTTGGAGAACTCCAGGCCTCAGGCCTTTGGTTCTCCTCAGCCTTCCTGCCGTAAGGATGCTGTCCCTCTGCAGCTGGCTGGCGCCCTCCCACCTGTCTGGGGCCAGGGCTGAGTCAGGTGGCACGTCTGTGTTTTACTGTGAGACCCCACCACTGCCATCTCCCGGATCCCCTTGGCAGGTGCGGCCCTGGTGCGCTCGAGGGAGGCCTGCCTAGCCCCTCAGTGCCCCGACCGTGAAGTTCTGTCTCCCAGCAGACCAGCAGCCTCCAGAAACCAAGGCTATTTTCAGGATGTCACTTAAATACAGAGAAGGGAGGGTGAGGAGTGGAGAGGGACATGGCACATTTTCCAGAGAAATGATGCTGCCTGAGCTGCTGTGGCTATTTATAACCCCTGGGAAATGTGGACTCTGCTATTTCCTGATTAGATTAGCGCTGGGGGCAGAAGAGTCAGCCCCCAGGATGTCCGTGGACAGAACACCTGACTGCTGACCCTCCAGTCCCAGCAGATAGGTGCCACCCCCCCGCCTTGGGCAGCGGGTAACGAGGCAATACCAGATTGCCCGAGGGAGGGAGATGGGGCTGCGAAGGGCCAGGCTGGGGGAGACCCCCTAGGGGGCCCCTCCTTCACCCCACGGGTAAGACACACACAGTTGGGGCTCCCCCAAGGTGGGGCACGGGCAATAGACAGAAAGGAGCCATAGGACATCCTAGAGAAAGTTCTGGGTGCGCCACACACCGCCGCGGGGAGCGGCTCAGTTATGTTCTGTTTGCTTGTGTCTTTAGACTCGGTCAGGTCATGGCTGCCAAGAGGACACGGCTGACCTTGGGGACTGATGTCCACAAGAGAACTGCCAGGTCGTCTGCAACAAAATCCTGAGCCCACGTAAGGAGACGGAGACGCATGTTCTCAGAGGGAATCTGGCAGGTGGTTGGGGAGCTGCTTCCCCAGCCTTGAACCTAGGACAGGAAAGCCCAATGGCCTCAAGGGGGCGCTGGGAGGATCCGAGGACAGGAGGGCAGGGGAGGATGCTCTGTGCTCCCCCCGGGCATCCTCTGGTTGGTGGGTGCACCTCGCTCCTGCAGGAACATCCTTATGGGCCTTTAGGCCTAAGCCCTTCCTCCCAGCCCGTTGGTTGCCGGCGCATCTCCTTCCCTCTGGCTCAAGGGCTGTTCGTCACCACCTGCCAGTGCCTGGGGTTTCAGCGGCACCAGCGAGTTTGGGGTCCCTGTTCTCACTCCCCTGGGTAGATGACACGGTCCACGGTCAAACCTGGGTCCTTCTGATGGTGGGGCCACAGCCTTCCCGCTACACTGCACTCCTGCAGCCACACAGCTTGCCCCAAAGTCTTCTGGTGATTTCTGCCACGGCCCCTTCCCACACGCCCTCCCGTGGGGTCTGTGGTCGTACCACACCGTCTGGGCTGCGAGGCAGAGAGCAGTCCTCAGCATGCTACTTCGAGCCCTCCGCTTCCCCTCCCGCCCAGAAGCCTCTTGGCGTTGGGCCCCTGCCCTCAGAACCTCACTGCGTCACTTCCCCAGCGCAGGCCTGAGGCCCCGAGGAGCCCACTGATCCCTGACCTCCTGTCCCCGCGGGCCTGGCTTCCTGCTTTCTGTCGCTCCTCCGAGGCCCTTCCCTTGGCTTTCTGAGTCCGGGGCCTGGCGTCCTGAGCCTGACTGGGGAGGTGGCACGGACTTGTCTCGAAGCCAGAGCCGTTTCTAGGGCTAATGAAAACGAAGTGCTCCTTTAACAATAAGGGCAATAAATCCAGTCTGCTGGAGCCGAGGCCCTCAGAGGTGAGCGGGGCTCTGAAGGGAAGGCAGAGATGGCTGGCCGTGTTTCTGGGGGTGCCTGCCAGAGGCTGAGTGCTGGGCAGTGGAGAGCAGGCCCCGAGCCAGGTGTCCTGTGGCTCCCAGGCCAGTGGCCACGGTGGCGGTCCTGGGCCGGCCTTTTCCTGCCCTCCCGAGTGTGTCCACATACTCTGGGCTGGGTCCCCTTGGGACACCAAAGCCAGTCTGTCATTGGGACAGACCACAGGCGTGAGAGGCACGGCAGGGCTGGCAACAGGGGGACTGGGGAGCGGCCGAGGCCTGCCTCTCCTCCTTCTTGGGAAGGGTATGGGAGGATTCCGTCGACGTGGCTGCTCTGAAGCTCCCAGAGAGGCAGGGGTGGAGTGGGGCGGGGAGGGGGGTGCCAGGGCCTACAGCCTGGCTTCCAGCACAGCAGCTGGGCCGGGGGAGCGCACGGACAGGCTCGGTGAACTCACGCCAGCCCAGAGGCTGGCTCCCGCACCATTAGGCCAAGCGAGCTGGGCCCCCCCAGCCCTCACCCTACAGGGCCAGGTACCCTCTCCCAGGGCAGCCACACGACCCCAGGCTTGTGCTGACTCTGCAGGCAAAGCACCCGGATCTTGCCTCCCCTCCCCCCGCCCCCCTGGACTTTGAAGTTCTCAGAGGCCCACATATGGAAAGGGTTTAGCAGCTCTGAATGAGGCTTTTATTGAAGCCAGGTTAGCCTCATAGCACCCACTGTGACCTGCCTTCCCCAGCACTCAGCATTCCAGAACCCAGTCTGCCCTGTGCCTGCCCCACTTTTAGTCCCTGGGCTGGGCACGGCTGCAGGGAGCACTCAAACCTGGGCTGCTTCGGGAGACCCCCCCAACGCTGGGCGCATCTCTCCCCGAGCCCGGGGGCCCTGTCCTCCTCGGGGCCGGCCCACGCCCCACTGCCTTCCCTGTTCCTCAGAGCCTGGACACTTCACCCCAGAACCAGGCCTCAGACAAACAGCCCGGAGGTTGCCTCGCCTCAGCTCAGGGCCACGCTGGGGGCACCAGAGTAATGAAGGGAGGGTCACTCTGGCTGCGGCCCGGGGCAGCCTCGTCTCCCAAGTCAGGAGTGACAGGCTGAGGTCCTGAGCAGGAAGCTTCCTGCTAATTGCCACGGGAAGGCTAAGGGCCGGCCTGTGGGACCACAGTGGGCTCAGCGGCCCACTGCTTTGGTGAGCCCTGTGAAAGTCCTCCTCTGAAGCTGACCTCATCCTCCCTGCCCAGGCCAGGAACGCGGTCTGGGCACACAGCCTGTTCCTGAGAATGAGCGGCCCCTGCGAGTCCGCTGCCCGTGCCCACTCTGAGGGGCTTCTCGGCGGGCTCCTGCCCGGCCCCACACTCACTAGATAGCACCAGAAGGAACTGCTCATGTCTCTGAACAGCGTGCTGGGCTGGGTGCTCCAGGCAGGAAGGCACCCCAGGCAGGGCACCCCGCCCCCGACGGGCTCCATGAGCACCCAGAAAACCCGGCAGCTGAGGGGCCGCCCCAGGCCCCCATGGGTCTCTGGCTCCCCACCCCGGCAGGGCGGCCCGCTGGCTGTCACTCTGGGTCACTCTCGGAGCCTCAGTTTCCACATGTGAAATGGAGTAGATAACAATAGCCCCTCAGAGTTTATTGCACAGCACGGGCTGAGAATGACGTCTGGTCCTCAGCCAGGGCTCAAAACGCGACAGAATCGCTCAAACCGGGCTTACGCTCCCCCGCGGCTTCCTGCTGCACTTAAATTAAAGGCTGAACTCTTTGCTGGGGCCTGCAACGTCCTATCCCAGCTGGCCACGGCCTGCTCCATCCAGGGTGCCCTCTTACCCTGTCCTGAGCCTCTGCTTCTGAAGATGCCACGGCCACCCCACCAGCCGCAGGGTTTTCACCTTGCCAGTTCCTCTGCCTGGAATGGCACTGTCTTGGATCTTTCCAGAATCTTTTTTTTTTTAAATTATTAATTTATTTAAGAGAGAATGAGAGCGTGCAGGGGCGGGCAGAGGGGGAGAGAAAGAGAGTCTAAAGCAGACTCTGCACCAAGCACAGAGCCCAACACAGGGCTCGATCTCACCACCCTGAGATCTGGACCCAAGCTGAAACCAAGAATCGGACGCCCAACCAACTGGGTCAGATGCCCAACCAACAGGTGCCCCCAGAATCCTTCTTGTCACTTAAATCTTAGCTCAAAATTACCTCTTCCAGCATGGCCTCTCCCTCCCCATCACTCTCTAGTCCATTACCCAATTTTATGTTCTTCCCAGCACTTGTCCAGCCTGAAACAATCTTATTTATTGCCTGACCCCTTCTGTAGACAGAAAGTTCCATGAGATTAAGGGCTCTCTGACTCCCGCCTCTGGAGTGCCCGGTACATGGAAGGTGCCCATCAATATTCAGGGACCAAATGAATGAAACGGGATGTGGGGGATGGAGAGAGCAAAGCCTTCCCACCGAGGCTCCTTTGGGACAGGGGTCAAGAAGCCCTACATTCCTGCTCACCTCTCTTCTCCTGTGTCCAGTGACTGGCTGGCCTTGGCCCAGAGGCAGCCCTGTGACCTAACCCCCCAGACTTTCCCAGTGTGTTGAGAGTTTAAGGCTTAGGAACAGCAATCTTGAGACATGGCCAACATCATCATATGAGCTGGATCTAGGAGATCATCCTGTTCAGCAACTTCATGATACTGATGCCAGAGAATTAGAAAGGTGAAGAGATTTGCCCAAGGTCACACAGCCAGTAAAGACAGCAGACTTGGGGTTAGAAAGATAAGGCCTCTTGACTGCTACTAGCCTGGCGGAGTCTCCAGCACCCTACGCCGCATGAGCCCGAGGGGCAGGGTGCTCCAAGGAAGAGGCCAGGGCACGGAGAAGGCTTCAGGCGCGTGATGCAAGGTGGGCTGTGGCTGTCACTGCTCGGGCGGGGCCCAACCGAGGCACCAACCTTGGTAGGGATCACTGTCCAGGACAGAGATGGTTCTAGCTCCTGGCTGAGGGATCAGTTCCACAGTCTCTCAGCCAAAGCAGAGCTGAGATCACCGCGGGGTTCCGGTGCCCTCCCAGCCTCTCTGCAGAAGAATCCCAAGGGCAGCTCTCATGGTGGCCTCCCATCTCTCTCGGCTCACCCTGGGGACAAAGGACAATGAGGCCTTGATCTAAGGCTTGCTGGGATTCTGGACTGACTCTGGTTCCTCCCGGGGATCAGGCATGCACGTTCCAGACGTGGGGGCATGTATGTTCCTCTAGGGGCTCAGGAGCGGGCAGAACACACATACCCTTCCCGTCCCCAGCACGATAGGGAAAAGGAAGCCAAAACAGTACCTGCCGACCAGCTCCCAACAATCTGGGCAGCTAGCAAGGCCACTCGGCAGAGGGCTGGGCCTTTCCAGACTGGTGCTCCCTCATCAATGCCTGGGAACTCCCCCAAACCAGCACCTGCAGAAGTTTCTGGGCTCTTTCCAAAATGTCTGCCCTCCTGGGGCCTCACTGCCTCTGGAAACTCTTGCAACGCTGGGCTCCCCCAGCTCTGGCCTTTCGGAAACCACCTTGGTTGGCAGGCTTAGCTTCCCCTGGTCTGGGGCCATCTAAAAGCTGGGGCACTAAGCCCAGCATGGCTGCCTGCCCAAGCCGCCTGTGGGCCACAGAGATGTCAGAGAGGGCCAAGGCCCTTTCTAACCTCCCCAGGTGCAAAGAAACAGCACTCTGCCAAGTGCACTTAGAGTAGGGGTTCCTACCTTGGGATCTGTGACCCTATCTAAAATGGCACACCATTTGTGCATATGGGTGGCTCTGCGTCTGCATGGGGGCTCTGTGACCTCCATCAGGTTCTCAGAGTTGAGGTTTCCTGCTTTGTGGAATCAAACAGGCCTCTTGGGAGTCAGCTTAGTAGAGAAATAGGGGCACTGGCAGTCAGGAGACCACCCACGTGGCACCAGGAGTAAGGTCCTCTCCCTCTAGGGAGTGAGCTCGTGCTGGGACAAGCTTTGTGGCTGTGGGAATGCAGGGAGGTCACTCTGCTCCCCCTCCCAACTCTCCAGCCAGCCTGGTCACAGTCCTGGCTCTCACAGAGGACCAGGGGGAAATGGGCCGGCTGCAGAGGTCTCTGGCCCAAGAGAGAGGCGCTACTGTCCCTTTCCTAGAGCTGAGGGATCGCTATAGGGGCACGAGTGGGCATGTGGATGGTTAAGACACGGACAAGGGTCCCTTCCCTCCAGCAGATAAGGCAGACAGGGGCGGGGCAGGGGGAAAGGGGCAATGCAGAGTGCGGGCAGCCAGGGCAGGACAGATGTCTCCTGCGCAAGGTTTCAAGATCCTTCTTGATGCCCAGAGCCAGATTATGAAATAAAGTTAATGAGCCCAAGACATATCTACGTCTGGTAGCCTAGCACCTTTGTACCCTCAACGCCTAGAACAGCCAGTGAATGGCTGTGTGAGCCTGGCGGGGGGACGGAGGGGGTACACACGGTTTGCATACCTGGTGCTACCTGTTAGGGAGAACGGTCAAGTTCAATGACAGACTCTGGGAGGGGCTAGGAGCTGTCCTGCGGTCGCAATCAAGATGGCAAAGAAAGGGACCTTCCCAAGCCCTAAGATTCCCCAGACAAGTGGCCCAAAAGGGGCTTCCCACCCTCTCCGTCCTCAGTAACACCTCTGACTGTCCCCAGAGCCAGAGGAAAGCAAACCCCATCATCACAAGGCAGCGGAGTCACTGCGGTTCAGCAGCAAACACTTGCATTCACCTTGCTGGCCTCTAGCTCCCGGACAGAAGTTCTTTTGAGGCAGGGAATTCTCAGCCCCACGTGGCAACCCCTCAAGCAGAGACAAGGTCATCAGGAACTGTCCTCCACTGTCCCCCACTCTTCTGGGCCCTGCCAGTCCAGCCTGAGTTCCCACCTCTGGGCACCTCCCACCCCAAATGCTGCTGGCTTGGCCTCTGCCTCACGGCAGTCCTGCTACCCTCTCCGTGGCTCCCCAAGTGATCCCATTACAACCTTGGGATACTTCAGGGGGTGGGGGATGGGACTCCTCCTTGAGCCTCTCAAGTGCAACCTCAGGATCTAGAAGCAGGTGGGAAGGCCGGAAGAGCAGGCACCAAGCCTAGCCTCTGTGAGTGTGATCTGAAGCAAAAAGTTAAAACATAAAAACTAAAGGAAAAGGAAAGTAGAAATGTGTAGTGCCAAGAGCGCTGGCAGAACCCGCAAACCCCAGTGCCACGTGTCTCCTCTGCTAAATGCTTGCACAACAAACCAACTGCCAAGTCGGAGGCCGGAAGGAGGCTTCAGCCCCAGAACTCTCCTTGGGGACAAGAACCACCCCAAGCACAGCTCCCTGAGACCCGAAGGAGAGCCTCTTTAAGCAACTGCAGACCGCTGGGGCCAGGGACCCCCCAGGTTAATACGAGGACTCTTCCATCGGAACAGCTTCTCCCGCCCCAACATGGGGTCCCCAGATGAGTCACACACGCCCCCCTGGCAGCCTTCAGTGAATCTTTAGTGAAATGGGAGGAGGGCCACAGGTGTCTTGGCATCCACAGTATCAAATCCTCAGGGCAAAGCTGGGGAGGAGCTCACGGGCGACCCCTCCCGCCAGGCTGGGCGGTACCTGGCACCCTTCCCCCACGCCACCTAAGCTGCTGCCTGGTCCCAGCCCCCTGGCTGGCAGGGAGCCTGCAGCACTGACAAAAAATAGGTTACTGCAGCTGGGGAAAGAAGGGAAGTGGGCAGCGGGCCTGGGCCCGCAAGTCCGCCCGCTCACCCGCTAGCAGGGCGTGTGAACGTGCCAGCGTGCAGACCCTTGTATTGGTGACGCGGACATAATGTGTCACACAGCAGGAGCTCAGGGACCCTGCTGCCAGACCCACCTGCAGCTGCCCTCAGCAGGCCAGCACCTGGCCGGCCCACCGCCCTTGCCCAGAGGGCACCATCAGACTCGGAGAAGCAAGAGACCAGTGGAGGTACGGCTGGCTCAAGAATTCCCGAAGTGGATTCTTGGATGTGCCGGTCACAAACGCACGGAGAAAGAACACAAAGTCTGGGATTTGGGGGTTTAAAAATTGTCCCCTACTTGCCAGGCCCCTCCCCAAAGGGACAGGTAAATTGGAAAGCTCTGCTTGCCTGATACCGGGCCAGGAACCCGTGGGGTCAGTTTCTCAGCAGCCTTGAGGTTTGGGAATGGACAATGAGCCTGGGGCTGGTGTCTGCTGGTCTCAGCAGGGGCTGGCGGGGAGGGGGGTGCGGGGAAGGGCCGGCTCCGTGCTGCCGGGCACAGACAGCTGCCTCAGCACAGAGGGGCTCCAGTAGCAGCTGAGGCCAGCAGGGCCCTGCGAGCTGGGTCCCCGGAGATGCTGAAGGTGACCTGGGGGCCAGGGCAGGACAGCTCAAGTTGCTGCCCTGCCCGGCACTTTCCAGGACTGATGTCACCTCTGGGAGGTCAAGTATGCCCCATTGGCAGGGGGTGAAACGAGACAAGGAGCCAACGGGCCCGAGATCGCTTCCTCCTGGCAGGTGCTGGCTGGCACCGAGGACTTGCACAGAGGGATCCCCCTCTTCTGAGCTGCAGGATGGCTTGCAAATCTCCATCAGCCCCATGGAGTAGCCAAAGCCTCCGTTGAGGGATGGACACGGCCCCCTGCCAGCCAGGACAGGCCCCCTGTGACATCTTGCTCGGGTGGCGAGTTCAGGCTGCAGTTATCAAGCGCTTACTGTGTTCTAGGTGCCAGGCCTGGTTCTTCCTCGGACACCCGATGCCAGGGCCCGAAGCCAGCCCCAAGGCAGCCTGCCCAGCTGCAGGACAGTCAGCTTCTATCTCAGATTTTCATCCCCACCAAGGTCTGGGGCTGCAGGCAGGACAGGCAGTCTGCCCTGGCACGGCTTGGGGGATGAGCTGCCTGCTGGGTCAGGAAACCCCTGGCACACTGGTGCCTCGCTGGCATGGGGCCAGCCGTCACCTGGGTGGTCCCCGACGAGGCAGCCCCCTGGAGGTTGCAGCCCCCAGCCTCAGCAGCACCACCACCTCCACACAACCCCCACCTTCCTCCCTGGTGGGGCAGGAGGCCCGCAACCCCACACAAAGAAGTCTTCCATGGCCAGTGGTGTTGAGGTGCTTCTGCCAGTGTCCCCCCCCCATAAAGGGGCAGCTAGCAATGTCCACTGGGTTTGGGAAGGGGGCTCAGTTGGGGCTGGACACCCTGGGTGGGGGTGACTGAGACCCAGGAGACCCCTTTCCCAAACTACTCGCATTCCTGCCTGTATAGACTCAGAAAGGAGCCGGGCAGTCCTCTCCCACAGGAGACAACCCCCTTTTTCCTGAGACGGGGACAGATGCAGAGAAAGCCGCTGGGGTCAGGGGTGGGGGTGGCAACAGCATTAATCATCAAATTAAGGCCACTTAGAGCAGACCCACACACATACCCCAGCCTCTGTCCTAGGACTCCATGATCAGGCAGGAACTGGAATGGATCTCCAAGGGAGGGTGGGGGAAACGGAGCGGCGGCAGTCCCCAGCCCTCCCACCCACTAGGGTCCCCCCGCCCCCCGCCCCCCCACCGCTAGCACCTTTTGGCGGAGCAGCTTGCTGCGCACCCGGCCCCAGAGCCGAGCGCCGGTGTTGGGGGGCCGCCTGCTCCCGGGCTCCTCCAGCCGATCCAGGCAGCAGCGCTCCGGGGGCTCGCACACCGCCTTCAGGCTGCAGTCGGGCTGAGGCAGAATGTCGGTCATGCCGGCGGCGGCAGAGCCCTGCCCGCACTACCACCGGCCTGCGGTGCCGGCTCCGGGGACGGGGACGCGGGAGAGGGTGCGGGCAGCTGGCCGCCGGAGCTCGGCGGGAGCGGCGAAGACCCAGGGAGCGTGCGGAGTGCTCGGCGCCCAGGCCGGCCAGACTGTTACTCGAGCCGGGCAGGGAAGCGCATGGTGGGAGGCTCCGCTTTCTCCTCCCCTCCTCGGAGACAGCCTCCCAGAGGAGCGCACCGGTGGCAGCCGCGGGGGCCTCTTTCTCCTCCGCCTGCTGGCCCCAGCTCGGCTCGCAGGGACGCCCCAGTGCGTGCGCCACGGGCCGACCGAGACGGCACGGGGACCCGCCCCCACCGAAGGAAGTGACTCAAAGAAGGCACTGGAGGCTGCCCCTCCAAAAAACCCAACCTCCGGGTTTTAACTCTTGGCAGGCTGGGGCTCCCGCTCACCGACCCTCAGCCCAAGTACTAAAGAAAGTTTGACAAGCAGCTAAACACAATCCAGTCCCTTCCCCTCTAGATCCCCGGTTAACCCCTTCACCACCAGGCCGCTCCCTGGCGGCCCGGGGTGTCTAAGGGAGGCCTGGGAGGAAGCCAGAAGGGATCTGCAGGGGCAGGAGCCGCGTTTTGGCCCTGGACAACCGCCCTTGTCCCAGGCAAAGGACCCGCGCTGCCCTGGAGTTCTGCTCCCCCCACTCCTGACTCCTGCCCCAAGGCCCCTCCCTGCATGCCAGTTTGGTGACAGGGCCAGACACGTGTGGAATGGAACTCACAAACCTCCTCTTGGGAACATAAAGAATAAAGAAGATCCCCAGTGGGGCAGGCTCCTGGGCTTCAGTGGACCGGGAGGACCTGGCCGCTATGGGCTGTCTCCAGGGACGTGAGCAGAAAGCCAAGAACGACACTGGTTACAAACACCCAGCAAGAGGTGCCTCTCCCCCAGTCACTTTTAACCGTGGCCCCGTGCACCTCACCAGAAAAGCCCAATATGGGTTGTGCCACCAGGGGCAGAGGACATCCAATGGCAAAGGGGCAATCAGCCACCCTGTCTGGGCTGGGTGTGGCTCAGAAGATAGAGAAGAAAGACCTTGCTCTTGATGCTCAAGTTGGTAAACATTCTAACCAGAGTGAGAAGTGAAGCATCCAGTTAGAGTCTGGTGTCTGGGGAAAAGAGAAAGGCCTGAACCCCAGATGGTTAGGGTACACAAACCCCAGAGGCACCCAGGACGTCACGTTACGCATTGCTAGGCTCAGAGTAAGGAAGGACATCAACATTTTCATGGTACCATCCATGAACCAGGTCCCATACAGAGAGCTTTCAGATATCCGATTGCATTTAAGACTCACAACTTTTGTGATACTTGGGTTATGTCTCTGGGCTCAGGGAGGTAAAGTTCTCTCCTGAGGTCAGGCCACTGCAGCCGGGGAGTGACAGGTCTCTTCCACAGCTGCTGGTGCTCACGCCCGCTCAAGTGTGGCTGGTTCTTCAGAGTCAGGAAAAGGCGCTGGGTCTGCACATTTCTTGGATGACCCCAGGGCCGTGGGTCAGGGCACAGAACCAGCCCTTGGCATCTGGAATTCTCCTGCTGGATCCCCACCAATATGTAGGTCTTGCGGCTTAACATCAGAGACCCTCTGTGTTTTGTTGAGCGAAGGGGAGCTTCACTACAAAGTAGCCGAGACCTGATCATAGTAAGAGCCGCCCTTAATGAGCCCATAATACCTTGCCCAATACTCCCTGAGGGGGAGGGAAGGAGACCCACAGAGGCAGGGACACACGTGTGTCCCCTGCCCAGTCAAGGCCTGAGCCACCCTTCCTGACCTATTCCCCACCTGCCTCTCCCAGGGCACCGGGTGCTACCTCTGAAGGGAGTCTCCCTCCAGTCCCATGAGGGGCCAGGCAGCCTCCTCACCCTGGCTGTCACAAAATCCCTTTTCTCCAGGAAGGCTTTGCTTGCTCCTGCAGCCTTCACTTCTCCAACTCATTCATTTCATTCAAGAGGCACTGACTGAGGGCCTGGCTCTGTGTCTGACCCTGGGTGGGGGCTGAGG
This sequence comes from Leptonychotes weddellii, assembly GCF_054177405.1. Classification (NCBI taxonomy): domain Eukaryota; kingdom Metazoa; phylum Chordata; class Mammalia; order Carnivora; family Phocidae; genus Leptonychotes; species Leptonychotes weddellii. The sequence goes on along the minus strand of NC_138383.1, from coordinate 38,309,934 downwards.
AATCACAGACATGTATCAAAAGCCTGACAGCCCAAGAAGAGAGCAAGACGTGGGCTTAAACACATCTTAACAGTAAACAGAAAAGCATTCGTGCACTTGGCACATAGCAAGTGGGCACCTACCATGTGCATACCCAGATGGACAAAGCATCATCTCTGCTCTCAAGAAACCCAGTCTTAAGCCATAAGAACATACAGATAAAGTGCAATGACAGCTGAGAGAAAGGAGAGAAAATTTCTATCCAGAGGAACCATGGAAGGCTTCCTGGAGGAGGAGGGGTTGGCATGGGCCTTAAGAGCTGTGGAAAAAGGCCATCCACCCTGGCTTTCTTCTGCATTCCTCTGGCTAATGTGCAATTGCTGGTTGTGTAACTGGCTGGTAAGGGGTCATTATAATTGCTGACCATGTCAGTGCGCTTGGCACCATCAGCTGGTTAACTTCAAAACCGGCCCCTTGCTGGCTTTCTAAGGTTCTCTCCCTTCTATCTGGATCATACACCACAGGGTGCAGGTTGGGGGAATGCATTGCAAGGTGTGCCCCCCCCCACACACCGGGTGTGTGGGAGAAGGAGGACAGTACAGGTCCTGTTCCCAAAGGCCCGTGCTTGTCTGTCTTAGGAACCCCAGGCTCAATACTTGTCTGGGTAAAGCAAGCTCCGATTGGGTGAAAGCTGGCCAACTGGTCTCCATGGTGACATAAGCGCCTTAGCAGATGGGTAGCTGAGTTGGGAGGCTCTTCCCTTGAGATGTTCATCTTTCCCTGCCTCCCTGTGGGCTGGGGGCTCTCTCTGGGACAGCACAGATTTGCCTTCTCTTCCCTCAGCCTGACTCACTCCTTCCTGGAATCAATGGTCTAGGAGCAGGCTGGGGGGGGGAGGGGGGAGGAGGGGGGTTGGGTTGTGCAAGACAAATGTTCCCAGTCAGTTCCTCAAAAGCAAAGGTCTGAATTCTGGTCCCTCCAGCCCACCATGGACCCTTCCACATCTTTGCTGGATGGGCTAGGCTCAGGCTGTCCTGACCACCCAGGAAGGGACCGCATCCCCTCCTCCCTCGGTTCATCCCTTCCACCCAGCCACACCTGGCAGAACCCGCCTCTGAGGACAGGCAAGAGCCCCCTGTCTGGATAAACAGAGCCTGGGCGGAAAGGCCCACATGAACAGATGTCGCTGTCTTTGGAATTAAAAACATTCCTAGTAGACTGTCCTGTCCTCCCTCATTCCCGCTACCCCCACCCCAACGCTGGCTCTCTGCAGGAGGAATGAGAAGGGCCATCCTCGGGGAGATGCATGGTCCCGGGTTCTACCTAGGGAGGGGTATATACCCGGGCTGGTTGGGACTGGGCACCCAGCCACAGCTGGGGCTGAGGCAAAATCAGGTTAAAGTGATCAGCAGCAGCACGGAAGGAAAAAAGGTCAACAGGGAATATATGCAGCCTGAGGTGTGTGGGCGGGAGATGCAGGGACGGCCACCAGGGCTGCCTTGACGACAGCTGGGGGTGGGGATAGCTTCCAGGCAAATCCTCCAGCCTGTGAACACGAGGAAGAAGGTTCTTTCTCAGAACTTTTGAGATGTTGCTACCACTTTCTGGAGTGACCTCCTTTTTCCCACTGTAATGACTTCTGTCTTCTCCCCAGCCCAGACGGGAACCCTGATTCCCTTTCCCTGTCCTCTAGCCAAATGACCCTAAGTCAGGAAAGGGCGTTTCTGTGCAGCCAGCTAGACCAAGGCCACAGGCACCGCGGTGCACAGCCTGGGAGCGAGGAGTGGAGGGGAGAGCCCCACGAGGCTACCCAGAGTGTCCAGGTGCAAGAGCTAGGAGCATGAGAGGAGCCTAGGATTTCGCTGAGGATGGAGGCCAGGAGGTCTGCCAAGAATGCTCCTTCTCAGCTCCAGAGGAGCACAGCATGGGGCAGGCCCCACAGAAGCAAAGCTGGGGGGCAAGGTGGTGGTGGAGAGCAAGGTGGGGTCTGAGGCTGGAGGCTGCAGAACGGAAGCTCATAGCAGTCCCTGCCCAAAGACAGGCATGGGAGTCCAGGCTGAGAGGACCAGCAGGGCCAGCAGGGCCGGGGAGCCCAGAGAGATTGGGGCCCTCGTACAGGCTGTGCAAACTGGTGGTGGGGGGGTGGCACGTTGCAGGGCAGCTGTGAGAAAGGAGGATGGGAGACTCCCCTTAAGATTCCTGGCTCCGTAGTCCCTGCATCCCTAATGCATGTTCTTACCTCTTCTGGTACTTATCCGAACCCAGACCTGTGCATTGGAGGGGCAGAGATCTCCAGAGGATGAGAAAGTGAGACCCATTTATGCTTTCCTATCTATCCATCCATCTTTCCAAATATCTGCTATGTTCAAGGCCTGCATTAGGCCCAGGGACAGAAACACTTTGCTCAAAGTCACAGAACAGCCAACGGCAGAGTTGAGCCTAGATGCTATATTTTCACTCACTGACTCATTCATTCATTTATCATTGAATAGATACCCCCCCACAAACACACACAACGCCAGGCGGGGAGGACCTTGAACAGGTCCCAGTCTAACAGCCACCCCTGCGAGGAGGTAACAGCAATCGGGACTCTTTCAGGCAGTCCAGGCCAGAACTCTCTGGGGCCTGGGCCCAACTCACTGACCAGCCGTGCATGGGGCTGCAGGCTTCCAGTTCTGGAACCCTAGCCTCCAGGCCCGCCCCAGGTGTGGCACGGTCCTCCCATGTCCCAGGGCCCGCGCCGATTGGCAGCACAGGACAAAACATGCATTGCTCCCCACACAGCCTCGTTCCCCACTCTGCCTGGCTACCCTGGGCTGGTGTCTTGAGGGCGCTTGGTGGCTCTAGGTAGGCTGGAGAAGCTGAAATAACCACAGAGCTTGTCCACGGCAGAAGAACTATCCTGATAGCACATCCCTGGCAATCCCTAGTGATTCTCACAGCATATTTGGTCATGGAAACGGCTGGAAAATCCACTTGAGTCTTTGGGAACATCTTGCTTATCTAAAACAAAACCCACCCAGGGACAGAGTGGGCAGAGCACACGCACCACATGTCCTTCCATTCCTTCCCCATAAAAGTCATGGCCAGACCAACACCCAGACTCCCTTGGCCTCTCGCCTGCTCCTTCTCACAGAAAGGAGGTGTATGGCCAGGGTCTCCCAGCACAGTGGAAGGACGGGGGCGGGGGGCAAGCAGAGGACCAAAGGGGGCCCCCCAGGCCTCATGCTGAAGACATTAACAGCCTCAGACAGGAAGATTTGAAAGTAGGTCAGGGTCCACTGAGCCCCCATGCCTTTCTTCTCCTTCTCTATTACCCAACTCTTTTTCCACCCAACTCTGAGCTCCAAGTGAATAGGAGAAAGCTCCTGGGAGCCAGGGAACCTGGGTGAGAGTCCTGCTTGGTCACTGGAGACTGAGGAGCCACTTTCTCCCTCTGGGCTCAGTTTCCACACCTGTCAAAACAGGAGCCTGGACCAGACAAAAGGTCATCAATGAATTTTTTTTTTTTTAAGCAGAGGACACTCTCTTGCTTTCCAAATGAAATGTTATGCCAAGTCTCCCTGCCCCCCAATCAGATAAAAGCAGAAGAAAGCAGAGGCCCCTGGTTGAAGGTGCCCTCCCAGCAATCCCCAAGCTCTGTGGGCAGAAGCCGGAGCCCCCGAGCCTCCTTCTAGGAGACGGTTCTCATGAGAACTGCTGTTTCTCTTGACCACAACCACAGGCCCCCGCTCGCCCTCAGGGTGCAGAGATGTAGAGGCCAGGGAGATTAGGGGCTTTTTAAGGAAACTTCCGGGTCAGAGTCCTGGATCTGAAACTTGTGCCTTATCTTTACTTTTCCCTCTGTTTTGGGAAAACCGTGGGCCTCTGCTTTGCTGGTGTGGGTTCCCTTCGGAGGCCTTACAACGGGATAACGCTTATCGAGTCATTCAGGCTGGTGTTTTCTGGGTCACCTTGGCCCTGACGCCAGCACGGCTCAGTCCCTGCCTGTAAGGGTAGGCGCAGGCTGTGCCCCGAGGTGAGACCCTCACCGCGGGCCACCACTGCTCACCCCCTCCATGCCATGGCAGAAGCTGGGCTGCAGTGAGGGGCCGCGGTGGGGTCTGCAGCACCCGTGGTGAGGAAGGCTGGCAGAGCCCAGGCGAGGTGCCCCCTCACAGCATTCACATCCGTCTCAGCCCCCCACTTAGGGATGTCCCTGGCAATTCCTCTACTAAGTCCTTTTCTCAGAGGTTTAAAAAAAAATCAAAAGTGAGACCGCCCTAGGGACTGGTGTTTTGGATTTCTAGGAGGATACAGTTGCAGCCTCCCCCTGCAGGGAGCTTAGCGGTTCCTGAGAGTGTGCAATATGCCGGGTACGGTCACCTCTGTAATCTCATTTGATATTGACACGGGTTCAAGAGGGAGCACTCCGAGAGGTCACTGGGGCCACTTGCTATCTGGTGGTGGAGCTGGGGTCAAATCCGGCTCTTCCGCCTGAGTCTAGGCGCCCCCCAGAGCTGGGAAGAGCACACCCCCCTTTTGGTTGGTTGAGAAGCTGGGTATTCTCAGGCACTGAATGAGTCAGTCCCCAGGGTCCTCTCCAGATCGGCTTCTCTGCTCAACACCCACCCCTGAGAGGTGGGCCTAGGGAGTGGGCAGCCAGCCTGCCCCTCAAGGGGGCATTCCCAAATGGGCCGGGAGAGCAAGAGGGAGACTTGAGCGTCCAGCTGCTGCTTCTTGAATGCTTCCTGTCTCCAGAATCCACTGGGCAGGGTCGGCCTCCCCAGCTCAGGAACACCTGGGTGGCCGGCGGCTGAGCAAGGGCGGGGAGAGAGAGGTTGTACAAGTGTGGGGAAGTCCTCGGGCAGCAGGGCGGCCCTCTCGAGGGGTCCTGCCTCTGGCTTCCCCCCATCATGCTGCCTGCTCTCCAAGTGTCACCGCGGCATCTGGACCTGTCTTGCAGAGGACGAACAGCGATCCAGCGGTGGGGGGACAGGCCAACGGCTCCAGTCCCAAGGCCCCCGGGAGGAAGTGATGTCGGAGGCAGGGAGAGGAGCCATCCTGGCGCTCACCCTCCCCCGGCCTCATGTGCCCCTGGGTTGGCACAGTGGTGATGGCAGCGCTGAGAACAGAAGGCAGCAGGGATAGGAAGCACAGACTCCAGAAGCAGACGCTTCCCCTGGTCACACACATCAGGCCCGGGCTGGGCGGGGGGGGCGCTGGAGAGCCACACCCCGCCATGGCCACTGCCGTCCCGGCGTAGGGGGCTGCCTACGGCTGTGAGGTGCCAGGCAAGGGGGGTTGGGGCTGGGGTGATGGAATGAAAGGGAGAAGCCAGCCCCCAGGCTTTCTCACAGATGCCCCCACCCCATCTAGTCAAAACCAGGCCATTCCCAGGACCCAGCGGCTCAGCTGTGGTCACTGTGGCCTGAAGGACATTGGGAGAAGGTGTTAAGGACCCACATGAATGCCCCTCTGTCATCCCACCCAGGGAGGGGCCCGGCACCTCCTGGTACCAGCCATGAAGAATCAGAGTGGGCAAGAAGTAAAAGTGTTTGGGCGCCTGGGTGGCTCAGTTGGTTAAGCGAC
>NC_138383.1:38210581-38303884 GCF_054177405.1 Leptonychotes weddellii | reverse complement strand
GCTCAGGTCATGATCCTGGAGTCCCGGGATCGAGTCCCGCATTGGGCTCCCTGCTCGGCAGGGAGTCTGCTTCTCCCTCTGACCCTCCTCCCTCTCATGCTCTCTGTCTCTCATTCTCTCTGTCTCAAATAAATAAATAAAATCTTTAAAAAAAAAAAAAGAAGTAAAAGTGTTTTTGGGTCGACCAGAAAAATGCCCCAGAGCCCAGGCTCCCAGAGCAATAAAGCTGGCATGCTTGAACCCCCAGCAGGGTCAAACAGGGACAACAGACCCCTTGGGGGCCAGAGAGAGGGATGTGGGGTGGGGAGCCCTTGACTCCTGCCCTAGCAGGCTCCTGACCCACGCTTACTCTGAATTTCCTCCTGCTCTGAAGAGTAATTGAAACCAGAAACGACTCCGGGCCAACAATGGCCCCTTGTTCCTGGCTCCTCACTCACTTTGTGCTCGGGCCTGACCACACCATGCCAAGCTGAGAGCTGCACCAAGGGGGAAGAGCCCAGAGCTGCTCAAGCCAGGGTTAAGGCAGGGAAATCTTGGCTGGCAGGTGGTGAGGGCCCTAACCTTGACCACCAGTCTACTTTGAGGTCAGTTCATCAAAGCTGGATCTGACTTCGTCAGCCTAAGAAAACAAATGTGGCCTCAGCCAGCCTAAGGCCCATACACAGGGGACTCTTGCAGGTGACGGCCTTTGGGGCGGGGGGCTGCTTGACAAGCTACACCTGGAGTCTCACAGGAAGGTGGAGGACAGTATACCTGGACCTGCCAGTTTGAGCAAAGGACTGTCATCGTTAGATGAGTATGGACTCTGTGCCGGCCCTGTGTCAAGGGCTTCATGGACTTTCACATTCAAGTCTCATGAGGACCCATTCTATAGGTGAGGAAACCGAGGCTCAGAAAGTAAAGTAACTCACTCTGTTCTCTCAACTAATGAATGGAGAAAGGTGGACTGACCCCCAGATCTGTTTGGCCTCAAAGGCCCATCGGCACTGATGAATCCAAATTCTCTTCTGTCTTCTTTCCTACATGGTGAGGTCCTGTTCATTCTTTGTATCCATGGCACAGTGCCCAACACTTAGACGGTGCTCAGCACGTAGGAATGCATGAATAAGCCGGTGACAGGATGAATGTGCACATCATAGTTCTGACTGGGACATTCTGTCTTTTGAGCCTCACAACAAGCTGGTGATGAAGGTGGAGTGGGGATAATTATCCCCATTTCACAGATAAAGAAACTGAGGCTCCCAGAGATCAAAGGACTCAGATGGTGATCTTCTGACCCCCTTCTGACCTGACTCCCTCCACACTCGATATATATAAACCATAACCAAGGGGAAAGCAGAAGAGATCTGAGGAAATATGGTCAAGGAGACAGGGATGCCTAACTTGGGGGAGAGAAAGCCAGGAGGCAACTGTTTTAACCCAAAGAAGCTAATAGTGACCAGTTGTGTCCTCTGCTCATGAAGCCCTGCTCTCCGGTGATAGCTGGAGACTGATGAGCAACTGGGTGAGGGTGGGGAACCTTGGGTTTGGAGAGAAGGAGGCTATGAAATCTCCATCCTCAAAGACCAGGCTTTTTCTCACTTAAAAGGAAGAAAGTCTAGAAAACAACCGAAACGTCCATTGGTGCATGAATGGATCAACAAAATGTTGATGAGTAACATACAGTGTTACTCAGCTTTAAGCAAGGAAATTCTGACACGTGCTACAGCGTGGATAAACCTCTAGGACATTATGCTAGGTGAAGTCACAGAAGGACAAATATTGTAGGATTCCTCTTCCATTATGTCCCTGGAATGGAATAGTCAAAATCATAGACAGAAAGTCTATGGTGGTTGCCTGGGGAATTACTGTTTTTTTGTTTTTTTTTTTAAAGTAAACTCTATGCCCGATGTGGGGTTTGAACTCAATACCCTGAAATCAAGAGTTGTGTGCTCTACCGACTGAGCCAGCCCGATGCCCCTGGAGAGTTACTGTTTAATGGATATGGTCAGTTAGGACGATGAGAAAGTTTTGGGGGGAAAAAAAAAGAGAAGAAAGAAAGAAAGTTCTGGAGATGGACGGTGGTGATGGTTGCACACAATGTGAATGTACTTAATGCCTCTGGATGGTACACCTATATTAAAGTGATACATCTTATAGTATGTATTTCTTACCACCGTTGAACAAAAAAGTAAGGATCTAGGGATGCCTGGGTGGCTCAGTCGGTTAAGTGGCTGCCTTCAGCTCAGGTCATGACCCCAGGGAACTGGGATCCAGCCCCGCATTGGACTCCCTGCTCTGCAGGGAGTCTGCTTCTCTCTCTGCCCCTCCTCCCACTCATTCTTTCTCTCTCTCAAATAAAATCTTTAAAAAAGGGGACTGGCCTTCATGACCTCCTCCTGAGTGTCATTTATAATAGTTCTGAACCCTCAACAAGCTTCCAAGAGGCCAGGTCAAGACTGTTACAGAAATCCCCCCTTTCCCCTTCAGACATGGGCTCTGAGCTTCAGAAGGGAGGAGGATGGAGGCGAGGCATCCCATTAGGCCTGAACTTTGCAATTGGGGGTGCAGGGCCCCGGGATGGCTAGAGTTTCCTTCCTGGCCTGGGACCCTGCCCCTTCCCACGCCAGAGTCTTGAGCACTCCCAAAGTGAAGCTGCCTCCTACTCTGGGGTATGTGAGGGGGACAAGGCCGAGGGTAGGGGTTGTCCCCAGGCTCGTGGCTGAACTGGGGAATGGCAGGGAGCAGGGGCATGGAGGGGTTCCTCTGGTTTAGGTGGCTTCTAGGTCTCAGACTCCTCTTTAGTCTGGTGTCAGTGGCAGGAACTGAGCTGTGGGGTCCTCAGGGAGAGCTCTCCCCTCTGGCCCAGCCAGTCAACAAGGGCTGGGCCCTGGGAATATGCTAATCAGCCAGTGGGTAGGTCCCAGTTGGGGATAGCACATCTAGAGCTGGGAGCAGCATGGTTGGAAATAGACTGGGATAAATATATGGGAGTCCCCTGGGGCCAGGGAGCCAAGGCAGACAAAGGGGGGGGTCTCCTGGCTGAGAGGTTCCCGGGCTAGGCGGGGGGCAGGGCGGCAAGAAGGAGGTGGGCAGTGGGGGTGGCCTGGATGGAGAATGTGGAGATACTGGCCCCTTGGGGGAGGAGGGAGGATGACAAAGGGAGGACTCCTGAGCCTAGAAGAGGAGAAACACATCCTGCTGGGGGCGGGGAGGGGAAGGAGGACTCCACTGAATTTGTAATGACAAAGGGCAGACCCCTGAGGGTCACAGACTGACTTTCAAGTCTGCCTCTGCCCCACCTAGGAGCATTTTCTTTTACTCATTTGTCCAGCAGCCAACCAAAGATCACCAACCTGGAACTGGGCTCCTGAATTTAGAACCCTTGCTCAACCACTGTGGCACGACACTTACCCTTTCTGGTCTCAGTTTCCTTCTCGCCCAAAACAAGATTGGATTAAATGGCCTCTAGGATTTCCTCTGGCCCTCTGACCCTACTGATCCTCTTCTTTCATTCATTCCATCAACCTACCTCTTACTTGTGTGACTCACAATTCCTCCTGCTCAGGGCAGGCAGGCTCCTTAATTTCCTGGGACACTCCCTGCACGTTCCTGCCTCCCTGCATGGCCATGAGGGCCCTTTCCCCTGAGTGCCCACCCTGCTCCTTTTTGCTGATCCAGAGCCTGCCCACCTTGCTAAAATAACACAGAGCCTTAAAATGGCAATTAATGGCTGGCCATTATGTAAAATGATTTTTATGAGGTATAAGAAGTACTTTTGATAATGTAACAAAAAAGGTCATTATAAAGACTACATACAGCCCTAGAAAAAAGGGAGGTTTATGATACTATTACGTGAAAATAGAAAAAATACAAAATACACACTTATGATTAAAACTATATAAAATTTCTATGCCTGAAGAAGGGAAAAGGCACAAAATCAAATGGCTGTTTCAGAGGAGTGGGAGTAGGAATAGTTAGTGATTATGTTTCAAGTCTCTTTACTATAATTGCCATTTTCCTTCTAATGTAAACATTGCATTTGGAATTTAAAAAACCCAGTGCTCTCAAATCCCTCTCCCTCCATCTCCTCCCAGGAGCCTCCCTAACTCCAGCCCATGATGATCTTGCCTTCTTTGAATTCCTCCTGCACACTTTTCCATCTTATTCTGTAGAGAACCATGGCCAATGGGAGAGCACCTCAGAGGACAAGGCCTGGGTCTGCTTCCAGCCCTGCTTCTGGTCCTGCTTCTAGCCCTGCTTCCGGTCCTGGTTCTGGTCCTAGTTCTAGTCCTGCTTCCAGTCCTGCTTCCCGCCCTGCTTCTAGTCCTGCTTCTGGTCCTGTTTCCAGTGCTGCTTCCGGTCCTGGTTCTGGTCCTAGTTCTAGTCCTGCTTCCAGTCCTGCTTCTGGCCCTGGTTCTGGTCCTGATTCTAGTCCTGCTTCCGGGCCTGGTTCCAGTCTTACTTCTGGTCCTGCTTCTGGTCTTGGTTCTAGTCTTACTTCCAGTCCTGTTTCCGGTTCTGCTTCGGTCCTGGTTCCAGTCTTACTTCCGGTCCTGGCTCCCTCCCCACAGGCTGCCTGGCCTTGGACAGGTTACTCACCCCTTTGGTGCCTCAGCTTTCTCATCTAATTGTGATCACTTTCCTCCCCCACAGCGCACGGGAGGACGCCCAAGATAACGGCTGTGAGCATCAGCCCAGTGCTGGACTCCCAGGAAGCTCTCGGGCATTGTCATCATCGTTACTGGCATCTTGTTGTGCTTTCTAGTGGCTTGGCCTGTCTTGATACACTTGTCTCATCCTGAAGCCAGGTGCCTATGGCCCTTGGAGTGGCCAGTGCGTGCTGGGTACACTGCAGAGGGAAGGTAGGTCTCCCTCCCCTGGCTCATTCCCGTGCATGCAGGCTCATTCTGCTGCCCTCCAGGTGCACCAGGCCGTAAATATTCCCCCCACCCCAGGGTAAGAGGACTCCAGACTAAAGAAGGCTCAGGCTCACTCACACCATAAAGTGGGATGCTGGGGTGGAACATCACCCTGCCTCTCTCTCCAGGCCGCTAGCCATGCCAGGGCCTTGTACCCAGGCTGAGAGAGTCCCTGACGGAGGCCTGGGGCATAGGCATACAACACAGGGGAGAGGGCATGGCTTCCCTGCAAACGGTCAGCAGAGGCAGCGGCCTCAGTGTCCTCATGGGGAGGATGTGATTGTCATTTTCCTTGCAGGGCCACGGTGAGGATCAGAGATGACGTTTGGGAATGTGCCTTCAAGAGACAAGTGCCGCACACACATGTTGCTGATTAATGCTGCCACTTGCCTGTCCCTAAGTGCGCCCCCCACCCCCAGCCTGCGGCTCCAGATTCCCTGCCCCCACTGCCACATCAGGCAAACCCAGAGAGAGACTCATTCTGGAGCAAACACCTGCAGCTCAGGAAATGGGGTCCCGTGCTGTTCTCTAGATGGGCTGAGTGACAAGGGGCTTAAATGGGGACAGAGGTGGGCCTTCTTCCCCCTGCCTCTCCTCCAGCCCACCCCAATGTTAGCAAGGATGGCGCCTACTGCAAGGCCACCTTACGCTCCATCCTCGGCGCCTGCTTTAGGGGAGCAGAACCACGTGCCAGAGGCTCGTGCCAATTCCCTTCCTTGGACACGTGGCAGAAAGGGAGGTGGGAGCAAGCTGTGGGAACAGACCGTTCCGTGGCTCCGGTGGGCCTGGCCACATGGGAATGGCTCAGTGCAGGCTTCCCACCCAGGCTGGTCATCCTCAGGGGCTCCGAGGCGCGTCGCAGGGCAAGCTGACTTCATGAGGGTCGGCACACCCCTCGCGGGACACCCCCATCCCTCTCTGACCCACAGGAAGGCAGGCAAGACGGCTCCACAGCTGAGGGCCAAGGGCTGCACCGGGGCTGCGCCCTGTGGAGGGCAGGGCTGGGAGCTTCGGAGTCCTCTGGAGAATGCGGGCCCTGAGCTGGCCACTCATGGCCCAGGTCAGCTGGCAGCAGGAAGGTCTGTGTTTCTTTTAATATCAACTCCCAGGCGTTTAACATTCCTCGAAGCTTAAACACAGAAACATTTTCCTTACCAGACTGTGCTTTCTGCTCTGCCAAACATAACCTGGCTTCCTCCCCTTCCCCCAAAGCCTCCATCTGCTCCTGCCTCCAAGATGTAATGATTTATGGTGTGTTTCCCCTGGGGCTTGTGCGGCTGACAGAAATGAGGAGGAGGGAAGCAATGGGGCTGGAAGTCCAGGTGGGGAACGGTGCCACGGGGCCCTGGCATCTGTGTTCTGGAGGAGTCAGGGCCCATGGTGCTCCCTGAGCGGGCTGCTAACTCGTCCATTCTATGGCCACCAGTGGCCCAGGGAGCATGGCAGTCACACGTTTCTTGGCCGGATATCCCCCCGGGGCTGGGCGGGCAGCACCCTTCCCTGCCTGGCCCTCTGGCCAGCCCAGGCATGTGGAGACAGGGCTCCCACTCCTCATCCCTGCAGGAAGTAGGGTCCCAGGACTGACTTTACAGACCTCTCTCATCTAAATGACGAAGGGCTGGCTTAGGGTTGCCTGGCAGAACCGTCTCCCTAGCGACAGTGCTCAAAAGAGCTGGTCCCGCAGCATTAGGAAGGGACGGGCACAGGAACAAGGGTGACACAAGGCAGATGGCTGGGCCCCCAGCAAATGATGCCATTCCCCTGTTCAAACACTCAGGTGAAACAGGTGGGGAGAGGAGGAGGCCCACACGGGTCCCCGAAGGGCACTACCACCAAGAACCCTGAGCCAAAAGCCAGATACCAAACTCCGCAGCCTCCACAGGGCATCAGAGAACAAACACTTCCTTCAAAAAAGTGCTGTTCAGCTCCCCTGACTCCCCCCACCCCCCAGCCAGATCACATCTGGACAACTGTTAAGAAGCTCAGAACACCGAAGGCTCATGGGCTCAGTCCCAGTGCCAGTTTCCCTTGATTTCAGGGTCACAGAATTCACCCCCAATGAGGCCACTTGTGTCCCAAGGACGAGGCCACACCTGTGTCAGATGGAGTGTGGATAGCTCCATGCTGAATGTCAGCCCCCCAGACCTGCATCCTCTTGATAGGTAAATGAAGAGTAGTCATCTTCAAAATTGGCAGAATGTTCCAGAGACACAGGCTACAAACAAGGGCTTCCAAGAAACACAGCCGAGGCATGTATACTTTTAACCTGACTCAGGACCTGGTTCTACCAATACCTTAAGTCAACGAACTCTCGGCTGAGTAAGGCCCAGCAGCCCTAGCAACAAGTCAGAGACCAGCCCCCAGCAAGCCAGCTGGATCCGAAGCCCTTCCAGTCCAGTGGCAAATGCTCAAGGCCTCACTCCTCCAACGCCAGACATTGCTAACCAAACAGAGCATTCATGGATATATCCTCAGAATCCTTCTTAACACAATGTTCCTGGGAAAAGCCCCCAGTAGACCAGAGCTGGGATGTGAAAACAAAGGTAGTCGTCATCCCTCCCATCCATCATGCAGGAGTGTGCATGATGCACCTGAACCAGCCACGGAAGATGGAGGAAGCAGCGCACATGGGCTTCTGGAGCTAGAATAAGACACCATCTCCAGCAGGAGAGAACCACCACCTTGGGGAACTTTTCTCAAACCAGTTTTGAACCCAAGTCACAAAAGGCCAAGCACCTTAACCAAGAAGGCAGGTGAGAAGGACTCCTTCCCAGTAGTACCACCTCCTGGCAGCTCCCAGAGGCCGGCCTTGGTGCCCCAGCTGCGTCTGGACCCTTACCTGGATCTGCCCTTTGCCCATGATCTTGTCCACAATCTCGTTGTTGTCCTTGTTGACCTTGGTCTTGTCATAGCACTTCTCGTAGCACAGGATCCTCAGGGACTGGGAGCCCTCCAGCTCAATCTCAAACTCCTGGGGAAAGACGGTACAACGATCCTGAACCTCCAAAGCTGAGACACAGAGTTTCCTGGTGAGTGTGGGCCCCAAGTTTGCAACGGTTAGAAGGGGGTGACAAAGGCCCAAGAGAAACACGTCATAAGGCATGGAGGAACTTCCTCCCTTGCTGGAGCCCCAGAGGCCTCTGAGTTGCTGGCATAGTGGAGTCTAGGCCTGAGCTGAAAACCCCACACCTAAATGAGCAGGGAGTGGAGGGCAGAGGGGTTAGGGAGACAGAATTCACCTAGCCAGCAGGCTCGGCCATCCCCAGTCAACAGCAAGTGAGCACAGGGAGTGGGGTGGGTACACTTGGTGACAAGCTCAGAGGTCCCTGCGGGGACGCCAGCCGCCTCCACTCACCTCATCCCACTTGGGCTCTGTCGTGTCCCGGAACACCCTGGTTTTGGCTTTGCTGACAAAATAGCCAAAGGAATCCACCTCCAGGGTACAGTACAGGTCTGCAGCGGGGACAGGCAGAGACACGCCGAGTGAGGCCCGAGGCTCGGGACCTCAGGAGGGAAAGGGGGATAAATGCCTCTGTCCCCCCAACATCCCTGCAGGACACCCTGCGTGTTCTCCTTCCCACAGCCCTACGTGCTCTGGCTCCTCCCCACTTCTCTGCCCTCTTCTCAGCTGGCTCTGCCCCCTCTGCCTCATTCACCGCCCTCCAGCTACACTGGCCTCCTCCCTCTGACCTGCCCCACTGCTCCCACCTGAGGGCCCTGTAAGGTCTTGCAGTCCCTCCATCCCTGGTCCTTGCCTGGCTGCCTCCTCACCACTGAAGCCTCAGGCCAAGTCTTCACTGGCCACGCTGGCTAAAGAAGTTTTGCTCTCCCCCTTCCCTTCTCCCACCGATCCCAGGTTCCTCAGCAGGGTGTCTGGCATCTGAGGTGGAAGTCTCTGGAGGGCATCTGGCCTCTGAGTGCTGAAAATCTGGAGTAACCCCTGCTCACTGTGACAACCAAAAATGCCCCCTGCATTCCAAAAGCTTGGTTTGCTGTTTTCTTCATAGCACTTGACTTTAACTCAAGTTCTCTTTTCTGCCTGGTTTCCCCTCACCACATCAACACCACACAGGTTCTTGTGGTGTTCTTAGCTCCTTAGTTCTTAGGTCCACTTGTGTTCTTAGCTCCCGGTGAGACCCAGCTGACGCGGCCACAGCCCTGGGTGGCCACCCCAGGTGCTCTGCAAACCCACACCCTCCTTCTGGGGCTCAGACCCTGACACCTGCCCCCCTCCACGGGAGGTGCCTTGAGGGTATCAGAGCCAATCCTCTGCAGTGTGGATCAAGGGGCAGAGGTCAGAGGGTGGACATCCATGCCCCTCCGAGGCCCCGTTAGAGGGCTCTCCTCAGTGAGAAGGGAGAGTGGATGGAGCAGCCCCTGAGCTGTCTCGGGCTGGGCAGGACACAGACCAGACAGAGCTGGGTATCAGGGCACTCTGGGAGGTGGGCACAGATTAACAGGCAAACAACACCAGAGGCCTTAAGCACCCAGGCCTCTGCCAGATCAGAGAGCAGGTCTGGGTGGCGGAGAGATGGAGGGCATGGGTGCCATCCCCATTTATTGATTTTTGTGTGAGTGAGCACTGTCAGGGGTTAGGGGAAAGTTCATGAGATAGAAGGAGGGCTTTGAGTCTGTCTGGGTTCAAATCCCAGCTCTGCACAAATCACTGAATCTTTCTGCCTTAGTGCTTTCATCTGTAAAGCAGGACTAACAATGGTGCCCACACCCCAGCCCTGACTGTGCAGATGGAATGAACGTATTAGGACAAAGAACCATGGTGGAAGATTCATGGGGCCTAAGCCCGCTGAGTCAGAGTGAACATGTGAACGGCGCTGGAGGCCGGTGGAGGGAGGAGGTGAGGACCATACGGAGGTCAGGAGAGATTTTTGTGGTAGCAGCTCACCTCATGACTAACCCCCCTGACCCAGTTTGGGAGGCAGAACACCTGCTCTGGGAGAGGGGGCCATGCCACCCCCACGGCTCTGCTCCCTGAGGCCCATCCCAGCCAACAGGGAGCAGGTAGGGAGGGTAAGGCATCTGGGCATGGTGGGCCATGGACTCAGGTATGTGGAATAGCCTTCTAGAACTTACCAACCAGGAATATTCCTAGGCAGTGCCCACTAGAAGGGGTTGTGTGTGTCTGGGGAGGGTCCAGGAGGCTGTCCTGTGTGTATGAGCAGCACGGCCTGAGTGGTAAGCACAGAGCTCCTGGCCATACTGAGAGAAACGCTGCTGTAAAGCGAAAGGGATGGGCTTTGGCAAATGGGAGTGATAACAGGGACCTGTTATGCCAGGAGGGATGCCAGGGGCATCAGAGCAGAAGATGCACTTGAAAAGGCTCTGAAACAGGCCAAGGCATCATCCACACGCTGGCCACGTTTGAGCTTTCTCCAGCACCTAGTAAGGTACCCAGGCACCCAGCAGTAAGGTACCCCATGAACTTCACAGTCAATGTTTGTCGAATGGCTGCTGGCGAGTCGATACCATGTTCTCTGCGTGGTGCAGTGCAGGTAGAGGGGCCCAGGGCAGACCTCGCCCCCCAGAGACAAAGAGGAGGGAGTGGGAAGGGGCAGGCGGAGAGAGGAGTCAGGAACCCCGGGTTTCTGGTGCTCTGTGAGGTTCAATCCCTTTATGTGTCTGTGACTCAGTTTTCTCATCTGGCAAATGGGAAGATAAATTCCTACGGGGGAAAATTAGATAAAAAAGTGTAATCGTATCTTGTCAGATGCTAAGAACTGCACGGATTTGGGAGACGGTGAAGAAGCAGAAGGAGGGAAATGTGCGGCCATGTGCTGGCAGAGCACATAACTCAGTCATCGCCAAGCCTGCTCTTAGGTCGGTATTAACAAGGGCGTTCGCTTTTTACGGAGAAAGAAGCTGAGGCTCCGAGAGGTTAAGAGATTTACCCGAGGTCACATAGCTTGTCACTGGCAGATGTGGGGTTAGAGTCCAGGATTTCAGATGCCCAGGAGTTGGGGAGGGCTTGGGGAAGACCAGACCTCAGAGACACAAGGCAGGAATGATCCTCCTGCCAAGAGGAGCTGGTTCCTGACCGTTGGGGGAATGGCCACCCACATGTCAGGGCACCTGGCAGGGCCCCAGCCTGGGCAGACCACAGCAGACTTGGTGGACCGTGGGAGGCCCCATGCAATGGGTTCATAGGGTCTTCCTGTGAAAGGATGAACCATGGCTCCCGCTCTTCCTAGGGTTGGGGGTCCGGGGCACTTACTGGCTGACTGCTTGAACCCCTTGGCAGAGTGGACGATGACATGGAGGAAGCCATAGAGTCCTGGAGACTCGTCGTCTGTAAGAGAGGAAAGCCCCCCGGGTAGGGGTTGGCGAGAGGCCGGCTTCAGCCCCTTCTCACCCCAGGCTCGCAGGAAGGCCAAAAGGGTGGGAGGACACAGTCTGAGCCTTGGTCTCGCAGCACCACCTGGTGGCTGGAGGAAGAAGTTTCCAGAGTCCTCTGCTTCCTGGAATGTGAGCTGGTGCCCCTTCTCCCTCCACTCAGCCTGGAAGGCCAATCCACACCTTCCCTACTGGGCCGGGGATTTCATACCATTCCCCCAGGGGCACTTTTCCTCCCCCTCTGAATCCTGCCTATCCCTTGGCTGTCCTCCTCAGTGTAGCCTTTCAAAGTGAAAATTAACCAATATATGTCTGCCTCCTTTTGGGACAGGAGGCAGATAACCCCATATGGGGAGGAGAGCCTGCCTTCAAAACCCCTTCCCAACACCCACGAGCAACCAGATTCTACCCATTCTGGACCAGCCCTGATCACAGTTCTCCGCAGCTCACAAACCTCCCATAGGCTCCTTGGCTTGAACAAACTCCTTTGCTTGGCATTCCAAGATCTGGTCCCTGGAAACTTCTGGCCTTATTTCTCATACGCTTCCAGCTACCCTTTCCCCCTCCACCACCACCATGCCCCATGCTTCGGTCTTCCGCTTCCATTATCTGACTACCTCATGAACATATTAACAGCATGATTCCAGGGCACGAGGGTGCCAGATTCTTCTCTCAAGCCAGAGGGGGCCAGGGAGGAGTTGGGACCATCTGGGAACTCAGTAGAGAACAACCCCTATTCAAGCTCTCTGTGTACCTGGCAACTGAGTTGTTACAACCATGTGTCTGGCTAGGTCCTTATGGAAGGTTCCAGCAATGCCCTGGGGGCTTGGGCCTGCTGATTAGACAACCTTGGGTTCCAGATCTTACCATCTTTATTGCTGGTGACGGGAATGTTGTGTACAGTCCTAAGTTTGAAACAGGATCCCGTGAGCACCTGGAGCTCCACACTGCTCAGGACAAAGGCCTGGAGATCTGTAGGAGGAGCCGAGAGAGGAAAATGTCATCACAGATCCACTAGGACCTGCTACTCTTCTCTGGGGGCTACTGCAGGAAACAAAGCTTAGCTCTAGGGGCAAAGCTTAGCTCACGGAAAGGGAGGGAAAGATTTGTAGGGACATGGGGACAGTCACAGGTGGCTTCCAACTGTGTGTGTGCAACACGGAGAGCAAGAGACAGACAGACAAGCCTGGGCTCTGGGCCCAGGCCTATCGCTGATTTATTCTGTGCCATATGCAACTCACTTAAATTCTTTGGGCCTCAAGTTAAAGTAACATGAGTTAAATGCCACCCGCCTTGGCACCTTACAGAGTGACCGTGAGGGCCGAAGAGAAGACCGTGGACATCAAAGTGCATGGAAACGCAAAAGGCCACTCTTGCCACGGACACCCTCAGAGCAGTGTGGAGGGGGGCGGGACTTTACCCTTCTTCTGTAGCTTCTGAATGGCTTCTCTCCACTCTGACCTCTCATAGTCCGAGGACAGTAGGAACAGGTAGCTCTGAAGAGAGGAGAAGAGAATTCAGTGGGGTGACCATGTGGCCAAGCACATCCCTGGCTCCTTCTTACCCAGGCGCTCAGAGGCTTGGCCAAGGTGGGAGCTGGGGAGAGCCTCCTTTCCGGGAAGTCCAGGCACCGGGGTGGCAGTGCCGGTAATGGCCAGCAGGGGGCACTGGCTCCACACCAGCAGGGAGAGGGAGTCCGGGGAAGGAGCTGGGGCAGCATCCTCGAGAACTGGGCCTGAGTCCCTGATTCCCCCAGATCATGGACAGGAGCCCTAGAGAACGAGCAGCCCTGGACTGAAGAAGGGGGCCGCCTCTGTCCCATCACCACCCCTTTCTGACCTTTCCATTCCGATTGTGGATCCGAAATGGGATCGTGGGGGAGTTGAGCAGCAGCAAGAACTCATTCTCAAACATCTTCTTTTTCAGGCGCTCGATGGCCCGGCTCTGTCCTTTGTTGGCTTTCTGTGGGGGCCGGAGGGCACAGGTGGTTTCCCTCACCCACTCCACTCCTCACTCGGCAGCTCTAAGCACAGCACTTCTTGTGCATTCATCGTGTCTTTTTCTTTTTTTATATTTTATGATGCTTTGACATCTCGGGGTGCCTAGCTGGCCAGGGAGAAGGCTACCCCTTCCCAGGGCAAGCTGACCCCTAAGCTGGTATATACGTTCCTGTGCACATACTTTTCATATACAAACCAACCAGGCCTGAGTTCATAGCCCCATTCACCAAGCCAATATTCCTCTGCCCGAAATAACCCAGGGCCAGGTAGCAGACAGCTAGGGACCACCCGATAGCCCAGAGTCTGCTGACATTTTTCAAACTCCCAGTCCTAAGCAGTTGCCTCTGCCCTGCTTTCCTTTCCTACAGGAAACACAATGCAGGCTCTGAGCCATGCTTTCCCCCTGTGCCTTCAGCATCCTGACCAAACCTGGTGCTTCCCCTGTGGCCCTGTGTAGGATGATGCACCCCTTCCTCTTGGAAACGGCATTAGCCTAAGTGTGTCATCACTCAGTCACTTCTATAAATCAGATCCTGGGTACCATCAAAATACCTGCTTAAAAACCTCAGACACCTTTCAGCAAAAAGGCCTAAATGCTGGCCTGGCACAAGGGGCCTCCCAAGGCTGGGGCTGGCCTCCGTGCCCAGCCAACTATCCTAACATGCCCCACCCTGCACCCTCCACCTCAGCTGCACCGTATTACTCCTTGTTCTGAAACAAACCCTTAGGTCTCAACCCATGTCCCCCTTCTCCAATTTTTCAAGTTTATATTTTGTGAAAGATCCCTTCCCTTTTAGTAACTGCTATTATGCTTCAAGTTTCAGTTCCAGCGCCAACTTCAAGCTCCTCGATTAGAATTCATCTCTACTGCATTTTTTTTACCTACTAGACTAGCAAAATGGTAACAAGTGCTCACAGCCAGTGTTGTGACAGTGTGGGGGAACACTGACTCTCTCACGCTGCTGGGGTGACAGCGTGGGGGAACAGTGACGCTCTCACTCCTGGTGCGGGGGGGTATATAATTGGACACGACCTTTCCAGAAGTAAATCTGGCAATTAGAGCAAGCCCTCTGCCCCAGCCATCCCACCTGTAGGAAAGCTACCAGAGAGAAATAGGAACACAGTCAGGTTTACTGCAGTCTTGCCTGTTAAGAGTAAAGAACCAGAAACAATCTAAATATCTTGTACATCATTGTGCAGTGAAGTGACAGAATAGGACGCAGCTGTTAGAAAGAATCTGATAGATCCAAAGAACTCTAAAATGCACCATTAAGTGAAAAGCTTAAGTTGCAAAATGGCACATATAGTCTAATCTCATTAAAACAAAACAAAAAAGTACACACCAGTATAAGCATAGAAGAGTCTAGAAGAATACACGTCAAACTGTTAACAATGGGGGGTGGGTGATAATCTGTAACACTCTGTATGCTTTGGTATTATATTTCTTGTGATAACAAGCCAGTGTTAGGTTGGTGATGAGAACAAAAATAAGCTTTAAAAAAGTATTATTAAAAAAAATCAATCACTGCTTCTTCTGTGACTCAGAGAACAACAATGTGCCTCCCCGGTGACCCTCCTCACATCGTGTCACATGCTGAGGTCAGTCATGGGCAAGATAAGGGACTCCTTGAGGTGTATGGCACACCCCTGCAGTGAGCAGCCAATGGAGCCCAGGAACTGTGGACTGGACTGAGCAGAAGGCCATGTGTGCACACCTGGGGCAGGAGGGAGGGGACGAAGTCCACCAGCAACCAGGACCGGGAGAAACAGGGAGGCAGGATGCCCCGGGGTGGGGTTGGTAGAGCTGGGGAGACAGGTTCCATTAAAAGCAGGGTGGGGTGACGCCAGTCAGGAGGAGGACACCTGCGCCCCTCTGGGCAGATGTGCCCCCAGGGAGACCCTCAGTCCTCGGTCATCCCCCTGCCCCAGACACCCTTGGGGTCATTCCTGTGGTCTTCCTCTCCTTCAAAGAGGGATGTCTAAGCTGAAAGGATTCTTAGAAGCCATCTGGTCGTGGATTCCCCAACAACTGCTTATAAAGCATCTACTATGTGCCGAGTCCTAGGGACATAGAACTGAGGAAAACAGCATGGTCACTAGAGTTCAAATTCAAGTGGGGAAAAGAGAAAGTGGACTGTGCAATTACAATTCAGGACCAATAACGCAAAGAAAGAGCGGACCCCAGGACTGGAAAGCAGGGCGCCCAACCCAGACGCAGTGGGTACATAGCAGGGAAGGCTCCCAGGGAGGTGAGGCCTAAGCTGAGCCCTTTGTGACATGCGTGGGGAAGCCACCTCCTCGGGGGGCTTTCCTCTAGCCACTGTTTTCAAATATATGAATTTAAGGCTATACATTTTCCTCTAAAGAGTGCTTTGGCCACACCTACGGGTTTTGATATGATTGCTCTCATTTTCATGCAGTTCTAAATAGTCTGTAGTTTCCATTAGGATTTCCTCTTTACCTTGCAAGTTTTAATTTTCAAGGCATATACTTAACTATATTCTAGTTGTTGATTTCTGATTTCGTTGCACTGTGGTCTGTGAACATAACCAGTATGCTATCAATTTTTTTTAGGGGTGGCTGGCTGGCTCAGTTAGTAGAGCGTGTGACTCTTGATCTCAGGGTCATGAGTTCAAGCCCCACGTTTGGTAGAGCTTATTTTAAAAAAAAAAATTACCAAAGAAGTGTTTTTTAAACTTCCAATTTCCTTTTCAGCTTAATACATGATAAATGTGTGTAAATATTGCCTATGGGCACAAGCTTCTGTGCATTTTTAGATCGAGCAGGAACATGTTAACTGTATTATTCAAAGCCCCTCTCCCCTTATTTGCCTAGTTGATCTGTCAGCTTCTGAGAGGCCCCTCAAGCTCCTTCTCTTGCACTCATCCTGCTTTTCCTTAAGAAGGCCTTCTTCTCTTGCTTTCCTTTTCTGTGGTGCTTGACATACACTAGGAAGCTCCCTGTGACTAACCCTACTAAATTCTGAACACGGACTTCTTGGCCCTCCTTCCATCTGCTTAGTGCTAATGTGCCACCGCCACTCTTTCCCCGAGCATGTACTTGAGGCCTCCTACGCCTACGTCCTGTCTCCCTTATCAGACTCTCAAGCCTAACACCTTCCCCTCCTTCTGCCATCCTGCCACACCTGGTTCAAACGGCCCCAAGGGAAAGGGCCACCCCACCCCCCATCTCAGCTCAGATACCAGGCTCTACTCACCTCCTTCTGGATTTCACTCTTGAGGGCAGAGATCTTCATTTTCATGTCCTCCAGCTCGTGGTCTGGGAAGGGATGCACCTGGGGGCTGGCCTCAGACTCCTCGGGGGATGGAAACACTAGGTCGGCCAGGGGGATGTACCATTTGCAGTCATATTGCTGGTGCTTCCTGCAAACAAGCCAGAGAGAGACATGAGCGAGAGAGAACTTGGCTCTTCAAGCCTGAACTGCCAGAACCAGAAGAACACCTGAGAGGGATTTTTAAAAGAACTTGTCACAGGCAAAAATGATCCGTGTCCTTGAGGAGTCTGATCGGGAAACCCACATGTGGAGAAATGACAGTCAGGGTCTAGAGTCAAGTGGCAGTGAGGGCTCTGGACCTTGGCCTTGCCAATCTTCAGGCCCAGCAGGACTGATGTTTTTAAACACTCCAAACCTCTAACACTTTCCTATTCCCCATCCCATGCTCTCCCCTCCCCCTAGCTGATCTATACTTAGCTCATAGTCATTGTCCTTTGGGATGGAGATGGAATACACATGTTATTTTTAACCCTGATCAATAGAGGTCACGTGGGGGTACTGGGTGGAAGATTATAAAGCCACATCCAAGCCCGGTGGGTACTAGTGCCGTGGTTCGCTAGTAATGTCTGTCACGGGCAGAGGACTAAAGGCATAGATGTGTTTGCTCATTATGACTGCCATCTGTGCTCTAGAACGATCTCATTTGTGATCTAGTTCCAGGGAGTCCCCTCCTTTACTGAAGCGCATACTAACCTCTCCTTCCCTCACCTCCCCCAGGACGTGGGTTCGCCCCTCTCACGCTGGCCTCTTAGTGCTGAGGTGAGCATGAGGCTTGTCCCCCCGGTCAGTGTACTTGGCACACGATAGTCGATAAGGAAATGGAGGTGGAACAATGCGGGAATGAGTACCGCATGATCCACGGAGGTGGAAAGCAGCACTCAGGTCTGACTACGGTTCAGATCCCATCTTCTCTACCTCTAGTCATGCGACCTTGGGCAACTGATTTAACTTTTCTAAGTCTTTCCTCTCCTCTGTGAGTTTTGGGGAAGACTGGAAATCATAGAGTCAAAGCATTTGTCATGGCATCTGGAATGGTGTAAGCACTCAGTAATGACAGCAGATTTAATGAATATTCACAGAATCGCAGCTAGCAAAAATTTAGAGATGTCTAATAAAAGGAGAGTGCTTAAGTAAATTATGGCATATCCACTTGTAACATCACGCAGGAAAGTAAAAGGATGATTACAAAGATTAGGCAGAGCCTGGGAAAATGCTTATGACGTGAAATGGAAAAAGCAGAGACCAAAATTGGGCATTCACTCTGATTACAAGTACATGAAAAAACATAAGAACGTTTAAAAAAACTGGAAGGAAATATAGCAGCAGGAGACCGATGCTTATGTTCAGGTGGGTGATGGGTTTTTCCCCCTGTAATTTGGTTATATTATCTTTATAATTAAAAACATGATTTATTTTTAGAAAAAGGATATGTAGTAAAATGAAATTAATTAATCGATTTTTTAAAAGGAAAAACTAAATGCCGATTGCCCCCCGTGCTGGGAGGCTCCTCAGGGGGCAGAGTCTAGCTCCCTCCCACCCCGCCCCCTGGACTCACCCTGCGGATGTCTTCTTGAGCTTGGCACACAGTAGGACATCTGTAAAGAGGAAGACGTGCCGCAGCTTCCGGGAGCTCTCCGACACTTCCACCAGGAAGCCGTCCTTCACCAGCTGCCGCGTCTGAGGGAGATGGCACACCCACCCCCACCTGCTCAGGGAGAGTCAGCCCAGGGCCCAGCCTGCACTGGGGGCATCATCCAGCTGGGAGGGGCTGCAGGGAGGGGCCGTGGCACCTGGTGCTTAAGGTCACACAAACACGGACTTTCTGGTTGTAATCTTGGGCAAGTTCCCTGACCTCTCTGAGTCTCAGTCTTACCATCTGTAAAATGGGGATAATGATGGCTGCCCTGTAATGTCAGATTCATCAAGATGATATATGTAAAAGAGCCCAATGCCTGGCACATAATATGTGATCAATTAATGGTAGATTTAAGGGTGCCTGGGTGGCTCAGTCGGTTAAGCGTCTGCCTTCGGCTCAGGTCATGATCCCAGGGTCCTGGGATCGAGCCCCGCATCGGGCTCCCTGCTCAGCAGGGGAGTCTGCTTCTCCCTCTCCCTCTGCCCCCGCTCCTGTACTCTCTCTTCCTCATTCTGTCTCTCAAATAATTAAATAAAATCTAAAATAGTAACAATAAAAAAAATTTAAAAAACGGTAGCTTTCTATTTTCCTGCAGCGGTCAACAGCTCTCACCTGGATAGACCCTAGTCCAGAATGACTTGGTTCCTCCACGCTGGGCCATGAACACCGCCCCCACCCACCCTGGGGAATCCCCCCAACCCTGCCTAAGAAGTTGATCTTGTTTCAGTTCAACCTTGACCCATAGGCCCTCTCGGTCTGTTTCAGCGGCCTCTGAGTGGATTCTACAGCTGCCCTCAGGTGGATGGGAGACACGGGCTACCTTTGGTGGGGCTGTAGCAGCTCCTGGAGGACCCTGCAGCCATCTCTAACCTGGGTCCTGGATGGGTAAGAGCATTCTGCTCCATGCAGAACCTCCAGAGTTTCTGCCCTGACACCCTCACAGCCAGCAGGCTTCTCGGGGGCTGTCACGATCCGTGTCAGCCTTCCCTGTATTATATGTCTTGTGACCTACATATGCTGCAATATGTAGGTGAGCATGGTGGAAGTATCCAGTTAACATGATCTGAAACTGACAGTGCTCTAAACCCTTCGGAGATCTTTCAGATATCCTCGAGTCAAACAAACCAGTGACATTCCAGGGCTTGCCAACCAGGGCTGGGAGTTGGATATGGGGACAGCTCTCTGTGCCCCATTCGTCATGCTCCAGACCCCGTCCCTCATTACTTCCCTCCCAGGAGACACTGGAGGCTCATAAATGTAATAAAGGAGCATAAACCCAGCCAGTCTTCACTCCTAAATGCCACTTAATTACCTCTCCTGGACAGGAAGCACTGTATAAGTGCCAGGCTGCTGACCCATGTGAGTAACTGTCCCTCCAATTCTTCAAATCGCTTCCCCTCTCTGAGGTACCCCCACCCTTCCACCAAGAAGGGCCCCCAAGGAACTGGAGCTGCTGTACCACATCTGCACCTGGGACATTCCAGCAACCTGGCAGCCTTAGCCACCTCCCGTTCCAGCCTTTCTTACTGTTGGGCTCACTCCCTAGCTCTTACCCCACCTGTTCATGCAGGCTCAGAGCTCCTGCTCTCAGATTCCCTGAGCTCCCTCAGGCTGAGCCATTATTATCTTCCAGGGGACCCTGAGGGCATCATACCGCCCACAGTGGGGGTTTGCATTCAATAATGCCATAGCCACAGCCCCTGGTTTCCCTGGTTTGGGGGACAATGCACGAGGCCTGCAGACAGATAACCTCAGCTAAAGAATTCAGTTCCAACACGTATGGCCAAGAGACCTTGTGTCAGATCTGCAGAGACTCTAGGCCTCAGTGGATTATGTGAAGATTAACGGGACACTGAACGTAAAGCTCCCAGGGCCTGAAGACCTTCTCTTGGCTGGGCACGGGAGATGAGGGTTGGAGAGGCACCGAGGACGGGACAGTGGTGCCCATCTGAGCAGGAGAGCAGGGATGGGTGATGTGGCCTGCTGCGCCCTTCTCAGCCTGGGTGAGAGGCGGGTCTGGGTCCTGAGCTCACCTCCCCCTTGGGAGTTGTGACCGCGGTCCGTCGGGGGTCAATGTCCTCATTGATGCTGGACAGGAAGTTCTGGGAGATGCGGAGGGCATCCTGGAGCAGCGGGTAGTCTGGGTGGTCCACAGGTGTGTGCTTCAGCAGGTCCTGGGAAGGGGTGGGGTGGTGAGTTGGGGGCAGCAGTTCTGGGCTCAATGAGAAGACAGTGGGGACTCAATCTTCACCAGAGGAATTCCAAGGCGGGGCACTAAGGGACCCATGCTCTAATCTGGTCATCTCTGTGAAATCTGAACTCAAGGGGCGCCTGGGTGGCTCAGTCGGTTAAGCGTCTGCCTTCAGCTCAGGTCATGGTCCCAGGGTCCTGGGATCGAGCCCCACATCGGGCTCCCTGCTCCGTGGGGAAGCCTGCTTCTCCCTCTCCCACTCCCCCTGCTTGTGTTTCCTCTCTCGCTGTCAAATGAGTAAATAAATAATCTTTAAAAAATAAAAATTTAAAAAAAGAAATCTGAACTCAAAAGCAGGGGTGAGGGTGAGGGTAGTGGTGCCCCTTTATTACTACTGAGTCATTACTCTTCCCCTGGCGGAGGGAGCCAGGTGGGGTCTCATCTCCCCAGGCAGCTGGGAGAGACACCACTCCACCCACCCACACAGCTACTCCAAGGACCCTGGAGACCATGAGTCTCCACGGCAGCATCTGGCCAAATGTGTGTCGAGCTTCACAGCCAAGCTACACTGGGGCCCTGGCCCCCCAGCATGGTTACCGAGGCCAGGGAGGTGCAGTCAGGGCCCAGGGCCACTCTGCCCAGCTCCCCGAGTGGGCGGTTCTCAGTGACTCCAGTGCCCCCACCCTGGGCTCAGTCTCCCACTGAACTCCCAGCCCCGCTCTGGCCATTCAGGGGCTGACACTTACATGGAGGACCAGGGTGCTCCTGGTGACGCGGTCAATGGGCTTGTAGAGCAGAGCTGTTGGCAAAGGCAGGGAGAAGGACACAGGACAGATGAAATACAGGGAGCAGCTTGACACCTCAGAGATGAGCCTCATCTCTCCACCTGCCTCACTGCCCCCGCACTGGGATGCCCAGGTGCAGGCAGCCACAGATCCGTTCTTCCCCAGGGCGGGCCGGACGGCACCCACATGCAGATATGCAGCACTGGCAGCCCAGGTCCCCTCTCGCCTGCCTCATCTCATCTCCCACCAGACGGGACTTCTCGAAGGGCCATACCACAGGCCTCTCCTTGTCTGACCAGGTTCAGAGCGGATGAAGATGCTCCTCCGTACCCTTAGCCCTGCATCATACAGCTATACCTCGCCTCACCCCACAGAGCTCTGGCACACTTTGGTCACGCCTGGCACCCCAGAATGCGGGAAGGAGACATGACGCTTTTCCAGGGAAGGTGGCTCCCGCACACCCAATCATTCTTATACTCCTCTGGCCCAAGGCCTGGCATCGCCAGCTGGGACCCACAGGCTTTGTTCTGACTCACACGGGCGACCTCATCTCCACGAGAAGACCCCCCTCCATGCCGTCAAACTCCCCAACAAAACAGGACAAGCTGAGGGCTAGGGAGGCAGGCCAGCTCTTCACACAAAGCCTCTGCTCTCAAGCAAGTGGCAGCTGAGGGAGCAAAGATTTCCCGAAGGTATTCAGGTGGGGCCTCTGGGAGTGCTGAAGAGGCTGGGGAAAAAAAAAAAGCAGACTCAGGAGGGGGGGGCCCATTCCCCACATCCCTTGGCCAACCAGGACAGCAAAGGAGGACTGCTGGGGTTCAGTGGGGACAGGTGGAGCAGCAACTGGCTGACCACACTTCCAAACAAAGCTTCCTGCAAGCAGCTGTGCCTTGCCCCTCCAGACATAGGTGATTCAGCCTCGGTCCTACCCCTGGATGCCTCTGTCCGTGGGGTCGTGACCTCCATTCTCCTGCCACAGGGGCAGGAAGAGGCAGGATGCTGGTTGTGACAGTCGCAGAGCTGACACTCATGCCCTAGCCAGTCCCCAAACCAAAGAGTCCCCTGAAGCCCTAGATATAAATACCCCATGCATTGCTAAGCAGACACTTTGGGGAACGATCTGCTGGCTCCGGAGAAGATAGAGTCTCAGTGGTATGCCATGAGCCTTATCTGCAGTCTTTGCTTGGCTGCCCTTTAGAATCACTGGGGGAGCTCTTAAAAGAAACAGCTGCCTGTCCCCCTCTCCCCACCTCATCAACTAAATCCCAATCTCTGCTGGGTGGAACCTGGGTATCAGCATTTTTAAAAAGCTTCTTTGCAGATTCTGATATGTAGCCATGGTTGAAAACCACTGCCTTATGCCAACACACTTCCCATGACTTATCTGTAGCCCCTTCTTAACGTGACAATTGCTAGAGACCCTCCCCATGGTCTATGGGAGCTCAAAGGAACAGGACCAGCCTTGGGGTATATCCTGGGGCAGTGAGGGTAGAGCCCAGGGCGTGGGGGAGGGGGCCCGTACTGACATTATTTAGAGCACCCACCTGTGGCTTAGCTCATGTTCAGGGGGAAATCACACCCGAGAACCCCAAAGACCCAGGAGAAAGTGCAAGTTCAGCAGGCTCCTTCCAGGGTAGGCCCCGGAGTTCCAGCTCAGGGCAAAGCTGATACTGCAGTGTCAGCTCCCTCTGTCCCTCTCTCAAGTCCCACGAGGAAGAGGTTTCTGACTAAGCTCAGCGGTCTGCACAAATGGTGGGTAGGGTTTCAGACGGGTTACTGATACGCCTGCGGTCACCTCGAGTCTACCTGACTGGGGATGTGGAATGAGAGCCCACGTTGGGGGAGAACAGCTAGGAGGAAAGGTAGGGGGGAGGGGAACTCAGGGAGAGGGCTCTGGGGCCACAGTCAGATAGGCAGGGAAGAAGGGGAGGAAGAGCCACCCCAATTGTTCCTTCGGGTCCCCCGGACAACGCAGGGTGAGGAGCCCACCCTTCCCCCTTCATCTGTCCCACGGCTCCAGCAGTCCGGGCTGCTTCCTGCCCCCTTCTTCCCCTACCCTCCCTTCTCCTCACCATGCCATTCCTGTTCCAGGAGACAGACACCATTCACCAAGTTGCAACACCTGTCTCCCCACCTCCTCCAGGAAGCCTTCCCTGACCAGGACTTCTGCAAACAATACCCACAGTGCCTGAAAGTCAGACCACTGACATGAGCAAGCTGGCCTCTCTGTAGTTTGCTGGGTACTTAGTCTGTGTCCAGTGGCACTAATATGTGCTATTTCCTCTGATTAAAAAGAGAAGCAATTATCACTAGCCCCATTTTACAGATGAGGAAACCTCTCTAAGGCACAGAGAAGTTACATAACTTGCTCACAATAAAAAAGCTGTAAATGGCGGCTGGGTTTTGAATGTAGGCCTACCCGTGCTCTTAACTTTGAGCTGTCTTCTTTGGTATGGGAGGGTAGCATCTGCAAAAGCTCAGTGACTCTTGGGAGGATCCTTGGAAAGATTCACCAGGAAGAAGTGGGTAAGCTGGCCTCTTTTGCTACCAAGGTGAGCCCCCTCCTTGGGGGCCTGGATCACACAAGACTTCCTTTTGCATGCCACCCCCAGCATCTGGCTCAGAGACCTGCAGAGTGGGTGCTCAGCAAATAACCATTAAGCCAGAGTGAGCCCCAAGTACAGAATCCCCCACCCTGGGGCCCCCAGAAGCAGCATCCCTTGGAGGGGCTGAGAAGATTCTAAACAGTGTGGTTGGTAAGGGCTTGTTCTCTCCTCCCTCCCCACTTTGAAGCTGACTTCAAAGACAGTATCACAGGGACCAAAGAAACACTAAACTCCAGTCCCAGGTCTGTTTCACTAATACTAAACTCCCTTTTGGGAAGGGAAGAGGAAGCCAAGGGCGAACCGCACTTCTTTTTTAAGGAGGCAGAGTTGAGACCTGACCCACTCCTAGGCCAGACCAAAAAGAGCATTTCTCCTCTGATCTTCGAACAGGCCCATTTCAAGTCCATCTCTCCTCTTGAGCCCGGCCTGTCAGAATCTGAGCCGACAGGTGGGGGCACAGGGCAGCTTCTGGCCAGTAACTAGAGTTCTCACAGCTGTCCTGCTGGGGCAGCTGGAGAGGGGCTGCCTCAGGGGTTCCTCCATTAAGAGCGATCCTCGACCTGGGAGGGCCTGAGCAGGTGAGCAGACAACAGCCCCTCCTGCACAGTGGCCTCTGAGAAAGAGCCTAGGAAACCTCATCATTTCTCCTCCAGCAAACTGCCACCCCCCTCCGTTCAGCCTTCACCAAGGAGCTCCAGGTTACCACGGAGATGTGAAGGCAAAGTGACTGAGAGGGTGCAGACAAAACGCCTGGTGGGAGGGAAGAAGGTCCTAAAACCAGCCGCCTGCCACTCCAACACACTGGGGCCCAGGGCAGCCGGCCCCTGGAGGCAACACTTGACCCTCCGCCCCTGCCAAAGACAGCTTGGGTCATCCCTAAAGCACTTCTTGCCTCAGAGGGCAGTGTCTGCTTCCAGACACCTCCTTGCCTAGGTCTGCTTCAGCCCCCGCTGAGCTAGAGCCCGGCCGACAGCACGCACCTGTCCCAGGTCCGGTCCCCCTTGCTGAGGTTGCTGCACAGAGGCCGCCCCAGGTCCCTTCCACTGACCAGTGGGTGTGTGACCTTCACAAAGCAGTGGACTGCCACGCCCCCCTCTCCCACCAGCATGCACCAAATGTCGGGACCTTAGCTTGAGGGTCTCCTGTGGCTATAAACAACCCCTGGGAGCAGCCCAGTTCCGTCCTGCTCCCCCAACCTCGGCCACCTCGGTTCTGAGGAGAGAATGTCTCGAAGGCAGGCTGTGCACTCGGAGCACACAATACCCTGGCGGCTCAAGCTCCTCTCCTCTCTCCGGAAACAAAGAAACTCCCAACTTGTCCCTCCAGCAGGGGCTAGCGCCCCCCTGGGCCAAGACACCGCTGCCCAGACCAGATGCCCTGGTCTGACCGGCCCCTGCTGACCCCCCTCCAGCCCCAGGGCTGCCATGCCTGCAGGCACAGCCTTGTCACCTTCTCTCCTTAATAGCATCTCCAGGAAGTTGCCCACTGCCTCCCAAGCTAAGCCTTGGGTGGGGGGTGCCTGGACGCTTGTAGCCTGGCCCTTCCATTTCCAAGCCACCCTGCCCCCGGCGGCCCCAGACTTCAACTCCAGGCCGGAAGCTGGCCAGAACAGGGGCAAACACAGATCCAGCCACTTGCACCCCCTCCCTTCCCTGCCGCCCCCCGCTCCGCCCCACCTTGCCGGCCACATGCCAGCCCACTCCAGCCAGCCCCCAGAGGTGGGAAGCTCTGGGAAGCTACACCACCTCCCGGGAGAGGGGGCCTGGGTTACCATAGGTGCAGTTACAGCAGAAGCGAATGATGAGGAGAATTTCCATGGCAGCCTCCGTCCCAGCGGCTGGAGCTTGTGGCCATCGCTCGGTGGCTCCCATCAGCAGCCCGGCCACTCAGCCACCTTGCCCGCTGCTGCTGCACAGCCTGAACCAAGCAGCCGCTTCAGAGCGCTCCTCTAGCAGGGGGAGGGGCGGGGAGGGGAGGCGCGCGGGGAGAGGAGGAGGGGAGCGCGCTGCCTGCTGGCATCCTAAGGAGGAGCACGTTTGTAGCTGGCCGGCTGCCTAGGGACAGAGGCTGGATTCCTCCCGTTTGTGCACCACACACACACACACACACACACACACACACACACACACACTCTGCCATGCACATGCTCACACAAGCAGGGTACCATAGTCTACAAAGCAGACAAAGGAAGGTGACGATTATCCAGCCCGCTCCCCAGAGTACCTTCCATAGTGACTGACGTGTGGCTGTCCTTGGAGTCCTTGGGACCTTTCACTTTGAGTTCCTGCCGAGCAGAGGGGAGGAATCACTACGTGGCCCGTCCCCGGAACGTCCCCATCGCCCATCACCCATCGTAGGCAGAGCAGGAAGAAGCGCTCTGAAACCCAGGGTGCAAACAGGAGGACAAAGACCAAAGCACAGGTCTCCCTCTGACTCACTGACTCCAGACTCCCTGTGCCACACCCATGATCTCCTGGAGCCCCTGCAGTACCGAGGAGGCTGGGGATAGGCGGGAAGGAGGGGCTCTGGGTACCAGAGAGGTCTGGAGCAATGATGCTCCTCGGATACACCCCCTAACGCCCCTCCCTGGTGACTCCAAGGGAGTCACCTTAGAGAGAGGTGGCAAGAGCGGGATCCCCCAGCAGCAGCCAGTATTTAGGGGTCTGTCCACCATCAGCCCGGGGTACATGGGATTTCAGAGGACAAACAGCAGGTGTACCAGCACCTTAGGGCGTGAGCAGCCCTGGAGATAAGGAGCAAGGGGTTCTGCGCACCTGGGGCAGAGACTGAGCTCCACAGGGCAGTCCCACCTAGATCCTACCCCGATTGAGAGGGATTCACCCAGCCCCCAACCCCACCTGCCACCCCCACCCATAGCCTGTGCTAGCCTGTGCTAGCATCAGGGAGGAAACTGCAAGCGAGGAAGAGGCCACACCCCTCCTGGCCCCCAAGCAAAGTGACCCGGAGTGAGCACCGGAAAGGGACTCTAGAGATTGCTTATCTGATCCTCTTTTCTGTCTTTAGAGAGGTTCCAGCTCTAGCCCTGTCGACAGACCCACCACTAGGGCCCGCAACTGGAGCTCTAACGCAATCCCCACTTGCAGGGCAGAGTGCACGGAGGGGGCCTCCAAGTGGGGCGTCAGCAGGGAGGCCAGGGTGAGGGGAGGCCAAGGTCAGGAACCCAGGGGATGTTGCCTGCTCTGCCTGGGAGGGGGGACATGCCCAGGCAGCAGGAGCTCCACATTTCCTACTCCTGCCTCAAGCTGTTTCTGGACAGAGAAAACCCTAGGAACTGAGCTTGGGGGTTGGGGTGGGGAGAAGGGTCCCTGGCGGGTGTGTCCCTGGTGGGTGTCTGGATTCCTGGCTTCAGGAAACTTGCCTCCGTGCCCCCCTCCAGTGTAGCCTAGAGGTATGACATCGCTCCGGCTGCAGAGAAGGGCCCTAATTGCAGTAATTAAGTAGAAATGCCAGAATGAAGCGACAGCGTCAGCGCATGAGTCAGGGTGAGAAGCCACCTGGCAGCAGGCCAGGGGGCCAGCTCTGCCGCTGGGGCCAGCAGGCTGGGAGAGGGACTCGGGAGGAGTGCAGGGGTTTCTGCTGACCAGAGAATGGGCAGTCAGCCTAGGCTAAGAGGAGGCTCACCACTTTCTGGACCAGACATGACCCTGGGCAGCCTTGGACACATATTAAGCAGATCCAGTTTGTTCCCAGGGAGGCCTGGGAGCCATGAGGGGAAGCACCATTTCTCCGCCCTTGTGACTCCACGTAGAGGGAACTTCCCCACCCACCTCCGTCCGTCCTCCCAGGCACAGGGTGACTCACCTGATGGCTGCAGCTGGGAGAAGAAACAGAGCTTAACTCCCTGTTTCCATCCCCGGTAGATGTGTTTCATTGTGGAGGGCAAGTGTTAGCAAGCCCAGTGTGCCTACAGATCCAAGTTCACATTTTTCCAACCTGGTTTTTACTAGTAATTGAGCTGACATTTTCATCTCCCTCTGTCTAACTCATGTGCTGCCTCTCAGCTGATTCCAAACTGGAGCAGAACCCATAACCCCAGGAGTCTCACCAACACTACCCTGCATCCCACCAACTTTTCTAGCATCAGAGCGGAGATGGGAAAGCAAAGGGTCCGGAGAGGCCCGTAAGGCCAAATTTCCAAAGCTGCACAAGGAGCCCTCCCTGCCCTGGAACCAGAGGTTCTCTTGCCCCAAGCTTGGAGCTGGTCTGTGACTGCCAAGGCCAGCAGCTTGGGGAGCTCACGGAGATGCTTTCGGCCCAGGACAGAGGCTGGGCTGTGCTCCTGGGGGAGATTAGAGCTCCTCCCTGCCACTTCCTGAAGAGGCAATGGCAGCCAATGACACAGCTTTGCCCTGCAGAGGAGCACGGGAGGAAGGCTTGGCTGCAGCAGCAGGGACAGGCAAGCTTCCAGCCAGAGAGTGTAGGGCTGCTTCTCACAAACGGCCCTGGTCCTCTCTCTGTCGTGCAATTGTAAGGATCTTAAACGACCACCTAGTCCAGACCTCTTCCAATCTTTCTGATCATAAAAATCACCCGGGAAGGTTGTTAAAAATATAAACTCCTGGGTCCCACCCCAAACTCTCTGAATTAAAGCTCCAAGGAAGGTGTCTGGAGATCTGCATTTTAAACAGTGCCCCTGGTGGTTCTTATCAAGCAAGCTGGGGGTGAGCTGAAGAATCCAGACACCCCACTTGACAGAAGAGGAAATAAGGCCAAGAGAAGGGAAGTGACTGGCTCAAGGTCACCACAGTGTGTGAGAATACTGCTTTTTTTCTTTTTTGTCTCCTCTGTTCTAATATAGAATAACCTAAATAGAATAACAAAATCAAACACATTGTTATTCTTATATTAAGAGGGAAAATATCAAGTGTGAGAAAGCAAATGTCAGTCTAAGTTGTTACCCTCAGGGGAACCATTTCCCTAACCGGCAACAGGCCTGGAGGCTGGAAGGCAGGGGCTGTGCAGGGAGCTGCCCACCTCAGAGATCTTCTGGAACTGGTTATTGGATTGGCTGCACTTCTCAGCTGTCTCCAGAGCGACTTTGTAGTTATCCACAAACGCTTTGTACACGCCAAGCTGGCTGGCCTGCAGGGAGAAGAGGAGAGAGAAGGGAGGGCAGTGGGATGGGAGAGAGGATTAATGAATGGATGAAAGCGTAAGCAGGGCACCTGGAGCTCCCTTAGCACTTGGAACCTCTAACTTTGCTCCAAAGGGCTACGCTGGAACAGAGGGGAAAGGCAGGATGAACATACTACAGTATCCCTTTGAACTTGACAGTTTCCATGGAAACCAGCTCAGCCAATAAGGTTAACAAGAGGGTACTGGGGGTTGGGGGAGCAGGGGGCAGGGCCTTTGTTGGCACGCTAGAAATTCAACAGCATTTGGCTTTATTTAGCATCATAAAGGTCTCCCAGGGTTTGAAGCCCCTTAAGGCCTCACACGTCTTTCACATCCTGGAATTAGCTGGAGCAGGGAGGGCACACGTGGCCTGCTCAGTACCCCACTCCCCGTGCTGAGTGTAAGGCACAGCATTTAAAGGTGCAGTCCCGGGGGCACCTGGCTGGCTCAGGCAGTGGAGCATGCGACTCTCGATCTCGGGGTTGTGGGTTCGAGCCCCACACTGGGTGTACAGATTACTTAAAAAAGAGGTGCAGTCCCCACTTCCCTTGGCCTCTCTCAGTTCCTGTCCCCTCATCCTCAGCCTCTTAAGGAGCCAGAGACCCTACCTGCCTCAGTACACATTTGCATGTCGCTCTGAACCTAACCCAAATTTAATTCCTCAAATATTTATGGAAAGTCTTCCTGTGCTTTGCATATGCATTTCCTCTTGAGAGAGTAAAGGGTGGAAATGTGAATTAAAAGCACAGTGAGATACTATTTCATCCCCATCAATCTGGCCAAAATTTAAAAGTCTAATGATATCAAGGGTTGGCAAGAATGCAGGGGAAATTAGAGCTTTTATAGACCGCTTACGGGGATGTGAGGCCTGTTATTTGGACAGTAATTTGTCAATAACTGATAAAGCCGAAAATATGCACAGCTTGGCCTACTCCTTAGCAAATCCACTTCTACATACAAACCCCAGAGCTCTGGGGTCCCGTTCAGGAGTCAATCACTACCTGTGGCAGGTGAGCACCTGAAATGTGGCTAGTCCAAATTGTGATGGGGGGGGTGGGGGTGGGGTGTGTGTGTGTGTGTGTGTGCACGCGCGCGCTTTAGAGAGGGAGATGGGGCAGAGGGAGAGGGAAAGGGAAAGAGAGACTCTTAAGCAGGCTCCACGCCCAGCTCGGAGCCGGACACAGGGCTCAATCTCACAACCCCAAAATCATGACCTGAGCCGAAATCAAAAGTCGGACGCTTAACCGACTCAGCCACCCAGGCACCCCGAGCTGTGCTCTAAGTATAAATACACACTGGATTTCAAGGGCTTAGTATGTAAAAGAGAATGTAAATTATCTTATTAATTTTTAAATATTGATTATGTGTTGAAATGACAGCATTTTGGATCTCTTGGGCTAAATACACATTTTTTAAAAATACATTTCTAGGGCGCCTGGGTGGCTCAGTTGGTTAAGCGACTGCCTTCGGCTCAGGTCATGATCCTGGAGTCCCGGGATCGAGTCCCACATCGGGCTCCCTGCTCGGCGGGGAGTCTGCTTCTCCCTCTAACCCTACCCCCTCTTGCACTCTCTCTCTCTAAAAAATAATAAAATAAAATAAAAAAAATAAAATAAAATAAAAAATAAAAATACATTTCTAAAATTAATTTCATGTACTTATTTTTACTTTTAAGGATAAGGCTACTAGAAAATTTAAAATTATATATGTGGCTTGCATTATAGTTCTGCTGGAAGCACCTCTCTAGAGAAACTTGCATATGTATGTACCCAAGGAGATGTGAGCAAGGGAATTCGCTGCTTCACTCTTCCTCCTGTGGAAAGACTGGTAACAGATGCTCACAAAGAGGGGAATTCATACTCACACAGTTAAATGAATGAACGAGATCTATGGGTAGTAACACCGACCAGTTCCTAAGCAAATGTTGATCGAATTGCAAAATACATAAAATACATACATTTAAAAAGTACATGTAATGCCATAAAAAGATACAGATACATAATAAAAATACAAACTGCAGCCCAAGAAGGCAATACACCAAATTCATTCCAGTAGCTGCTTCTGGGCTAAGCAGAAGGGCACAGGGAAGGGAGAGAGAGACTTCATCTATAATGCTTTGTTTTCTTGATTAAAAAGTCTTTCTATCTTCAGAACTTAACAACCCTTAATTCCGGGAGAGGAGGGCACAGTTGTTTGCTACATGTATTCTCTAGAATTTCTGGTTTAAATATTTTGCAATGAAGCAGCAAAGGAGGTTCAGCTGCTATTGGGCTTCCTCCGGGGATTCCACCACAGTGCTGGGGAAAGCAGGCTGCCCGTGAGACCCACCCTGGACCACTCTGCTTTTTGCAGAATCCTTGTGCTCCTCCAGATCCCAAAGAGGTGGGGCAGGTGGAAGATGGCAGGCAGGAAGGTGGCAGGTGGGGGGCCAGGAAGGCCAGAGAGGAAAATGAGAACTGGGATGCTTGCAGAAAAGCCAAGGCCAGAGCTGTGCAGATCTCAGCCCCAGACGGGCCAGACTTGGCAAAGACGAAAAATCTGGGGGGAAGTGCAGGAAGGGATGAATTCAATTGCTTTTCCAGGGGGAGTACTGGCCGCCCGGTGTCCCAAGCTACAGGGGAGGTGCTAGACAGTTGCTTCCTAAACCAAAGTAAAAATCATTGCTTTTCTTCTTCCGGGGATGTGCTCTCCTTGTTCCCCTTTCGCATAAGAACATAAGGGCTGGCTGCCCAGGTTGGAACACTATCTCCCATCCCACGGCCCAAGGGGGTAGCAGGAGGGGAGTCAGCGCAGGAGCCACCTCTGCAGAAGGCCCGTGCACAGGGTCACTGACCATCCCAGGCGCTGCCATGTCCGCGGCGTAGCCCCGTCTGTAGAGCCTGAGGCCCGGCCTGCCACGGCCATTAACTGCCAAGTGGAGGTTGCTTGGAAAACAGCAGCCTGGCACTGGGGTGATCTCATAAAACAAATAGCAGAGATGCTAATTCCCTTCCCTCAGTAATGGAGACCAGCTGAAAATAAACTACCTCCAGATGCCTGGACCGCCTAGGCTCCTCCCCGGCCCTCCTAGGCCTGCAGTTCCAGGGGCTGCGGGTAGCAGTTCACGCTGCTGGGGGGAGGGAAGGGAGGTAGCAAATTCAAGACCCGGGGCCTGCGGAGCTGAATGGGGGACCCTGGTGACAGCAGGGTCCGAGTGACCAAGATAAACTGGACAGCCAGTGGAAAAATCCACTGTGTTCTGGCCTATGCGCCCCACCCCCGCCTCTGGTTTGCTCTCTTATGCCCTCCCGAGGGCTGATCAGCTCAGGCTCCTGGGACCAGGCCGGGAGTGATGACTGGGTATGCACGGTCCCTGAACTGGGGCAGGTACTCCGGGGCTGCTGGACCCAGGAGCGTGGGGTTCCCCTGCAATACCACCTTCCGGGGTGCCTCTCGCTAACCACAGCAACAACGACGACGATCGTGGCAGTAGTGATGGAAATAACAGTAATGCTAATGGCTGACTACTGAGTATTTACTAATTTACTCTGTTCTGGGCCCGATTCCAAGCACTTTTCAGGTATTAACTCACATAGTCCTCACAACAGTTCAATGAGGTAACTACTATTATTATCCTCTTTTTTTACAGATGAGGAAGCTGAGTCACAGAGAGGTTGTGCCCAAAGTCACAGGTTTAATCTGTGGCAGAGCCAGGATTCAGTCAGCTGTGGCCGGGGCGCCTGGATGGCGCAGTCGGTTAAGTGTCTGACTCTTGCTTTTGGCTCAGGTCATGATCTCAGGGTTGTGAGATGGAAGCCCCGCTTTAAGCCCCACATCGGGCTCCGCACTCGGCGCAGAGTCTACTTGGGAGTCTCTCTCCCTCTCCCTCTGCCCCTCCCCACCTCCGTGTGTGCGCTCCATCAATCTCTCTCTCTCTCAAATAAATAAATAAATCTTAAAAAACAAACAAACAAAAACCCCAAAGTCAGCTGTGGCTCTAGAAGCTATATTTGTCCCTACAACACTGCTGGCCTCTTGGGACACAGACCTCAGGCCCTGTGATGTCCCCCTCAATGCCTTCCAATTTCTCCCTAGTCACAGTGGTCAAGGTCATGGTGCGTTCGTTCATTCGTTCGTTCGTTCATGTATTGACTGCGGGGCTGGTTCTGGGGTCTACTGATGAAGAAAATACAGTCTGTTCTCCCAGAGCTTATGGTTTTAGGGACACAGGAGGTTACTGGGTTCACTGAGGGGATAAGCATAGGGGCTGCATTTGAAGGTTGGGGGAAGGCTTCTCCAAGGAAGTCACTTCTAAACTGGAAGCAGTTGGGGAAGGACATTTCAGGCAGCCAGAGCTGCAAGAACAGAGAGGTCAAGAGTGTCTGCTCCATGAACTGAGAATAGAAAGTTCAGGGTCAGGAAGCACAAGGACAGGGGAAGCAGTAGCTAGAGGCAGCCAGAGGCCTGGACAGAGGCCAGCATGCAAAAGGTCTCATAAGCCATTCCTGGCATTTATCCAACAGGCAAGGGGGAGCCACTGAAGGGATTTAAGTAGGGGACAAGCAAGGTCTGGTCAAGGGTTCGGATAACTCTCTTCTGCTGCTACGTAGAGGTCGGGGGCTGATGGGGATGAGGGCCTGGAGGTAGGAGCCACTCCTGAGGTGAGGGCACCAGAGGCGGCGGGGAGAGGTAGGCAGCAGTGAGCATCCTCTGGAAGTGGGGATGGGGAAGGGGGTGGGGCAGGGGAGGTGCCAAGGACTAGTCCAAGGGAGTCATGGATGGACGGGGGTTGGGACGGTGGCAGCACCCACAGACACAGAGGCAGGAAGAAGAGCAAAGAACTTCCGAGACAATAAGTTCAGTTCTGAACATGCTGTGAGCTTGAGGGCCTAGGAGTGAGTATCCAAGCAAGAGTTTTCTCCAGTGTAAGGAAAGTACAGGCCTGTCCATTCAACCAGTCCCACCACTGCAGAGGAGCTAAAGGAGAGGGGCTGCTCCCTGCCCACCACCGTCCACACCCAGAGAACAAAGACCACGGACCGGCAGTCTCCTTGCTGCCTCCTGGGCTGGCAGAAGTTATGGGCAGGGAAAGATCAGGGAAGAGTGGAGTTGGGGGCGCCATGGGTCTGACCTAGGGGGTCCTCCAGGGGACACAGCCAGAGACAGTCTCAGAGCTAGGTCCAGGGCCCCACAGAGCAGAGGCCCAGGCTTTCCCCCAGGACTCAGAAATGACCCAGGCCTTCAAGGAGGCCAAGAAGGCTGGGGATGCCTGGACGTCTCCCAACACCAGCAGCTCCACAGAGGCACCGGATAAGGCCCGTCCGTCGACGGAAGACTCACCAGCTTCTGGAAGAGGTGGCCCATGGTGACCTGGCTGTCCCACTGCTGCACCTTGGGGCAGAGGTTGTCATAGAACTCCTTGTGGATCTCGTAGATGTCCTGGATCTTGTAGAAGATGGTCTCGATCTGTTGGATGGTGAGCACGGGCTGGGAGGTGGTGGCTGTGGCCTTCAGGGGTTTCATGGGCTGGGAGCCAGGAAGGAGAAAAGAGAAGGTGAGGGGCAAGAAACCAGATGGGCCACTGATTCGCCCTTCCCGCGGCTGGAGTGGTGCCCAGACAAGGCCACGGAGGGCAGGGCACCTGAAGTGTGGTTTGCATCGAGTTGCTGCTGTCATAGGCTCCAACGAGCCATGCCCTACTGCAAGGAGGGGGACCCTGACAGCCAGGGCCTGGTCCGGCAGCCCTCCCAGGCCCATGGGTTAATGCCAGGACACATTGCCCCCACGCCCGTGTCGCCCAAGGGGTCCCCGGCCCCCAGCCTGTACTGGGTCCGCTTATTGGTTTAAGAGGATCCATGCCTTTCTTCCATCGTGGCCTCATGTCCTTAGTTACAAGCTCTCTTGTCACACGTCCGTGGAAGGGAGGGTTGACTGGGAACTCGAGCCCTAAGCTATTTCCTTCCAAGAAAC
This sequence comes from Leptonychotes weddellii, assembly GCF_054177405.1. Classification (NCBI taxonomy): domain Eukaryota; kingdom Metazoa; phylum Chordata; class Mammalia; order Carnivora; family Phocidae; genus Leptonychotes; species Leptonychotes weddellii. Next base: position 38,269,037 of record NC_138383.1, on the reverse strand, counting down.
AGAACATGATTCTAGGATTTGGTGGTAGAGCCTCAAAGAAACTCAAGACCAATCTCAGCTACAATGACATTTCAAGTTCCCATCCCAGTATAGGGAGAGCGAGCAGGCGGCACAGATGCCACCGTCCTACATCCTGCACCCACAGCAGACATTACTAGTCAATCACAGTGCTCTTTCTCACTGAGCTTATCTCCACCAAGATGCTCCAGGGGCTGCAGGTGGAGTGGATGCAGTGACAAGCAGTAACTCAGGACCACTCCCTAACGCTGGCGGGGAGCTGCAGTTGTCCTCTTAATGCCCAACAGGACTGTAGGAGACTGTAGGAGAATGGGACCTGGGTGCATTTTCTTCAGTGTGATTTTCTGTATTTTCTGAATCACCTAAAATGAGTAAATCTTAATTTTATAATCAGGGGGAAAAAAGCTATTAAAATTCATAGTTGAAGCAAAAAAACATCCTGATGTCAAAAGATGAGGAACTCTTCCTTGACTGGCCTTCCCTCAGCCCCAAAGCCCCCCGAAGATGCCTAGACTGCCCTCCAGAGGCCCTTCAGTGGACAGGGTCTGGACACCTGCCACTTAGAGAAAGTGTGGGACGGGCAGGCACATTTACGCAGAAGAGAGAAGCCTGAGTCAGACGTGGTTAATGTTCTTCCTCTAGCTGAACGGCTGTGTGGAGAGAGGCCTTTGACTTAGTCTGAGTCACTCTGGAAACCCAGGAACAGCCAGGAGAAGTCATGGGGGCAGGTGTGGACTCACTAGAGCTGACCCTCATTACCTCATGGGATTGGTTCCAGCCAGAGAAGCATTCTAGCCGATAATGGGTGACTCGGTGCTGGACTGGATGGAACAGTGACATTAACAGAGGCCAGAGTTATCCCTGGCTCAGTCTGAGAGAGGACCAGCAGCTCAAGCCACCACAGCAGCCAACTTCCAGCCACGCTTCCTGCTCTCCTCTCTGCTGGTGGCAGGGCCTCGTCTGTCCGTAAGAGGAAGTCCATCTACCCAAATACCCAGATGATACTCTGACTTCCAGCTCCTGTGTCCTCCCAGCTCTATACAGTCCAGAAGCGAGGATAAAGGCAGGGAAAAGCAGAGCGCTCCTTCTGACCCTCTTAGTGCTGGAACAACTAACCCTAACGTCCAGGCTTTGCTAGGGCAGTAGGATGAGGTTTTCCTTGGTGCAGGCCAAGAGGTGTGGGTTTGAGTCTCAGCTCTGCCACTTAATAGCTGTGGGCATGTCACTTAGCATCTGGGCCTCCGCAGCCTCATTTGTAAAACTGGGATAATATTACCTTCTCAAGAACACTGATGGGAAGATCAAAAGCCATACTTATATAAAATATCAAGTATGTGCCTGGGACCCAGAAGGCAGCCAATCATGTTAGCTGCTACCATTATTATTATTCGCCCCACAAATAATGTACCAAGTGCCTAATGTGAGGCCAGACCAGGTATTCAGTGATTCACCACACACGTCCAGTCCCTGCCCTGTGGAGCCTCCCATCCAGTAGGCGAGACAGACAAAACACAAGGAAACTGTCAAACACATTATTTCCACCTAAGTGCAATGAAAATAATAAGAAGGAGACCTCCTGAGCCAGGGTGGGGAAGAACAGCTTCTCCCAGAAGGGAACATTTACTGTGAAATGGAAGCCCAGGGGCTCAGAGGACAGTATTCCTCAACGCCGGTCCCAAGGTGGGCATGGGCTTGGTGAGAGAGAGGAGCTGGAGAAAGCCAGGGAGCCCAGGTGCAGTGGGCAAGGGGCAAGGGGCAAGGGGGAGGAGCGGGGCCAAGGCAGGGCTGGAGGACCAGGCAGGGGCCAGACCAGGCAGGGGGAAGGAATGTCGCTTTTAAGCCCTTGTAATGACCCAGCTTTCCCTGAAGGGATTTAGGCAGGGGAGTGATGGGGGGCCAATTCTCTTTTCAGGAGATTATTTTTCTGACTCATGATCCTTGCTCTGGAGAACATTATGATCCATTTGGGTAAACTGGACCAACGCAAATGAAACAATGTAGTGCACAAAGCCAGATAGGGCATTACCCATCTTGGGCTGTAAATACCAACCAAGTGGTCCCAAGGTTGTGCTGGTACAGCTCAGGGGGCTTCAGAGAGGAAGTGACAGGAACAGGGCCTCGAAGGTTGGGAAGGTCTGAGCAGGTGGAGGGTGGGGTGTGAGTAAGCACACCAGGCCAGGAAACAGAAGGAACCAGGAGCCAGAGGAAGGGCACACTGTTCTCCCAACCCCAGGTGGGTGGCCCCACTCAACTTCAGGGCTCCCAACATTCTGTGAAGGATACGGAGCTGTTCCTCAAGATCGCTGTCCTAGTTTATCCTTTTTTCCTCCCCCCCTACCACCCCGGCCCCGGAGCCAGCAGAGGAACAAGTCAGCACAGGGTCCCAGAACCTCTCCTCCTTGCTCCTGCCTGGGTGCAATCCCCATGCAGAGGGGAATAAAGTACCTAGGGCGGGAATAGCCCTGGGAAGATGAAGGGTCAGGACTTCTCAGAGGCTGTTGGGTAAGCACTCATCGGCCACCTAGGTGAAGACAAGACCCAATTGCTCTGCTTCCTCCTCAACTTCCCACTCTGTCTACAAAAAAGGAAGAAATGGGTGCTCACCAGCAGCGGGTCACGTGGATGGGGCCTGCACTCGGGCCGTCAGAGGGTTCTCTGGACAAGGTTGGGGACCTTTGGTCTCAGCCCTGATTTCGCTTGGGGGTAAGGGAAAGTGGGGGGTGTGTGTGAGCCCCAGCTGGCCAGAGACCCTTGAAGGCAGTTACTTTTATCTGGTGAAGCCCTGAATCCAGGCCTCAGGGCCGGATGGCTATAAGGCAAAAGCAACTCAACACTGAGCTCGGATCCAACACTGTTCTTCAGCCCAAGGGCTAGCATACTTCTACCTCCTCCCAGAATCCTGCTGCAGAAAGCAAGGCTAGCCCCTGGCTCTCCATTTCATCAGGGGAGAAATGGATTCTTAAAAAAAAAAAAAAAAGAGGATCACTGCGTGACCTGGGAGTCGAGCCTGGCTCTCCATTTCCCACAAAGGGCTTCTCAGGAAGAAGGGCCAGGTGGGTTCTGACTCATAGTGGGACTTCACAGAGCCATCTGTCGGCTCTGTCCCCCAGCAACCTGCTTTCGAAATGGGAAAGAAATCAGCCCACTTCCTCCACCTCCTATCCCAGAAGGCCTGGAGGCTGCTAACGTATCACCTCAGTTACTCCTCCTCCCGGAACCCAGGGAGGGAAGCATCATTAACCTATTTTAGCGATAAGGAACCTGAGAACCCCAAAGCAAACTGCCAGAATGACAGGCTGAGAAAGGAGGGCCAGTGGGGCCCAGCGATGGGAAGTCCTGTAGCAACGGCCAGAGGCAGCCCCTGAGCTCACTTCCCACATTCCCCGTGGTAGGTGAGATGCAGAATGACACGCATTTGGTTTGTCTCCCTTCCTCCACGCCCCACTTCGGCCCACTCTGTTTGTAATCTGAGCCAACCAGGAACCCGGAGGTCTCCATATTACCAAACCTTGCCCCAGCCAACAACCCAGGGGGCAGGAACAGAGGCTCTTGTGTGGGTCCCAGCTGTGCCTGTGCGTGCACAGTCTTGGGTACACACACCACACACACCCAGCCATCTGCATATCAGGAAGTGTTAAGTGAGAACAGTCTAACACAAACATGGTAGGAGCAGAGCCGGGGAGGGGGGGGAATGAGTAGGAGATCTGGGAGTGGGCCACGGAGGGGAGAGATTTTCTTCCCCAGGGCCCCTTGGTCAGATCACCCCCCAAAGAGCAAAGGGCTCTAGCAACCAGGCGGCTGTGAGGGGAGGGCTCCCAGCTCAAGGAGGGGGGTGGGGAGGCTTGATTCCTTATCTCTGAGGTTCATTATCTGAGGCTGTGGCTGTGGAGGGTCCTGCCCCCTCTTCCTGGGGCCCAACAGCGCCAGCGCAGACCAGGCCTCCCAGCTGGCCTCTCCCCTCCCTCCTCCTGCCTCTGTTCAAGGAAGAACCAATCAGGGGCCCGCAATGAACAGGCTGGGGGCGGGGGGAGCAGAGGGAGGTGTCCTGGGTGGCCTCAGGACCGTGGCCCCAGCCTCACAGGTTTTGCCTTTGAGTCCTGAGCTGTTAGGAAGGAGAGGCAGGGAGGCAGTGTCTTGGGCCCTACTTCTGTTATCTTTGCCCGAACACATGGAAACTCACATTAGGCCCAATGACTGACGAGAAGGCACCTTGGAATCTATGAGGGGCTGGCCTCCTCCGAGGACGCGCCTCCCCTTCCTTCGGGGAAAGGCTGTGTTGACAGAAATAGGCTCCAACCTGCGTCTCTCCCAGCACTGGTCAAAATAAGAGCAGCAGCTAATGCTTTAGTCTCTGTTCTAAGAGCTTCACATACAAACTCATTTTGTCCCCACAACAACCCCATGAACAGAGTACTAGTATCAGGATCCGCAGTTTGCAGATGGAGAAAATGGGCCACGAGGGTTCATGAACGCGCTGAAGGGCTCGAGCTCGAGAGCGGTCAAGCAGGGATTCTGACAGGCGGTTTGGGTCCTCTGTTGGAACTCCTCTCAAATGCGCATCCTTTTAGTAATGACAATGACGCTCCCTCCATTCGCTGTGGCAAATTCACCATTTCTGCGGTGTCCTTCACATGTGTCTGATGGGTCCTCTGCTTGTCCTCAGCTAATCTGAGTGCCTGGGTCCCCAAAAGGATCACCTGATCCTCTCAACCCCGTGAAGAAGACAGAGAAGGTCATGGGATTAGTCTCATCTTCAGATGAGGAAGATGAGGCTCAAGGAGGTTATTCATGGCTTGCCCAAAGCCAGTGGTTTTCCAAAACGACAGTACCCATGAGAAAGAACGTGGCCCAGTACATACGTATACATACACATATACAGACAACAAACCCAAAGTTAGGTGAAATAGTACTTATTCTTACTATGTGTGATGCACACTGGTATTTTCTTTCTCATTTAATAAAAAAATGCCGGTTCAACCTACGTTGATTTCACAATTTACCAATGGGTTCAGATGCAGGTATGAAAAACAGAGCCATGAGTCTATGATTAATGGCAGGTCAGGTCTTGCCCTAGTTCTGGCCCCAGATTGCAGTCCTCGCCTATCTGCCACCCTGTCCATCACTTGAAAAACATTGCTGTGCCTACCGATAAACTCCCAGTGACATCTACCACAAACTGAGCTCAGGCTGTCACAAAGTATCTGCACATTTCTTTTCTTTTTCTTTCTTTCTTTCTTTCTTTTTTTTTTTTAAGATTTTTATTTTCTTATTTGAGAGAAATAAAGAGAGAGCGTGAGCAGGGGGAGGAGCAGAGGGAAAGGGACAAGCAGATGTGAGGCTCGATCCCACGACCCTGAGCTCATGACCTGAGTCGAAATCAAGAGTCAGATGCTTAACCCACTGAGCCACCCGGGTGCTCCAAAGTATCTGCACATTTAGATAGTTATTCCTTGGGTAATAAATGCCAAGGTCTCTGGGACTCTGGGTGACAACATCTCACACCACAGCAAGTACATAAATGTGTACTTTACAATTCTTGTGAGGATGAGTTTCTACTCATCTACATCTACATTTCTTATTCCCCATGTCTCAGGCTGCAAAACACCCAGGGGGAAGAACTTTACATTCCCTACTTACTCTGCATAAGATCTAGCCGCATCTAATGAGCACTTTCTTCAAAGGCAAAAACGCCTTACATCTGTGTAGTACTTCTGCCTAATATTAATAGTACTTCCCTCCCAGTCTGAGTCTCACAATGCCTCCATCTTGGGAGGAAACTGAGGCACCTTCCCCAAGGGCTGGGGCTGGTCTAATGCTTAAATGCCTCAGAAACACCATGGCTATGGTGTTTCTCAAACGACACAGAAACCCTTCCACCTCACACTTCCTGCCACGGGGCCTGGGGATGGCCACGGCTCACTACTCCTGGGAGGAGGAAGGACTGGGACCAGGAAATGACAGAGAGGACTCAGCTTGATTGACTGGTAGAGACTGCCCAGAGCACAGTGTGGAGGCGGAGGCTGGGCCCCCACCCGGACTCCCACCTGGACAGAGTACTGTCACTGATCAAAAAAGCCTGTGCATGGTCATGGGCCATGGGAATGTTCGCCATCTCCAACCTGGTTGTGCTTCTCCCGCCTTTCCCAGGGCAGCTCATGGAGGGCTGGGGCTGAGAGGCACTGGCCCCTTTCCGGCAATGACCCCGGCCCAATGCCAAACGGTCAGCAGAGCAGTACAGATTCTGCCCGCAGGGAAGGACTGGTCCAGGCCCCCCTTCTTCTCCAACTCCAAATGGAGTTTTCGAGCGTGACACTGACCAGCAAGCCAGAGAGTATATACTCACCAGCAGCAAGGCTTCCAGCTGGTTAATGTAGATCTCTTCGCTGGCCAGGAACCCCGAGAGAACCAGCTTCCTCATCTCCAGGCCTTTCCCTGCTTCCACCTGTAGGAAAGCAAACCAAGAGCCAACAGTTCATGAGAAAGGAGGCTAACATCCGAGTGACCTGTTTTCTTGCCTTTTTCTTCCTCTTTCATTAACACTTTTGTAGGGAATAGAAGCCAAATATATTTATTATAATTTGGAAAATACAGAATAAAAAAAGGAAAAACAATCACCCATATTTCTGCTGCTAACATATTGCTTTCTCTCCCACATTCTTTTTCCCACATTTCCTTATTTGTCGTCCACCCATCCATCTATTCCATCTTGTAATAGTGGGCAGGATAATAAAGGACCTGGCCTCACGTGTAGGGGCAGTTTAAGGGGGGAATATAGACAAGGGAAATCAGAGGGACGCCTGGGTGGCTCAGTCATTTAAGCAGTGGACTCCTGATTTTAGCTCAGATCTTGATCTTGGGGTCGTGAGTTCAATCCCAGAGTTGAGCTCCACGCTGGGTGTGGAGCCTACTTAAAAAAAAAGAGAAGAAAGAAGGGAAATCACAGCCATGACTGAGGCAGGGCATGGTCACATGGGAGGACCCAACAGGGGCTGGAAGAGGTTCCTGGAGGAGTATAAACTGAGAAGAGGGATAGAGAGGATGAGATGAAGTGGCCATGGGAGCCCCATCTTGTGGGGGCTCTGGCTACACCTCTGGCTTTATCTTTCTGTCCCCGAGGGCTCAACCCCACAACAGAAGGTGCTAGCTGTGGGGTCCTCAGCCTCACCCCTGTCCTCCCACCATTTCCTAACTGCCTCATTGTGCAAGGCACATATCCTAACTGGCCTCCTCCCCACTCCAGAATTTCTTCTCCTCTATGGCGATCATGCGCCATTTAGCCTTGAAAGTCCACCTTGCTAATCTCTTACAAGGACTGTGTTCCACCCCTCCCTTCTGCTGTGGACCTTGGCTCTGCAGCCCAGATTCTTCTAACTGACCTCTGCCTCTCTCTCCTCCCTTCACACCACACACCAGAGCCAGGTTAACCTTCTGAGAACACCACCTTACACCTGATGCCTATCAGGAACTTAATATCAATACTGTAAAACCTTGCCATTTCCAACGACATGCACGGATCTAGAGGGTGTAAAGCAAACTGAAATAAGTCAGTTGGAGAAAGACAAATACCGTATGATTTCACTTGTATGTGGAATTTAGGAAACAAAACAAAGAGAAAGAGACAAACAAAAAACCAGACACTTAACTATAGAGAACAAACTGATAGTGGCCAGAGGGGAGATGGGGGTGGGGGGAGTGCAGTGGGCGAAGGGGATTAAGATAGTACACTTTTCATGATTGAGTAATGTAGACAATTATTGAATCGCTATATCGTACACCTGAAACAAATAGAACACTATGTTAACTATACTGGAATTAAAAAAATAGAAACAAAAATATCAACACTGCAAAAACTGATTATTTGGGGATTCAATTAGATCATTCATTCATTTATTTATTTGTTCAACAAATATTTACTAAATGCCCACCAGACTCTGTAGATACACAGGGAAGCAAACATACAATAATCCCTACTCTTATGTGGTTTATAATCTAGAGGAAAGACAGTAAAAACAAAAAACAAGGAAATATAAACATATAACGATGCACTGTGATATGGGGTCTGGCTTATTCTTGGCTTAAATAACCTTTGCTGGCTCCTAGCACTTCTCCCGATTGTGCCGACCTCCCCCTGCCCACCTCCCCTGCAGCCGGCAGATCTCTGGGTCTTCCCAACCTGCTGGGAGTGTTGGGGCCTCTGCACTTTGGTTCCTGCTACCCAAGATGCCTGTCCCGCCCTGGCTCTTCTCTGCAGCACAGACCCTCCGGCCTGATGCGTGAGCTCTCTTGTGAACTGGCGGAGATTCGGCAGAGGGGGTGGGGGAGGGGGGCTCGACTCTGAAGCAATGACCTCACACTCCTCTGCACACCCCTGAAGGCCGGCACCACACAATACCCCTAGCATGTGGGCACCCCACATTTACTAAGCCTTGTAAGTTCTTTTCACGCGCCTTTAGCCCTCCTTTACCTCACTGGGCTGGGTACTGTATTTCTCCTGTATGCAAATGGAAGCAAACAGCACTTGGAAGAGGGAAGGGATGAGCCCAGGGTCACACAAGCCAGGAAGTGGCCGACCTGGGATTCCATCCTAGTCCTTGAATACCAGATTCCAGGCTCTCCCACCGCTTTAATGACTTCCTCGCTCTCACTTTCTTTTTCAAGCAACAGTGCTTACGTAGAACCACAGAACCCTCCCTGGGCACCAGATGCATACCTTTTCTTAATTTAGCACAGGCTGGGAGAGTATATGAAGCTATCAGAAATTTCTGAAGTCCAGAGAAGAGTGGCTTCCCCCAGCTGCATGACCCACAGTGTTCCCACAGCTTTCCCACTCTTCCCCAGGTGAGGGCCTGAATCCTTGGCCTTCCATCAGCAGCCCAGGTATCGGATCTGTGCCAGCCAGAGGCTGCTGCCCCCCAAGTGTCTGAAATGTTACCTGACCCTGTGATAGAAAAACAGGGTCACACATCCCAGTGCCCCAAACCTATCAATACATCACCTTACATGGAAAAAGGGATTTTGCAGGTATGATTGAGCTAAGGATTTTTTGATGGAGAGATGACACTGGATTACGTAATCTAATCACAAGGGACTTTATGAGGGGTGGCAAGAGGATCAGAGTCAGAAAAAGCAATGTGACCAGAGAAGGGGAGCAGGGGGAGGGAAAAAGACTGCAAGACTGGCTAGCTTTCAGGACCAGGATGGGGCCATGAGCTAAGGAGTACAGGGAGCCTCTAGAAGCTGGAAAAGGCCTGGGAATGGATTCTCGCCCCAGAGCTTCCAGAAGGAATGCAGCCCTGCTGACCCTTTAACACTTGTGTGTAAGAGAATAAATCTGTGTTTTAAACCACGAAATGGGTGGTCACTTGTTTCGGCAGCATTAGGAAACCAGTGTGGACACTAAGCTTTAGGGAAGGACGATAGTTCTGTATCGACGGCTTCACACGTACCAGGCACCAGGCGCTGTTCTAAGAGCTTTCCAGGGATTAGCTCACGACCATCCCACACTCTGGAAGGTGTTGTCATTACCCGCTGAGGCACAGAGTGGAAACTCCCAGCTGCCTGGAGCTGTTGGCCTTCAGGCAGGAAGCACACCCTTCAAGGGACAAGGTCCGAGCCTGGAGCAGGGCCGCAGCCCCGGCCCCTCCTGGTCAGACCTGAGGCGGCCTCCCTGCACGTCGCAGCAGCTGGACCAATGGGAACTCGCCTTCCATGCTGGGGGCCAGTGCGCCCCTATGGCACCCCACCCCCCTCCTGTTCCCTGCCAACAGAAGATTCACCTGAGGGCCTGGCAAACATCTTGTAAAGGAAGTCACTTGAGGGACACTGTGAGCTTAAGTGGAGGGCTGGCTGGCCTAGGACCGGGATGAAGACCTGGTCACTGCAGCTCCCGCCACGCTGTCCCCCACCTTGGCGTGAGCACAGAGCCCATGACAGTCCCTGCAACAGCCCAGTTCAGCAAGACCTCTCCTCAAGAAACTCCCATCTTAGGGTCCAATCTTGAAAGAGCTCCCCAAAAGTCAATAGTCACCCCCAAGAGTCCCACTCTGGGCTACTCTCCCTCCGAAGTTTTGGCTGGCATGGGGGTGGAGGTGGTAGAGAGCTTAAGCATGTGAAATTAAGTTCTGCTCATGTTACCAACAGGAGGCCTGTTCTTAGTTACCACCAAAAACCTCTTCCTTTTTCTTTTTTTTTTTTTGCTTTCCTCATACCCCCATGTTCCTGGCTTAGAATTATCTGGAAATTCACAATATTTTCTTCAATCCTGTGGGGCTATTCTTGTTTCATAAAACACGAGGGCTGGACATTCATTCATTCATTCATTCAGCACTATGTGCCAGGCACTGGGAATACAAATACAAAGAAAAGGCGAAAGAGACAGTCTCTGCCCCCAGAGAGCCCTCCAGAGGTGGTGCCCACATGCAAGAATCCTCAGGGCCAGTTCCCCGAAGAGTTCAGGGCCCCCACAGTCTGTGCCATACTGCCTGTCGGTCCCCGAACACAGGGAAGCTACCTTCTGAGTGACACTCAGACTGTCTCCACTTCCTCCCCAAGTGGGGCTCATGAAATGGCAGCCCCTGCGGGCTGGTTCACTCCCAGAAGTTCACACAATCTGCTAGGCTGAAAGTCTGTCAGCTCGAGGCCCCCAAATCCAAGAGCCCCTCTGACAGGGACGGTACCTACAAGGTCAGGTTAGCTAGCTCTGGCCTGGTCTTCTACAGAGTGCAGAGACTAAATATAACACTTCTAAAGGTTTGGGCCTAAGCCAAACCAAGATACGATCTGTCCAGGAACTGTGACCTCCTCCAAGACAATAGCGAGGACTGAACGGGCAGGGCCACCTGCTGTTCAGAGCCTCCGGCCAAGTGGATCTGCACCCGGCTCATGGGCCACACCACTTTTCAGGGAGCACCTGGCAGAATCTGTGCAGAGTAGATGCCACCGGGTCTAGGGGCTGTGCCCATGCCAAGCATCAGCATCAGGACAGGTGGCTCCTCTCTGAGCCAAGACAACGTGGAGACATCCAGCCATTCCTCCTTGTCCTAGCGCTAGGTACTGGGGAGCTCTCCTTCAGCTATTTCCTTAGCAGAATTTGGAGGGGGGGGCAAAGCCCACTCTCCTGTAGGCTGGATCCCTGTATTCCAGGCTCCCTGCTGTCTGAGGCTTTAGGCAGGTCCAGCAGTGTTTCCAAAGGCCAGGTGTTCATATCCCACCTTTACAGTTCTGTCATTCATACCACTTACACTACTGTCTACTTAATATCGTTCTTTACAACTGACTTCTTAAAAAGCCCAGCCTCCCAAGCATTATATTTGAAATCATAAGATATACAAGTCATATTTTTCCTAATACACGTTAAAATATAAACCTATTAAAGTGCGAAGAATACACCTAGGTGCCACCTAAAATCACATCACATCTCAAATCATCCTAAGTAGGGCCCACACTCCAGGAAACACCCGGACACAGGTGGGGGGACACAGGCGTGGCCATCACGGCCCCCACATGCTGGGGGCCGAAGACACTGGGGCCGGTGAAACAAATGTGGGCGTTGCTGACTATCCATTAAAAACTGGCACAGAATAACACCTGATGGGCTAATCTGCATTACAAAAGGACTTTTATTACTGACAAAGGAGTTCCTTTAAATAGCAGCTTTTAGATAGCAAGGCCGCAATCAGCCTTTCGTACCTTTAAATAGAATTGTATGAAAGATTTTTGGAAAGCATACAACACTTCAAGGCCAGGAGGTGGTGTTGCTATTGGTATTAACGTGATTATTAGTTAATAGAGAATTAACTCCTCAAAAGGAAGTCTGGGTTGAAAGACACAGCAAGCTCCAGCCCCAGCTCTGGAGGAAACCACTGTCCTATCCACCTCTGTCCCCCAGGAAGATGAAGCATCTCAGAAATTACACTGCAAGCAGGATTGATTTATAGGACACATGCTCAGGGACACAGCCACTGTTGAAGGTAAGTACTCCTGAAGTAAAGTAATAGCCAAGAGAACTACCTTGGATTCCCACCAGCGGCTGAGAAGAGGCTATCGTGCAAGACTGCCAAGACCATCCAGGACAGGAACGCACCCTCCAGAAGTGCCCCTTGACCTCGCACATGCATACACACACATGCTCATACGCACGTGCACCCGGTCCAGCTCTGACCCAAACAGAAGTGGTCTCTCCTCCGAAGTTCTTACCCTTTTATCGGAACCCTGAGGACATTCTCGTTCTATTCCTATTATCTGTGCACTTGTCCCCTTGCCCTGAACTGTGAACTCTTTGTGAGAAAGGACCATGCCACCATGCCATGTTCATCCTGTCTCTTCCTCAGTGCCAGGCAGAGTGCTTTGACTAGAACACAACCTGACAGTGTTTGTTGAATGACTCAATGAGGTTCCTCCCCACCCCTCTGCAGCCACCCTGCTTGCCTGCTCCCTCTACAGCTGACCAAGCTTGGTAGAGAGTGAGGTCATCCTGGAGGTGTTCAGGATGAGACGAGGGGCCTGGAATTCGCCAACACTGTCCCCCAGGAAGATGAAGCATCTCAGAAATTACACTGCAAGCAGGATTGATTTATAGGACACATGCTCAGGGACACAGCCACTGTTGAAGGTAAGTACTCCTGAAGCAAAGTAATAGCCAAGAGAGAGGGCCCCTTCCCCCATGCTGAGACAAGTCCAGGAAAACTAAGGCAGCAAAGAGGGGAAGACTCCACCTAGGCGCTCACAGGGATCTGGGAGGATCAGGGTTTTTAGGTGTGATGTGTGCCTGGGCCTCCTTGGCATTGGTGTGCTCCCTCCTTGGAACACCTCTGAGTAGGAGAACAAGGCCGGGAACATGGTACCCCCTTTGCAGGCTCCACGGAGCCTTGCTCACTCCACAAATTCACTGCACACCAGCCATGTCCCAAGCTGTGCAGTGTTTAGCAGTGACTACAACATGGTCCTTGCCCTGGAGGAAAATAGGACATAATTGAGGAGGCAGATTGTCTAGAGTTCTGAGCAGACTGAAATACGAGCTAAGACCCAGGTATAAGCCAGAGTCTAGAGTAAGGGTGGATCCATAAGGCAGCATATGAACAGGACCCCATCTGTGCTGGGGAGGGGTTCTCAGAGAAGGCCCATTAGGGACCCCCTACACCTCCCATCCCACACACTACTTAGCTCCCAGCCGGTGCTCTTGGTTCATTACCAGACCTTTCCCCATCCTGTTCCTGGTGGGGAGGTTGCTCAGACCCTAACTACAGGGACTTCTGCAGGCTTAGTGGAGATGTGACTTAACCCCAGTGGTCTGAGCTAGCACCAGATGAGAGAACCAGGGGTGGGATGCTAGCCACCGCCGGCCTCCCATTACATCTCCTCTCTCCTCCGCACCCAGGCCCACAGCTAGAGCTCCACCCAGACACCGCACATCAGCCATCTCCTGTGGGTCTGTAGTCTGTTTTTCACCTCCATTAGCTCGCCCTTGGAACCACACTGTAGCATGGGTGTGGCAGGGCTGCAATCCCCATCTTACAGGAGGGACCAAGAGGCCAGAGAGGCTCAGTGGCAGCCTCCTGCCCACAGCAATGCTCCGTGCACCACGCCCTCTGGGGTGCAGACAGGCCCGGCAGGGAGGGGGGCACAGATGGACACTCTGCTAGGCAGCCTGGCTTGCAGTCTGCAAACTCCCTGCCATACATTCCCACCGGCCTTCCCTTCTGGCCACAGAACAGAGAGGAGGTGAGCAAAAGGCTGAGGTTAGGGCTCTCAGGAGGGGGCCGACGACGTGAAAGCAAGGAAGAAGGAAGGGCTGGACAGCACTGGTCCCAGGGGAGGAGACGAAGAGAAGGAAAGGGGATTGATGCACAGACTCCTGCTCCGCCTTCAAGGCAACTCCTATGACAGGACAGGCGCATTGCTGGGGAGAGGGTTCACAGCCCCAGAGTGGGTGGGCTGGGGCCCCGCAGATGCTTCTTGCCTACGCCCACCTTGGGAAAAGTGCCTACCCACCTGGCTCCTGCCTGGAAGCCAACTGTTATCATCCCCTTTTCAGCTGACCCAATTCTTTTCCTTCAAGGAAGCTCAGTGACCTCTGGCTCCCAATCTCTCCCCACGTTCTCTCGCCTTAGGCCAGACTGATGAAGTCTCCTGGCGAGGAAGCTAGTGGCCCCTTTGGCCCGAACTTCCCAAGTGCACTTATCCTACTGTTGCCATGGAAACACTGAATTATGGCCTCCCGGTTTCAAGTCGGCCAGCTCCTCTGGGGCAGCAGGCTCACACCACTGCCGTGCCCACCAGGTGACTCATGTCACTGCCAGAGAAAGCCCCCAGCACAGCTGGCCCGGGGAAAACCAGCAGCCACTCGCGCGGAGGACAACTGGCCCAGGGGGAGGAGGCAGGCACTGCCCCTCTCCCCCAGGAGCAGCTGCCAGAGGGCTCGGCCCCTCGCACCCCCTCGCAGGCAGGCGCCCGCCCCTCGGGCCGGAGCGCGGTGCTTCCACCCAGCCGTGAGGTTTGTGCACAAACCAGCCATTTCTGCCCGCACACAGCTTGGGCAGTCAGAGCGGCTCGCCCTGCCCCTCCCCCGACAAGCATCCAGGGCGTGTCACATTCCCACCTTCACCGCCACCAAGAAGGGGGACCCTGAGCCGGGGCTGGTCGGGCTTCCCAGCTCGCACTCCTCCAGGAGAAACACATCTTCATCCTCCAGAACCTTGTCCAAAAAGCCTATAGCCTCCTCTTCCTCTTCCATGGCAGCCGGAGGCGCGGAGGGCAAACAGGAAGCGGGGTCCACGCAGCAGCCGCCGCCGTTGCCGCCGCCGCCCCGGAGGGAGGCAGGCGGGCAGGGAGGGGAAGAGCGTGCAGGGCAGGCCTAAACCAGCATGCTGGCCTCCCCGGAGTCAGTCCTGGCACCCGGCCACCGGCTCCCGATGAAAGGCTCCATTATGAACCTTTTCCTGCTGCCGCTTCCCGGCCCTCCCGCGCGCCGGGGCTGCGGGCCGCCTCGCGCGCGTCCCCAGCCGGGGAGTGGGGAAGCGGCGCTCCGGCCGCCCCGCCGCCGCCGCCGCCGCCGCCGCCGCCGCGAGCGCAGGGCTGTGACTGGAGGGACCGCGCGGCGCGCCGGCGGAGCAGGAGGAGGCGCCCCCGCCGGCCGCCGCAGCCCTTCCTGCCGTGCGTGCCGGCCCGGGCGCAGGCGGGGCCCCGCGCTCCCCGGCCGCCGCTCCCGAGCTCCGGCCGGCCGCCCCGCCGCCCCGCCGCCGCCGCCGCCGCCGCCGCCAGCCCCACAGATCCCGCCCTTTCTGGGCTCGGAGGCTCGCGTTTGCTATTAATACGCAGGAAATGCACGACTTGACTTGCGAGGTGGAGCCGTTCCCTCTCTGCGGTCACCGGCCGGCGGCTGGCGGAGGCTTCTGGAGCGCGGAGGAGGGGCGAGGAGGCCGCAGACGGGCCGGGCGCGGGGGGAGGTCTGCTTCCCAGAGACAGGCTTTATTTACGGCCCCTCGCCAGAGCCCGAGCAGGCAGGGGGAGGAGCGGAGAGCAGCTGCCCGCACGGCCTCCGGGAGGACCGGGCAAACCTCGCTGTCACCTTGGGATGGCCACAAGCTGAGCCTCCTTCTCATCTCTGCCTCACGTTCTGACACCTTTGCGCAGGGGAGGCCAGGGCCTGGTGAGAAAACAGTTTCTATCACCACTGCGGCTGGGAGAACAAGGCTTTGTGCAAAGGAGGCCTCAGCCGCCTCACCACAACAGAACCAAAAAGTGCCAGCCAGGCTCTGCAGCAGGCCCACCTTGGACGGCCGCGGGTGCCCCATCTCCTACTCACAGATGCTGCTGGGATGAGCACTCCCACCTCCTTGGGCTCTTTTACCTCAAGAGGGGCCTTGGCCCAGTGGAGCCCGCCCCACGGCAGAGGGTGCGAGTAACACCAGCAGCCCTTCCTGCTCCCAGCCTGCTTCCCTTGGCTTCCTCATCAGCGGCAGAAGCCAAATCTACCCAGACAGAGAAGTCCACATTGTGGCTGTGTAGGCCCCAGCCAGAGAGGGGCATGGTCTTACTCTCCCCGGGGAGGAGGTGAGGGGCAAGCCCTGGGAAAAACTCTTCCACCACACAACACCTAGGGCAAAGGTTGCAGACTCCAGCAGCCACGAGGGTGCAGGTAAGATCAGTGGAAGCGAGCCAGGTAGGCACCGGGTGGAGGGAAAAAGCCACCACTCAGCTCCAGCTGACTGCTGCTGGGGCAACGCTGCCCCATCTCAGGCTGCCCCATCTCAGATTGTCCTAGAGACGTTGGCAATGTGGATTCTTAGCTGATCTCTCTCCATTTAAAAACAGTGGCAGATCAATGATATTATAACAAAATGAAACATGGTGCAGTCTGAATGAAACACACCTGTGAACTGAATTAGGCCCACAGACAAGGTTGCTGCCTTCTTGCAGCTGGTTGTTTCTTTGAGGGAAGTTGTTGGGGGGCGGGGGTGGTGGTTTTCCCTGAATATCCCCTCTGTCCCATTTCCTCACCAGAACTGGCATCTTGGAATCCAATTCAGCGTCACCCACTACCAACCCACCACTTCCCTTTGTAGACCTGAACAATCAGGGCCACCACCTGGGTAGATCAAGTGGAAATTCAGGACTCTGGGTGGTGAGCCCTGAAGCTTCAGCCCCACTCAAGCCAACCCCCTCAATCTCCGACCAGCCCCTCAACAATGTCTCCAGCCAGGGATTCCCTTGAAATCTTCCTGATGCTTCTAGCTCACAATTCTCTTTCCTAATACACAGTTGCCAGGACCAGTCAGAGTGGCTCTTGGTGATGCAGTGTCTGAGCTGCCCATCAGTGTGTGTATCTACCACCAGCCTCCTTAGGCACACGTCATATCCCCAGTCAGGTGGTAACGGCCACAGCGGGGAGGACTCAAACTCTTTGGAAATGAGTTCCAGGGGCTCCTGGGTGGCTCAGTTGTTAAGCGGCTGCCTTCAGCTCAGGTCATGATCCCAGGATCCTGGGGTCGAGCCCCGCATGGGGCTCCCTGCTCAGCAGGAAGCCTGCTTCTCCCTCTCCAACTCCCCACGGCTTGTGTTCCTTCTCTTGCTGTGTCTCTGTCAGATAAATAAATAAAATCTTAAAAAAAAAATGAGTTCCAAAGGAAGGTCAACTGTGCACCATCCTGGGTCCACCTGGTGTCATTGCCTCTCCTTTCCACTGGGCACCTCAACTGAGAACAGGGCCCCTGACTGAGCCTCCAAGCTGGGTGGAGGGTTGAGGAGAGAGGAGGGAAATAGAGAAGAATGGAAATGGTTTATCCCAACCCCCCAGAAAACTCTGTGCAAGCTTTGAGTTTGAGATGGGGCTCCTGCCATTCTGTTAGAGCAGAGAATCTGTCCTCACCACTGACTCCCTGTCACCAAAGCTGAAATACAGACTGAGGGATTTGGGGTAGGCTCTTGGGCCCCAGGGCTGACAGGGTTCCACAGAGGCACACTCCACTTTACACTCCGCCCCCTCCCTCAGTCCCTGGTTTTTCCCTGTCTGCCTGGGCTGGGTTATAAATAGCCGGAGCACATCTGAAGGGCCCTTTCAGCCACAATTCCTCATTTGGTTTGGGCGGGCAAGGCTGCTCCCAGGGCTTGGGAACAACCGGGCCTGGCATTCCCCAGGGCACAAGCGTGCCAGCCCAGGGCTCTCTGCCAGCGTTTCTGTCTCCTACCCTGCAAGCTTCAAGTTCATGGCAGGACTGCCCCCACTGGTCAGACAAGCAGGTGGAACGGGAGAAGGGCCTAAAAGCCCAAGGGTCCCTCCTATATCCCTTCCCCCACCCAAGGGAGCATGAAGTACCCTTGGATGTCTCCTGGAGTATCCCCATCTTCATTCCCCACGCCCCTAACTGGCAAAGCCAGATCAACACCTACTTCTTCCCCAAACCCTGAAACCTCTCAGAAGCTGCTCCCTAAACATCTAAGGCATCTCTGCTCCACCCCACCCCAGCCGGCTGGAAATTCCAGTGAGTAACTAGAATGCCCTTCCATCACCATCGGGCACACAGACACCACTCCGAGGCCCTCCGTCCTCCCCCTGGGGGGAGGGGGGAAGTGACTCACAAGTCCCAGCAATGCTCCCTCCCTTTCCCCCACAAGTGCCCTGAGCCAGCCTTGGACCTGAGCTTCCTCTCTGCATCCTTCATACTCTGCTGCTTCAGCCTGGTTCCTGCTCCTCCTTCCAGAGAAGCAGCCTGCTCCAAAGGTCTCCAAACAGCCTTATTCCAAAGCCTCCCTCTCCTACTCCGCAGCCTCTGCAGTCTGGACTTTCTCAAAGCCCTCAGGTCCCATGAGCACGCCAATGCTGCTCTTACTGCTCCAGCCTTTCTTTCTCCTGCCTCCTGTAAACTGGAGTCACCCACTCAAGACCCCGGCCTCAGCCCGCTGCTCTCTACCCTTGACGGCCTCCTCCCTTCTGGCTTCCAGGCCAATGGCAGCCCGTCACCATGTGTAGCTCCAACATCTTGCTCAGCTCCAAGCGTGACATCTCCACGGTCGGCTGGGTCTCCTCACTTGGAAGTCCCGCCAACAGCCCCTCAACTCCACATATCCAGACCAAATGACCCTCCCCCTCCCTAAGCCAGCTTCCCCTTCTGGCTTCATCCACTTCTGTTGGCAGGGCCACCATCTTGCGACTCTTCCTTCCCTCATGCCCCACATCCCTTTTACCGAGTCCCTTTGGTTCTTCCTTCTTTTCCTCTTGTAAAGCCACCACCCCAGCCAAAGTTTGCAACATCTTGCCCCTACACACAGTCACGATCATGTTCCATTTTGAGTCCTGATCTTGCCTATCCATCTATCTGTTCACTCGTTTGCTCCCTCACACCCAGAGAAGGCCTGGCATTACAAACACAAATCTGGGAGACCCAGCCATTAGAGTGCTCTCAACCTATAGGAAGTGAAAGACACAGGAACAAAAGAGACAGTGCCTCAGTGATCAACACAGTGGGAACATAGGACAAAGGCACTATCCCTGCCTCAGAGGAAAAGCTTCACAGGAGAGTGGCTTCTGAGCAGCGGCTGGAAAAGGGGAAGAGTTTGCAGGCAAAGGGAGGAAGGCCAGAAAGGAGAACTTCTGGTAAGTAAACACAGAGGGAGGACAGAGTAGAAAAGGGGCAGGAGGTGAACTTGGAGAAGTAGGCTGGAACCACACTATAGAGGGTGAGGGGCACAGACTGAGCTTTTCTTTTCTTTTCAAGAGAGGGAGGTGGGGAGGAGCAAAGGGAGAGGGAGAGAGAGAATCTTAAGCAGGCTCCACACCCAGCAAGGAGCCAGACGTGGGGCTCGACCTCACAACCCTGAGATCATGACCTGAGCCGAAATCAAAAGTCAGACGCTTAACCAACTGAGATTTCTGACACTTGCCAAGTGCGCACTCACAAAGTCACCCATAGTTTCCTCTCCCCAAACCCAATGGCCTCCCCTCACACTTATTCTCCATCCTCATTCTCTTAGCCACTAAATCAATAAGTATTTATTAACTGCCTACCGTGCACTGGGCATTCATAATGCAGCCACAAATGGGATACTATGTCTACCTCCATGGAGCTGACAGGCTTGGGGACAGACTGACCATTGTGAGCCAAGGCAGTGCCAGGAGTGGGGTACAATTTCAGAACTATGGGGCTGAGGTACAACTCTCCCAGAAAGGAAACATGGAAATATCTATTGTGATTTTAAAGGTTCACACCCTCTAACCCAGCAACTCCACTTTAAGGGATTTTTTTCTGCAAAAACATTTCTACAGGGGCATTTCTACAAGATCTATGTACAAAGATATTCACTTCAGTGATGTTTATACCAGTGCAAGACTAGAAACAGTCCAGATGTCTAGCAGAAAGGGATGGTTAAGTGACTTATGGCACATTCGTAAAGTGAAATATGCATGCAGTCATAAAGAAAGAAGAATGAGGTAGATCTTCACTTACTGATGTGCAAAATGTCCAAGACTTATTAAGTAAAATAAAGAAAGTGAATTGCATAACAGTACCAGTATGATTTAAGAAAAAAAAAAGCATATATCTAATATGTCACATGGAAAAATAAAGAGAAGTATACAACCAACTCTTAACAGAAGTTCTGTCTATAGGATGAGACTTTAGGAGACTTTCACTTTCTACCTTACATATTTCTGTAAAGTTAGAATTTTCAGTGATATAATCAGGGAAAATAAAGAAGTTAAAAAAAGAAGTGTGGCAAGTGCTATGACTGGGAAAGTAGACTGAGCTCTGTGGTCACAAGACAGGTGCAGCTGATGCAGCAAAGGGGGAGTCATAGAAGGTTCTCTGGAGGAGGCGACATTGAAACTCATGCCTGAAAATGTCCAGGGGTTAGCCCGCCAGTGGGGGCAGCAGGGAAGGACAGACAGGACTGTGTGAGCACAAGGAAATGAGTTCAGTCTGGGTGGCGAGTGCGCATTCAATCATTCAACCAACATTGACTGAGCATCTACTATGAGCCACGCACAGTTCTAGGCACTAGAGTTTTCCACGAACAAACGCTGGTTACAAAACTGACAAAGCTCCATTTTGGAGTTCACATTCTAGTTGAGAGGTTGGTAATGAGGCCGCAGAAGTAGGCGGGGATCAAGTGGTCAGATCAGGCAGGGCATTGGCAGCATTGCTGAAGGTTGGATTTTACCACTAGGAGAAAGGGAAGGCACTGGAGGGTTTTAAGCAGGGAATGACGTGACCATTGTTTAATAGTCATACCTCCCACTGACATCAGATTATTCTTTCTAAAACATTGCTCACTCTGTGCCCACAGGTAGCCACCAAGTCAGCCCAAACAAGGGCAGTGGGGCCCTTGTGATGACTCAACCAATCCAACTGTTGACAACAGTCCCTGCTGCTCACTTTCCCCTTAATGGGCCAGGTACCTTCTCACCTCCAGGCCTCATCCTGGGCTGGAAGCCTCTTCTCCCTCCTCTCTGACAATCCCTGGCCCTCTCAACTTTTTGGCAAAAGCTGAAGCTCCACCTCCAGATTTGCTGGAGCCCAGGAGACTCTGGGCCAATAAGAACTGACCCCAAGGGGCAGTGCCAGGAGCAGGCAAAGTCTACTAAAGCCACAGACGGAATCAGATGCATCATCCTCCTGATAACTGTGCTCCTCCCTCCGCCTTTCCTCTTCTATTACAGAAGTCATTCCAAAAATCATATACAGAGTTTAATTACATAAAGCAAATGTTGGGTATCAGCCAGTACATGACACTATTTATGCAGTAAAACAAACAAAAACAAAAAGAACTCCCCTAGATTCTGGATTTGAATCCTCACTCTGCCTCTTGCCATTTGTGTGACCCTGAGCAAGTGATTCAAACTTCCAGGACCTCAGTTTCCACATCTGTAAAATGGGGTTATAGCACCAACTCCAGGGTCGCAGTGAGGACTAGTACATGTAGGGCAGTGCCTGGCAAGTGTCAGCCCTTGTTAGGCACCAGCTATTCTCCTTTTCTTTGGCAGGGGTGGTGGGGTGTGGGGAGCACAGAAGTGGGGGGCCCTAGCTCACTCCCTGCTTCACCTCCCACCTCTTCTATTGAACCCAATGCCCAGCAGACCATTATCCTTTTCTCTAACTTCCAGAGGTTTCCCCACATTTCAGAACTTACACAGCCCTTTTTATCTAGAATGTTCTTCCTGACCAGTGCCCAGGCAGAACACTACCCACTATCTGAGGCCGCCTCCCACGGACTCCCCTCCCTGAGGTCACAATGACTTCTCCCTTGGGATGCTGGACATCTCTGAAGGCTGTTGCACAGATAGCCTTGAAATAGAGTGTGTGTGTATGTGTCGCGGGGGGGTGGGGACAACCCCTGTGCATGCTAATTCCCATAGCAGTTGGAACAATATCTTGTAAAAAGTGGCTGCTCCGAAAATACTTAGTGAGTAGACATGGAAACTTACAGGGCAAGACAAAGGGTCTCCCAAGAAGATAAATCAAGGGGTTCAGATTGGATGGATGGTTCCTATGGAAAGTGGTCGTATGATGTGAGCTCCTAGGGCTGAAGGAAGCACAGTCCTACCAAAGGAAACCAGGCTGAGGAGGGAGGAAGGGTGAGTATCCACCAATGCCAAATGCAGCGGGCCAAGCGTGGCTTTATCTCGATTTCCCAGCACTTCCCTCCTTCCTTAGCTCACAAACTCCTGGCAATGGCTTGGTGTCTAGCAAGGTGGGCTTATGGGGAACATCCTCCCAGTGGGGTCTGGGGAGAAGGCAAGGCAGATTGTGGCCAAGTGAGAAATAGCCCAAGACCAGTGTCACCTCCTTCCCAGCAGCTGGGCTCTCCTCTTTGTGCCTCTCTTCCCCGTGAATCCTCCACAGTGGTACCCCGTCCCCCTGCAGGGGCCTTCACCAGGCAGGAATTCCACTGGGAGCTGAGCCACTGCTGCCAGGATCAGAGCTGGGGCCTTCTGGAGAATGGGGTTCACATCCCAGGAGAGATTCAAATTCCACTCCCACCTCGGGAGCGACCGGGTCCTCTGTGTGGCTGGCAGGAGGCGGTTTCAAGGGACTATGTCACTTGGTTCTCGCAGCAGTCCTTCCAGATAGGAGGCATTTATCCTCATTTACAGCTGAGGGTACCAAGACCCTGCAAGTCGCCCAAAGCCACACAGCCAGAAAGAGACAAAACAGAGGCACGAAGGCTCCTGCTCGGGGGAGGTAACAGATGGCGGCCACGACGAGGACCCTACCACTTACCAGCTGTGGGACCCTGGGTAGGTGGTGTAACCTCTCCGCACCTGAGTTTCCATAGCTGTAACACAGGGCAATCGTGGTGGCTTCCTCACAGGGTCGTGGTGAGGGAAGTGAGCGAGTGTTTATAAAGTGCTGTAACAGCCCACATTTAGTAAGTGCTATGAAAGTGTTTCTACGCGTTCTCTTCGTTTCTGCCACATGAGCAGGGCAGGACAGTGAGGCGTCTGGGGGCCCTGGAGACAGAAGCAACCAGTCCACAGCCCTGAGGGCGGACGGCTCGCCGGGGCATCATCCGTGGGAAGGAAAGCACTAGGAAACACTAGTGGAGAGGCTCAGCGCAAGGATAAGCAGCTGCGAGGGGGGATGGGGAGGGAGAGGGGGAGGAGGAGGAGGACAAGGAGGGGGTGGGGGAGACGGGGAGGACAAAGGTGGACAAAGGTGATCGGTTCAACGCTCCGCCACCCTTACATTGGATTCTCCTGCTAGCTAAAGTCTGAACCCCTCAATTCAGCCTTTTATTCGAAACCTCTGAACTGCCTCTGGCTGCTCCAGGAACTACAGAATGAGTTTGACACTGAGCAGTCCCACCCACACGTGTACAAACTTTAGGCAAAGTGCTCTGCCTAACACTGTCTCATGGAAACCTCACGATGGCTGTGAGGTCAGGAAGGAGGAAATCCTCAGTATCTTCCCTTTACAGACCAGTAAACTGGAGCCCAGGCAGGATGAGTGACATCCCTCAAGTCACACAGCTAGAAAGTGCTAGCACTGAGAGGACACCCAGATCTTTGCCTTGTTTCCACTTTTTACGGCGTCTCCCAAGAGGGGAGACAGGAGTCTGAAGCTTTTCTGTAAGACCATGGTCCCGGCAGAGGAAAGTGTGCCCCCACTTGTTAGCTGAGATCAAGAGTCCCTGCCCTTCCTTCCCAAGGTGAAAGCAGGCACTCTCAGCTGAATGGAGCCAGCAGGGGTATGGGGCCCTGGCCCTACGAAGGAGATCTGCTCGGCTTGGGCTTGAGGAGCGTGAGGGGTCTGCAGGGCAGAGCCTCAGCTTTCACCCCGATGCCTGTGGGCTGCACAGCTGGGGCATATCTACGACAAGGGCAGCAGAGCAAGGCCGTAGGGGTGTGTTGGGGAGTGAGGAGTATGTGTCTATCCTGCCAACCCTATAGGGACCTGGCTGCATCTGGGTTACCATACCTACCAACCCCAGAAAGGAGGTTGCAAAAAGCAGATTCAGTTGTTGTCTAGCAAATATCATCAGCCTAGGTCCTTGCAATGGTCTTGGCTTCAAAAGCTGTCAAGAAAAGTCTTGTGGGTCCCAGTCACTAAGGACTGAGCATCAGGATGAGCCAGACCCAATGCTGTGGGCTTTACCTGAGCTATCTCAGTCCCTCTTCTCAACAAGCCTTCGGGTCATTGGTCCTATTTAAAGATGAGCAAGGGGCACCTGGGTGGCTCAGTCGGTTACGCGTCCGACTCTTGATTTTGGCTCAGGTTATTTTCTCAGGGTCGTGAGATCGAGTCCCACATTGGGCTCCATGCTCAGCATGGAATCTGCATGAGATTCTCTCCATCTCCCTCTGCCCCACCCTTCGCACTCTCTCTCTCAAATAAATAAAATCTTAAAATAAAATAAAAAAATAAAGATGAGGAAAGTGAGGCTCAGAGGGGTTATGACACTTGTCCAGTGTCTCACAACTAGAGAGTAGCAGGTATTCATCTAGTCAAAGCTCATGTTCCTTCCATTCTCTGGGCACTGATTAAGACTGTTACAATGGTTACACTTATGTGTCAACCTGACTGGGCCATGGGTACCCGGATATTTGGTCAAAATTATTCTGGGTGTGTCAGTGAGCGCATTTCTGAGTGAAATTAACATTTGAATCAGGTGACTGGGTAAAGCCCATTACTCTCCCTAATGTGGGTGGTGGGCCTCATCTAATCCACTGAAGACCCAAATAGAACAAAAAGGCTGAATAAGAGGGAACTCATCCTGCCAGTTGAGCTGAGACATGAGTCTCTTCCAGGCTTTAGACGCAGCCTGAAACACTGACTCTTCTTGGGTTTTGAGCCTGCTGGCTTCAGACTGCAACTTACACCATCAGGCTCTGCTGTTCTCAGGCCTTTAGGCTCAACCTAGAACTAACTATACATCATTCCTGCGTGTCTAGCTTGCTGTCTGCAGGTCTTGGGACTTCCTGGCCTCCATAATGAAGTGCGCCAATTCCTTTTTTTTTTTTTTAAAGATTTTATTTATTTGACAGAGAGACAAAATGAGAGAGGGAACACAAGCAGGGGGAGTGGGAGAGGGAGAAGAAGGCTCCCCGCAGAGCAGGGAGCCCGATGTGGGGCTCGGTCCCAGCACCCTGGGATCATGACCCGAGCTGAAGGCAGACGCTTAACGACTGAGCCACCCAGGCGCCCCGAAGTGCGCCAATTCCTTATCATAAATCTCTCTATAGATCTAAATCTAGATGCAGGTGCAGATGCCGATAGGCATCCTATTGGTTCTGTTTCTCTGGAGAACCCTGACCAAATACAAAGACCAAACCTTAGGCTTCCCGGAACAAGTTGGCTGTATATTTGGGTATGAAATGCTCAGCTGCCAGAGGCCTGACATCTAAATATCTAGAACAATTGTCTGATTTAGTCCAAAAGTCCCCTTGGTTCCCAAGGCCCCAACAGGAAGCCTGGCAGGGAGGGGCCCTGCCTAGCCAAATGAACAGAGCCAAGTAGCAGAAACCTTGGTTTTCTTTTTTTTTTTAACCAAAACAACCCCCAAGTACTCAGGAAGGGGTGTGTCAACTCTCTCCAGCACCCCAATGTAAACAGCAATACTTACAGAGTCCACTAGATGGGGCCAGTGACCCAGCGGAAAGCGGGGGAAATGTAACTGACTCTAGGAGGGGAGGCCCGCAGGCGTGGAGGGGATGCACGGGGGCGATGAGGCCCGCAGGCAGGGGGGTGCACGGGGCTGAAATCTTCACCAGGATCCCCAAGTTGGGTAAATGCTCCCCAACCCTAACATGTCTTCTAGCGAATGGTGTAAAAAAATCGATTCTGGGGTTCCCAAGCCCCAAGCCCTTTAGTCAGTTGTCACTGTAGCATCTGTGGATTTCAAAGTCCTCAAACCAAGTTATTCCACGTGAGCCACCGAACAAAATGAGCAGCCACAAAGTGAAAAAAGTCACTGCGCCAAAGCCTCTGCCCTCCAGGCAGGGGGGTGGGGTGGGGTGGGTCTCCCGTTGTGCCTGTTTCACTGGAGAAAGCACCCAACAGGACCTTTCACCAAGGAATCTAAAAACCAATGGACAAGCACTCCAGTAAGGGGGTCATGTGATGAGGGAAGGAACGGGACAAGGAGAAAGAAGGAAGGCAGAGAGGGAGGAAGAAAAGAGCAAAGCTGCTTCTCTTTCCATCAGCAGCTCTATTCGGCCGCACGTTCTCAACTCTTGGCCTGCATTCCTGGCCCTGGGTTGGGTCCTACAGTGAATCTTCCTGCACCTGCTCATAGTGGGTAACAGCTGAGTCCTCCAGGGGTCCTCTGAGCTCTGTTTGGTCAGAGACCCAAAGGCAGAGATGAGAAGCAAGAGTTTTCTCCTTGTTTCCCCTGGTTGGCCTCAGTTCAGGTCCCAGAATACTCCCTCCTTCATCAGTAGAAAAACCCTACCCTGCCTGTCCAAGACGGTGGTCTCTCACCTTCCTTAGGGAGGACAGGACAACATCCCAGAATGCCAGCTGGGGGGCGGGTCCTGAACCTCAGCCGTCCCCTCCACCTCCCACCTGCCCCCACCATCCGTTTCCAAACTCGAAATGCCTGGCAGCCACTAAGCTCTGCCTCGGCCTCTGTTGCCATGGCAACAATGTGGCTTCCCCCAAGTGGGAAGCTGGTTGCCAAGGCCCTTGTTGCCAAAGGCTATAACAACCACCCCAGTGTGCGAAGAGGGGGTGAGAGCTCTGTAGAGGGGTGGAGGGTGGCCAAGGAGGCTGCGAGGGAAAGAAGCAGGGTGTTCTCCAGAAATGCTAGAGTCCAGGCAGCCCTCCTGCTGGAGGGGGGATTGCTGGGCCCTTCAGGAGGGGAACAAGTATCCCAAGGCACCTCAGTGACTGCTCCTCGGGGGTATGAGAGGGATAAAAGGGGACTCCCCAAAACACACCTGGACAAGCCCTCTACAGAGCAGAGCAGGACCAGGCCCTCCAAGCCCCACCCCCACCCCCACATGGAGGAGCGGCTTTGATTCTCTCCAACTCCAGAAAAACAGCCCCCAGGAACCCCTCTGTCTCGCTTGCTCCTCTGTCTCAGGTGCTGCGTACAAGCTGGGCACAGACAGAGCCAGGCCCTGCGGCCAGAAACAGCATTAATTACAAGGCTTGCAAACCTCCCAGCCTGTCAAAGCACATACTTAATATTCCTTGTAAAATGCTTCTCTTTGGAGCAGAGCTCCCATCAGTCAACAAGAGGAGAGGGGGACACCATTAGGGCTCATTCCCTTCCAGAGTCACCAGAGGAGGGCAGAATGGGGCCCTTGATCTTCAGGGAATGCTGCTGGAGCAGCTCACTCCACCCCGCAGAGAGCACAGAGACCAGCCTTGCTTTGCTGAGCCGGCATCTGGACATCTACAGCCCACGGGTCAGGTGTGCAGCCCCTGCCCAGCTCTGGCCCAGAGAGAAGAGCCGGTTCCCACCCCCCCTCACCAGGCCCCATCCTGCTCGAGAGGGGCTGGAAGAGAAAGCTGAGAGAGGAAGTGAGGGTGTCCAGGGAAGCAGATGGCTGGTAGAGGAGGCAGAGATAGGTGCAGGGGTGGCAGAGAGAGCAGCAGGTGGGGAGGGGGCGGGGAGCCTAGTCTGTGAGGGGCCCAGGACCGGAATGAGATGACGAGGCCACGAAGAACGTCCAGGTCCACGTTTCCCCAGCCCTGCTCCCCCAGGAGCATCCTAAGCAGAGCCTGGCCCATGACCCTCATGCCTGCTTGCCCCCCTCTCCTAGAACCCCCACTTCTCCAGCCCAGAAGGAAAAGCAGGTGTACCTACCCCAGGTGCCAGCCCCTCAGGTGGGGTGGGGGAGATGCTGTCCCCGCCGCCCTGGCCACGGGCACTGAGCTGGGGTGACATGGTGGGCGACTCGTCGATGTACGGCATGGTCTCCGAGCCCTCCGGGGGCCCCTTCTGCTCCTCATTCCCCTCTCCGTCGTAGTCGTCTGTCCCGTAGCTGAAGTCTGAGACAAGGAACAAGAAAGGCCACTGAGAGTCCTCCACGAGGGCTGCCAGGGACTGGTAGCGCAGTGGGCGCCGGCGGCGACCCCCGGCTGCCATGCCCCCCGCCGCCGCATGCACGGCCTGGCCCGGGCGGGGGCTGCACGGGGGGCCCGGGCCTCGTGAGGGGCTGGGGAGCGCCAGCAGGCACCACGGCTGCAGCTCAGGGGCTGCTGGGAGTCAGGGAGGAGCGGCTCCACTGTTGCCACCCGCTTAATAGCATGTCAGTCGCGGATTTTGAGCCGCTGTTTCCTTTGCCTCCTGCCTAATTCCAAGTCTAAAAATTCACAGAGAGAGCGGGAGGCAGGACGCTTCCAACTCTCCTCTCTGAGTCACCATTTTGCTTTTTATAGGGAATAAGGAGGTGGGGCGGGCCAAGCGATGTCACTTCCTGAGCCCCTCCTCCTTGGGTACCATTTGTACACTGAGCCGATCCCGGGTGTCGGGGGCAGAGCGGGCTTCGGGGTGCAGGGCTTGGGCCCTGCACCCAGGGAGCCCTCGCTCCTCCGAACAAGGCCCCTGCGCACGATGGAGCCCAGGGCTGGCCAAGTGTGGGCGAGAAGGTGGGCCCCGAGGCCTGGCAGGGACATGGGTTAACAGCAGACTCAAAAGCTGGCACTTACTTCTGTAATTTCAGTGGAGGCCCCCTTCAGAGGTGAGGGAAAAAAGGCTGCAGGGAAGTCGAGCTGCCGTGAACCCGACCAGGCTGCAGAGCCCACACACAGATGCCCCTTCTGGGCACGCGGGCCTGGGCCCCCGGGGGCACAGCCCCTCAGAAAGGCCCCCTAGTTCCACCAAGGAGGGGTCTCTCCTGCAGCGGCACGAGCGACCCTCTCACGGCCCCTCACCCGCCGGCTGGGCCTCGTCCTATCATCCGCTCAGATGATACTACTTCCAGGCTGTCCTCCCTGGTGTCTTGGCTCAGAACAACAGCAATGTGGCCTTCTAGTGCCCCTGTTGACCTTGCCCCAGTCGTCCCTGTGGCCCTGTGGCGGGAACTGGGTGTCTCAGTCATCGCTGTGCCCAGAACCCACGTGCGGCAGGATCTCGGGAAACGTGTGTGGAGGGAATGAATGAGCAGAGGAATGCACTGTCCCTCTCAGGTCTCAGGCTTGAGCCAAATTCTCCACGGTGCCCTGGCTCCTCGTGTCACAACATACCAGCCCCTGGGCAGCCAGCAGCCTGAGAATGGTGTTAACAGGTCACCAGGGCGCCTGGCCATGGCAATACTCAGTCCAATCTGGCCCTTTGGCAGCCGAGAGCTTCCCCCAGGCTTGCTGCACCTGCTCCCTCTGACTTTCTCTCCAGTCCCTGTGCTGACGGCCCATTGAGCTGTCAGAAGATGTAAGCTATTATTTTTTCCCCCCAGAACAGGCATGCATGTGAAGAACCACAGGATCCAGCCACTGAAATGTGTGTGTGCCATGCACACGGAGATAGGGCCCGCTGACGGGAGGACACAGGGCCTATGCATGAGGCTGGCGGGGGTGAGCCGATTCTGCTATTTCCAGGGGGCAGAAGGAAGGAAGAGAAGCTGCGGCATCCAGTCGGCCCAAGTCTGGCACTGTGAGGGGGCCCGGCTGTCTGGTGAGGTCTACTCATTTTGGAGACACGTAAGGAGGGAATGAAACATCACATTAACCTGCCATCTCTCCTCCAGGAGGCTCCAGGCTGGCCTGTTAGGGCCTGGAGTCAAGGCCAGGGGGTGAGCTATGGTGAACCCCGACCTGGCCGAAAGTTCAGATTCCAGCAGGCCATGCTGACTCTCCTGCACACTGACCTATATTCCCAGAGGTCACAGGACCAGATCCGCATAAGCTCCAATTTGTCCTCATCAGAGGGGCAGCCATGGGCCTGCATGTCCCACTCCTCTTAACCTAGCTACATCTGTAAGGCTATTGTTTCCATCCCCAATTTACAGACAAGGTCAGGGAGTCTCAGAAAGATTTGCCCAGAAGGGATCTGAACCCAGGTCTGTCTGTCTGTTTCTGAATGCCATCCTTTTCCCTTTGAGTTTCTAACTTCCAGAGAAGTCTACTTCCACAGCTCTCCTGGTCAGGGGAGGCTGACCAAAGACAGGAGGGAGGGGTGCCAGCCCAGGAGTGGAGGAAAGTGCACACAGAGCTCTCTGCAAATGTTCTTACATACTTTCCCTTTCATTCCACCCTCTGTAAAACACTAACAGCCCAGGAAGTCAGTCAGAGACCCAGGAGAGCCCTTACCAGGAAAAGGGATACAAAAGCTATAGAAAAGACAGAGAAACCAACCCTCAGAGAAGGAAGGAGCCCTGGGGACTCAGGAGGATGGAAATCTACCAAGTACAGGCTTCAGTTTATGAGAGGCCACAGATACAAAGGCTTGGCTGCCAGGTCTCCAAAGAGAGAAGGCAGAGGAGGCTTTAACAGCCAATATCCGTTTCCCCTCCTAGTAACAGAAATATAATTGTATTTGGAGTGGCAGTGTGCCCAGTGGCTAACTAAAAGACTACTTTCCCTAGCGGTGTGGACCACGTGATTAAGTTCCAGCCAATGACATGTTAAGTGGATATGTGTGAAACTTTGAGGAAGGCTGCTAAAAACGATTGGTTTAGTTGGAAGGTACGCCACTCCTCGCCCCGCCCCCATGTTTTCTCCTTCTATTGCCAGTTTGGAAAGCAGATGGAATGGCTGGAGCTCCAGCAGCCATATTAAGCCATGAGGTGACATTGAGGCTTGAAGCCAGCGCTGAAGCTAGCTGAGCAGAAAGCTAGGAGCCTGGGGTGGTGATGGCATGATGAGCTGCCATACCACTCCAGGACTGTCTACCTCCAGACTTCTTTTTTTTTTTTAAGATTGTATTTATTTCACAGAGAGAGAGAAAGCATGAGTGGGGGAGGGGGTGGAGAAGCAGAGGGAGAGGAAGAAGCAGGCTCTCTACTGAGCAGGGAGCCCGACACGGGGCTCGATCCCATGACCCCGGGATCATGACCTGAGCCAAAGGTATATGCTTAACAAACTGTGCCAGATGCCCCCAGACTTCTTTTACATGAGAAAAAAAAATGTTCACGTGATTTAAGCCACTGTTATTTAGCTTTTATGTTGCATGTACTCAAACTTAATTGTAACTGATCCAGATGATTTTCCTTGACATTCTGTCTAGGTGCTTTTCCTACTGCCTTCACTGTTCCTTCTAAGTCTCCTTGGTCTCTAAGTCTCTGCCCACCCCTTGAAAATGGGTATTCTTTAAATTTTTTTTTTTTTTTTTTTTTTTTTTTATTTGACAGAGAGAGAGACAGCGAGAGAGGGAACACAAGCAGGGGGAGCGGCAGGCAGAGGGAGAAGCAGGCTTCCCGCTGAGCAGAGAGCCCGATGTGGGGCTCGATCCCAGGACCCTGGGACCATGACCTGAGCTGAAGGCAGACGCTTAACGACTGAGCCACTCAGGCGCCCCTGAAAATGGGTATTCTTTAAATATCCTTACAATAGAATACTGCTCACCAGTAAAAAGGGACAAACTACTGATACATGCAATAACAGAAATAACTCTTTCAGGCATTATGCCAAGTAAAAGAAGTCAGACACCAAGGAGCATATCCTGTATGGCTCCACATACATGAAGTTCTAGAACAGACAAAACTACTCTATGGTTAAAAATAAAAAAGAAAACAGTGGTTACCTCTGGGGTTGGAATAGAGATAGTAGCTGATTGTAAGGGGCACAGGGAACTTTCAAAATGATAGAAATGTTCTATATCCTGGGGGGCCTGGGTAGCTCGGTTAAGCATCTGACTCTTGATTTCGGCTCAGGTCATGATCTCAGAGTCATGGGATCAAGCCCTGCATCGGGCTCTGTGCTCATTGGGAAGTCTGCTTGAGGACTCTCTCCCTCTGTCTCTCCCCCTCTTGTGTGTGAACTCTCTCTCTCTCTCTCTAAAATAAATAAATAAATCTTTAAAAAATGTTCTGTATCTTGAAAGGGATTTGGAGTACATAGGTGGATGCATTCATTACCTTCTTGAAATACACTTAAGATTTGTGCATTTCACTAAACACTGAACTCTATCTAGTTAATGACATTCATGCTTAAGTGTTGAAGTGAAGTGTACTGCTATCTGAAACACATAAAAAACAAGATGGATTGATGATGCTCAAAGGAATGGAGAGAGGTATGATGAAGCAAGTGTAGAAAACAGAAAACATCCAAAAAGTATAGATAATTATAGACTCTAGATGGTGGGTACATGGGTATTCACTGAACAATTCTTTTTTTTTTTTTCAATTTTAAGTAGGCTCCACGCCCAACTCCATGTCATGAACTCATGAACTCATGACCCTGAGATTAAGAGTCAGCCAGGCGCTCCCCACTGTATAATTCTTTACACTTTTATGTATGTTTGAAAATTTTAATAATAAAATGATAGGGAAAAATTGGTGTTCTCCAAGCTTCTGTCATCCCTGCTTTGCTCCCTCTCCCAAATTTTATTTACATGCCAGGGAGAGGTCTGGGCTGTAGACCCATTTCTTTGATTGGTTTCTGGACATCTCCATCCTCAGGAACCTCAAATCCACCCTTTTCTTGATGGTAATATGCTAGATTGCTCAAGTTGGAAGCCTAGGGATCATTCTAGATCCCTCCTTCTTCCTACTCCTCATCTTCTATATCCTGAACTATCTCCACTCCTGAACCACTTCCCCACCCTTGCCAGCTCTTACAAAGACAATTCCAACACTACCTCCCCATGAGCCAGACTGAAAATCTGATAGTGTTTCTTCCCTGTTTGAAATTCAACAGTTCTCGGGGCGCCTGGGTGGCTCAGATGGTTAAGCGTCTGCCTTCGGCTCAGGTCATGATCTCAGGGTCCTGGGATCGAGTCCCACATCGGGCTCCCTGCTCCGCGGGAAGCCTGCTTCTCCCTCTGCCTCTCTCTCTCTGCCTCTAATGAATAAATAAATAAAATCTTTAAAAAAAAAAAAAAGAAATTCAACAGTTCTCCATTCACTTAAAGGGTAAATCTCAAACGCCCCAGCTCAAGGCCCTTTATGGCCAGCATCCGAATCTACCTTTACAGGCTCATACTCTGCTGCCGGGTAATATCGGTCATCTTCCTGGTCCCTGCAGTGGGTTCTATAGTAGCTCTGAAATATATATAAATATTCAAATCTTAATCTCAGTCCCTGTGAATGTGACCTTATTTGGAAAGAGGGTATTTGCAGATGTCATTAAGTTGAAGATCTCGAGATGAGATTTTCCTAGATTAACTGAGTGGGTCCTAAGTCTGATGATGTGTCCTTATGGGAGACAGAAGGAGAGAGGATGCAGATGCACAGAAGGCCATGTGAAGACGGAGACAGAGATTAGGAGTTAGGTTGCCAAAAGCCGAGGAATGCCTGGAGTCACCAGAGATGGGAAGAAGCAAGCAAGAATTCACCCCCTATAATCTCAGCAAGGAGCGCTGCCCTGCCAACACCTTGATTTTGGATTCTGGTCTCCAGACTGCAAGAAAATAAATTTCTGTTGTTTTAA
This sequence comes from Leptonychotes weddellii, assembly GCF_054177405.1. NCBI lineage: Eukaryota > Metazoa > Chordata > Mammalia > Carnivora > Phocidae > Leptonychotes > Leptonychotes weddellii. Next base: position 38,235,552 of record NC_138383.1, on the reverse strand, counting down.
GCCACCAAGTTTGTGGTAACTTTTTTTATGGCACCCCTGTGAAATTAATATAGTCCCCAGACACACGGCACTGTTTTCCCCTCTGGACCTTCACACATGCTGTTCCTAGACCTAGAACACCTAGACCTCCTCACCCCTTGTCCACCCCGTGAAATCCTATTTAGCCTTCGAATCCATCTCAGCTGCACCCTTCTCCCAGGAACTTCCTCGTCTCCTGAATATATGAAGCACTTTTGCAAACTTCTGCAAAATGAGAAAAAGGTGAATACTTTGACTTTCTAAATGTTAGAAAATGAAGAGAAAATTAAGTGGGGAACTACACATTCTCAACGTATATATACATTTAAAATGTAATCAAAGAAAATGCAAGTGCACACACACATATATATGTATGTATATATATTTGCAATTTTTCTATCAAATCAGCAAGGTTAAAAAATACTCAAAGTTGTCAGGAAAGAGGCAGCCTCAGAAACTCCTGGAGGGTATGAGGACACCTGGCTGGCTCAGTCAGTAGACGGTGCGACTCTTGATCTCAGGGTCGTGAGTTTGAGCCCCATGTCGGGTGTAGAGATTACTTAAAATAAAACCTTTAAAAAAGAAAAAAAGAAACTCTTGGAGGGTATGGTACAACTTGTTTGAAGTCAGTTTGGTAACTTGTTTCAAAAGCTTTGATAGTTGGCACAGCTTTTAACCCAGCATAACCCAAGACTATGTCCTAAGAAATTAATTTGAAGTGTATCCAGGGGCGCCTGGGTGGCTCAGTCGGTTAGGCGCCTGCCTTTGGCTCAGGTTTTGATCTCAGGGTCCTGGGATCGAGCCCTGCATTGGGCTTCCTGCTCAGCGGGAAGTCTGCTTCTCCCTCTCACTCTCCCTCTGTGCTCTCTCTCTCTCAAATAAATAAAATATTTTAAAAAAGAGAAGTGTATCTAAAAATAAGGTTGCAAGGTTATTAATCATGGGGCTGTCTATGATTGTGAAATATTAAAAACAAACTGAATGATTATAGGGAACTCATTAAGTATAGTATTTCTCCAAGATGGACTACTACGTAGCCATTAAAATTATATGGATGGTGTAGATGATTTTATTAACTGAAAAGGAAATAGTAGTGTGTACAGTATGATACTATGTTTGAAAAAATAAAAGTGTCTGTATGTGCATAGAATAAATGCAAGGCAACAGCACAAAACAATCATAAAGCATTCAGGTTCTAAGAATTTGAGAGAAATTAATACATGATCTCTGCTCTCTAGGACACTGGCACATACTGCTGGTCTCCTACCCAATATCCATCTTCCCTTCATCCCTGCTTACCTTACCCTGGTTTTAAATGAGGTGGCAAAGGACCCAGTCCCAGGCAGGATGCTTGCTTTTTCTGACTCTCTCACAACTAGGAGTGGCCATTTGACATCGTTCTGGTCCATGAGACCCAAGTAAAGTATGATGGGGCCTCCGGGAAGGCCTTTGCTTTGGTGATTAAAAAAGGACTTCTTGCCTTGAACTCAAGTGTGATGACCGGAGCTACAGTGGCCATATTGCCACCTGAGGAAATGATCAAGAAAGAACACAGACGTTCCCTTGATGCTGTTGAACTACTGAGCCACACCAGAAAGAGCTCACCTCATTTTTTTATTGAAAGGAAAAATATAAGCCCCTAAATGTTGGGTTTTCTGCCACTTAAAATAGACACATTCCTAAGTGATACCCCTACAGCCCAGCAGAGGAAGGCTGTCCAATGAGCAAGACGAGATCCTCGGTGCCATGACGGAAGGACTTCACAGGTGAGGCAGAGAGGAGGGAGGAGGCAACAGTGTGGGTGAGGGGATGGCTAAAAGAGCTGAGCTGGTACTCAAAGGGAGGTGGTTTATTACTGTGCCTAAGAGCAAGACCCTGGGGTCCCCCAGCTTAGGTTCCAACTCAGGCTCCATCACTTCCTAATCTTTCTCTGTGCTCAGAAGAGTGCCTGGCACAGGGCAGATACCTTTGAATGGATATTGGTTAACCCAGTGAATGTGAAAGAGGATGACGAAGGGGCCAAGTGCCCAGGGCTGCTTTGAGGATGAACTGGAATAACGCACACAAAGCACTTAGCACATAGTAAGTACCCTATAAATCTTAGTGGCTATTATTAATATTATTAATTGAATCTTGAAGGATGTGTGGGTGCTTGCCAGGCGGATGGGGATGGGAGCAGAGTTCTAGGCAACGAGAAGAGGCTTGGCAAAGGCACAAAATGTAAAACAGCAGGGCCCCTCAAGGCGACTATAAATAGCCCAGCATGGCTAGAACACCGAGTGAGCAGGGGGGTGAGGTGGCAGATAACACTGGAGAAGTGGGCACAGACCAGCACATGGAGGGCCTCGTGAACCAGGCTAAGAGTTAGGCAGGACCCAGTGGAGACAGCTGATCTGGACCATTCCCTAATGTGGGGTCTTGCCAGCCACATCATTGCCAAATATCGCTAACTTTAGATAATTCTGCCCGATGCCTATATTCCTCTCTTGCGTTACAATGCAGGCAGAATCCTGGGACCCCCAGATCTCCTAGGAGTCATCCAGATTGGGACCACATGGGAACATAGGGTTACCTACTCCAAGCCTGTAATGGAGCCTGGTCAGATGACAGGACAGCAGCCAACCAGTGACAGACCACAGAGACCTCAGACTTGCTCTTTTGGGGCAAGGTGGAGAGCTGGGTCTGTTGGGGGTAGGTTCAAACCCAAATGACCAGCCCTCATTTCCACCACCCTAAGCTCTGGTAGGTGCAAGGCGGGGAGGAAGGGGTGCCCCAACGGCTGGAGGCACACAGGCGTCAAGCTGTTTACAACCTTCCCCTGAGGCTGTCCAGCACACGTGTTGGAGGTACACAACCAAACATATGTCCTGGTACACCTAACCTCCAAAACACAGGCTGAGGGCAGTTTCGGGGATCTTTCCAACCTCTTCTTGGCCACTCTAAGAACCTGTGGGTACAGGATCAAGTTAAGTTCTAGGTGTGGAACAGCCTTGCCCCGCCAGCAGGGGTGCTAGGAAGGCTCATATTAGGTGATAAGCTTATTATCTGCTCTCGAGCTCACAGAGGATGAATGGGGAAGGGCAACCTGGGGACAATAGCTGAGGGCAGCCCAGTCCTGACCACCATTCCCACCAAAGCAGCATCAAAGGTCTTCAGAGAACATCAGAAGTCCCTGTGAGTCACACGCTGCATCCGGTGGACACAGAGCCCAGGGGCACAGACTGCGTTCCCGCCCTCTGGGATCTCCCGTTGGGGTCCTACGCAGGCTCACTGTCATTTGTGACTGTGCTGGGCCCTGGGCCGCACATAGCCTGATCTTCCAAGCCACCCAGCGATGGAGAAATCTTACAAACATGCCGAACAAAAGAAACCAGACACGAAGGAGTGCACACACAGGATTCCATTCATATGAAGTGTTCCTCTATCATCGGTGATAAGAATTCTCGTTCGTGGCTCCCCGGGGGCGGGCTGTGGGAGGCAATGGGTGTTGACTGGCAAAGGGCAGGAGGGAACTTTCTGGGGTGCCTGGAAACGTTCTCCATCTTGATCTGGGGGGTGGTTACGCAAGTAGCCACATGTAAAATTTAAAACCAAGCAAGCAGTACCATTATGATTCTCATTTACAATTGAGGAAGGGAGGGCACAGGGAGTGAAGTCACTTGCCCAAGGTTTAACGGCTGGCCCGTGGAAGACGGGGCTGAACACAGCTAGTCTGACCCCAGGACTGGTGCTTTAACCATTATAACATGTACGACCGGAACGGCGAGAAAAGATCATGCGGGCAGGTTGCTGTCAGGGCCCACAAGTGGAAGAAACAATGAGTGTCAAACTCTGGGGAGGGAAGAGATCCATTTGGAGGAGGGTCTGAGTGTCCCTTGATATAATCAGTAACTATCATTACTACATTGGTCCTCTTCCTGTGCAGTGAGTGCCCTCAGGGATCTCCTAGTCCTTGAAAAACAAAAAACAGACCCCTGGGCTAGGCTCCCATCGGCCAGCCCAACTGTTCCTCCATCAGCCTATGTTCAGGAGGCTCGGCTTCGAGCAAGGCATCCAGGCCATCAAAACAGTGCAAATCTTCAAATTTAAGACACCAGTTCCAAACTTCACTGTGCACTGGAATCCCCTGAAAAGTTTGGAAACTACTCATATTTGGCTCCCACTCCAGAGATCCATATGAATGGGGAGGGGGGTTGCTGGGCATCAGGGCTGTTATAAGCTCCCCCGATGATTCTAATGTATTCTAAGGCTGAGAACCACCCGATTAAGACAAGGACCCCGCGTCGAATGAAACCGAACTCTGAAACAGCCCTGGGAAGCCATTGGCCGCGTGGAAAGGTTACTCGCAAGAGGCGGGGTTTGAATTAAGTCATGAAGGACTGGGAGGGGGAATGGACTGGGAAGAGGCGAAGGAGGCGGACATAAAGGGCTTTACTCAGCTTGTACACTGGGGGCGGGCTGGGTAGCCCCTGTCCCATTCACACAGGGCCTGCAGCTAGTCACCTGGACTAGCCACATCCTCACCCAGAGGCCTTCACGTAGGCCTGGAGCAGGGGCACTAACCCAGGAAAGGGCAGAGGCGATGGGGCAGCTGGTTCCTGGAGGTGCCCAGGAGAGCTGGAGTTGGAGTACTCGGTTCTGGCTCGGCCTCGCTGCTGGGAACAGACTCCCTGTCCCCCGTGGGGGTGCGGCTCAGCCTCTCGGGTTGCCATGGAGATTCGATCAGATCCTCTACCTCCAGGCTCCCTTGGGGAGGGAAGCAGAGACGGGGGCCACCTGGAGAAGCCAGGGCCCCAAAGCCTGAGACAAAGGAATCCTAGGCCGTGGGGTTCAGTGGCTGGGGCAGAAGAAGCGGGGCGGGGGGCAGGGGCCTGCCAACAGCCTTGGGCAGAGAAGAGAGGGTGGCTTCAGCAGTATCCAGGCTCAGAGAGATCGAAGAGAAACGCTATTATCTGCACCGTGTTTTATAGCCTACAGAGCAACCCCACAGCCGAGATCTCACAATACGCGGGTGTTGTCAGGGTGGATATTACTCCCCCATTTTACATAGGGGGAAACTGAGGCTCAAAGAGGTTCTGGGTCTTGTCCAGGGCTACCTGGCTAATTATCAACTGACCCTCAAATTAAAGTCTGCTCTTTGGACCAAGTCTCCCACCCAGGCACAGGGACCTAGAATTTCTAATTGCTCTATAGAAAAAGCAGTTATATGCCCACCAAACATATAGGAATACTGATGCAGAATGGTTAGATGACCTTGCCATCATGGAGGATATCTTTCTGTGTAAATGAGCAATAGTCATTCAACAAACATCTCCTGCGTTATGTGCCAGATGCAGTGAAATGAACGGACCCTGAGCAGGACTGGGCACCCCCCCGCCCATGCTACTACCAGTCAGAGGCTTACACTGAGTCAAGCCTGGGGCCAGAAGTCAGGCAAATCTGGATTCTGGTCCCAGCTCTTCTGGACTTGCAGCAAATTGCTCATTCTTTGGGAGCCTCCGCTTTCTCACTGTGAAATGGGATGACACAGCTGTCCTGCTAATTCCATGGGGCTGCTCTGAAGAGCATTATCAGAAACAAGAAAAGGGGTGCCTGGGTGGTTCAGTTGGTTGGGCGACTGCCTTCGGCTCAGGTCATGATCCTGGAGTCCCGGGATCGAGTCCCGCATCGGGCTCCCTGCTCGGCGCGGAGTCTGCTTCTCCCTCTGACCCTCCTCCCCCTCATGCTCTCTGTCTCTCATTCTCTCTGTCTCAAATAAATAAATAAAAATCTTTAAAAAAAAAAAAAGAAACAAGAAAAGTATTTCACAAATAGTATAGCATTCAATCAATCAGACAAAAAATATTCCTCTACAAAGAAAGTCAAATTCCCATTCCTTTGGCCTTTGGTTTATTCCGCCTTCCCCCACTAGGTGGCAGGAGTCTGGAGAGCACTCACCTAGCAGATGAGGGGTAACCAACCACCAACGGGCTGATCCCATTTGCTGAAACTCCTCCGAATCTCCTCCCATAACAACCAATTCAATTATTTAGGGTCTGGGGCCGGGAGGTCCCTCTGACAAATCCTACAGGAGTTCTAACCCTTGTTAGAGTTAACAGCTTTACCTTGTCTCCAGCTTCCCCTCTGAACTATCATGATTGATGACTAGTAATGATCCTGGACTGATTTGATTTAAGGCTCTGCTCTTCTTCCCCTCTGCCCGCATGCTGGTGGCAAACGCTACTTGGCCCCACAGTGGCAGAAGGGGGAATGGATAGGAGGCAGTGAAGAGGGAGAATCAAAGGACCATTATGACAATGACTTTCGAATCCAATCCCACTTATCACCGCCTGGGATGGCCTCCTCAGAGACCCCTCTCCCATATACGGTTTCATGAGTCCCTAGAGTATTTATGAAAAATTAAATGACTCTCAGTCTAGTGCTGAGAAGTAGGAAGGGACAGTTCAGGAAACAGATAAGTAATGTAAGGTCCAGAGGGGTCAGTGAGACCCCTAGAGCAGCCTTGTACTTTGGTGGCGCCCAGGATCAGAATCTAAGAGCCCTGCCCTCCACCGCAGGGGTTCCCTTCAATCCCAAGGGCCACGTGGCCCCAGGCTCCCACCCTTCTCTACAGAAGTCAGCCGAGACATTCCCAGCTTGCACATGCTTGCACACCCTCCCACATACATCCACAGAAACACCGCACATCTCTGTCCCACGGCTGCCAGGAGGGCAGACTCGCCAGCGTTCAGCTCAAGCTGCTGGCTCTCCACAGCGCTTCCCTGGACCTTAAAAATCATTCTATTATTGGACAGGGCCTTATGAGGGTGCCTCAAAATTCATGCCCTTCTCTGCCCCCGCAGCTCCAGAGTGTTAGTGGTTTTGCCTGTTCCAACTTCCTTTTGTCATCCACTGAGAGGAGATGAGAGGACCTCCCCAAGTCAATGGCCTCTTCCTGAACCACCAAATCACCTTTCCTCTGGAGCGGTACAAAGCCAGGTGAGGGCTGAGCTGGGGAAGGGCACTGTGGTTCGCCCAGCCAGCTTGTTTCTGCTCTTTGCCCACACGCACACACCTATATGCACATGCACACACACACACATACTCACACACAGATACAGACACACATCCACATCAAGGCCCTGATGCCTTCCGACTCTCTCTGCTCTGGTCACCCCTCATGCAAAATCCTCCGTTCTCCTTCTCCTGCTGCAGTGACTTGGAGGCCGTGGGTTTAGAAGGGGCAGCCTCCATTTGGCTGGATCCCTGAGTGACCATGTGGAGCAGAGGCCCTTGCCTACCAGTGATGCACTGGTGTGAGCAAGCAGTAAACCGTGCTTGTGTTAAGTCACGGGGATTTTGGGACTGAGTTGGTTCTGTGGCATAACCAGCGACCCTAAAACATCTCCAACTACTCCATGTAAGGTTGGCTAGCCAGCCCCAGTCTCAAAGAAGCTCCACATGCACGTCCCAGCACCCAACAGTTCCTTTCTCCTAACACCACCCTATGCCAGGCTCATGGTGAACCACGGCCACCCTCCTCCAATTCAGGAGAGAACCAGGAACCCAGCACCTCTTCTGAGGGCAGAGGAGAAGGAAATCTGGAATGTCCTCAGGCAAGTGGGTTGGTGCCAGGAGCATCAAGAGCTTAGTGTTTGGTAGAAGCCGGCACCAGAGGGCCAAGCCTTCCCACCAACTTGGTGACCCACCCATTCTCCCAGGAAAAGGTCAGCGAGCCCATCCTGACCAAGCCCCAAGGACGGCCTATTGCTGATGTGTGAAGTAAGCCCCAAAGGAGACAGGGCAACACCCATAGTCACTGTAGCATTATTCACAACAGCCAAAAGGTGGAAGAAACCCAAGTCTCTAAAGATGGATAAATGGATAAACGAAAGGTAAATGTGGTAATATACACACGATGGAATACTAGCCAGCCTTAAAAAGGAAAAGAAATTCTGACACACGCTACAGTGTGAATGAATCTTGAGGACATCATGCTGAGTGAAAGGAGCCAGTCACAAAAAGACAAATACTGTATGTATGATTCCACTTATACGAGGTACTTAGAGTAGTCAAATTCACAGAGACAGGAAGTGGAATGATGGTTGCCAGGGCCTCGGTCGGGGTGCAGAGTTTCAGTTTTGCAAGATGACGAGAGTGCTGATGATGGATGGCGGGGACGATTGCACAACAGCGTGAGTGTACTTCATGCCACCGAGCTGCATACCTAAAAATGATTACGATGGTAAATTTTGTTTTATGTATCTTATCACAATTTAAAAATAGAATAAAACGTAATTTAAACAAAAAAAGCAGACAGGACGGAGCAGAAGGAGTAGAACCAGAGACAGAAACTCTTTTGTGGGGATTAGCAGGGGGCAAGGCGACTAAATCAGGCCTGCAGTCCGCTTAATTTCCAAAGAGGGCTTTGGAGTCTGTTTCTGAGTTACACAGGCAGGTTCCACGTCCACAGTTCATCTCTGTTTTGCTGCCAACTTCCTGGCACCCGACAAGCCTGGCTCTGCCCTAGGCAGGGGCTGCCAGACATCTGTCGGCTCCAATCTCAATCCTCCCTCTCCCCTCAGACAGCACCTGGGCACCCATTACAGCGTTCAACCTGCCTTAGCGACGTCCTGGAGAACACACAGAATGACCCAGGGGTCACAGCTGGAAATGCAGCTCCCCCCCAGGTCACCACCGCCCCTGGCTCTGCCCCCACCCCTCTGCCACCTCCCAAGTCCTTCACTCAGATCCACACGGCTCCATCCTACCCCCTGGCCGCGAGAGATGCCAGCCTTACCCCCCGCAGGAAGGAAGTCTCCTCCAAGAATCAAGCTCAGGATCAGACATGGCCCAGGGGCTGACGCGGGATGTGGGAGGGAAAGGAAAAAGAGATGTTTCAACTTGGCTCTCATGACAAGTGTGGCTATAGACCACAGGCCAGAGAGGACAAGTCAAGAGAGACAGGTGCCAGGGTCCACAGGGCCGGCAGGACCTGCTTGGCCCCAGGTGTTTACACTGGATCGTCTGAGTGCAGGCGGACTGGTGGGATGGGGCTGGAGCAGCAATGGCCAAGGTCAATTACCTCTGCTCCTAGGAGAGTCCTGGAAATGTCCCTTCCACACCTGGGCATGTGAGCATGAGAGGAGAGAAGGGCACAATACCCACAAAACCCAGGGCTTGGCTGGCAGAGGCTGCATCTCATACACAGGACCTCCAGGCAGGCAAGTGGGCATATCCCAGTCTCCCAGGAAAATGAGAGCAAGATTCTGAATTGGGGGCAAGAGAAGGGTTATAGGGTCTGGAGGCTTCCTCTGGGAGCCATGAAAGGGCAGAATAGTGAACAGTGCTTTGATAGTACTGGCCCTGGAGCTAGGCTATCTAAATTCAAATCCCAGTTGTAGCTGTGTGACCTTGGGCAACTTGCTTAACCTCTCTGTTCTTGAGTTTCCTCCTTTATAAAATGACAATAAAATAATAATACCACTATTTCACAGAGCTCTGTGACAGTTAAATGAGTTAGTTAGCTCAAGTAAAGGACTAAGAACAGTGCCTGGCATGTAGTAATGTTAGGGGTTGTTATTGTTGATGATATTATTATTATTATTTATCCCCCAAATCCTGGCCCTTGGAAAGACACTAAGAGGTCGCTGCCTGCTCCTCCTGGGGCCACGGTCCACTCTCAGCCCTAGATCCAAGCTCCTTCCTGGGAGCCGGGGGCCCTTCAACAGGATGAGGTAAGCAATCCAGATGCGCAGTCTGCAGCAATATGTTCCAGATCACTACATCAGAGGCGGCAGAGCACACAGCCTCCTGGGAACCACAAAGGCAGGAAGGGAAGAAGGAAGGGGCCCTCGTGCACACAAATACAGGTCTCCCTGAGCTCCCACAAATGCACAGGCCACAGCCATAACACACAGAAGCTCAGAAGTGCAGTCCTGAGCCTTCCCTCCCATTGCCGGTATATTAGGGTGTGTGTGTGTGTGTGTGTGTGTGTGTGTGTGTGTACCCACATACATGTACACACACACTCCCCAGGGTGGGCCACACAAGTTAACTTCCTATCATCTATCCAGAAGGTAAGAGCAGACACCATAGTCAAGAGCTTATGCTCCGGAGCTAGACTACCCGGGCTTGAATCCCAACTCTACCTCTTACCAGCTGTGTGACCTCGGGCAAGTCACTTAACATCTCTGTGCTTCTGTTTCATGTTCAAAATAGAAAAATAGCAGCCAAACTCCCAGGGCTTCTGTGAGGATGAAATGAGTAACTACATCTAAAGTGCACTTAGAAAAGTGTCAGCACCACCTAAGTACTAACTACTATCACTCATAAACTCGACACGTCAGATCGGATTGCCAGGCTGTGGTTCTCCTGGTTCTCCATCTTACCCTGGACCAGGTCACCAGACCCCTCTCTGCTGAGAATTCATCTGACAATTAGTCTTCACCCCTACCAGGGTCCCAGGCAGAAATCCCAAGCTCTGTCAATGAGCCAAGTCTGGGCTTTGTCAGTGCCCTGCGCTGATATTACCTCGCTGCTTCCTGGGTTTTCCTCTGTCCGCAGGCAACACCCACATCTCTCAGTCTTCCCGTTCTGATGTCAGAAACAGCTCCGGTCCACCGTGCCCCACACAGAACATGTGGTTTTCTCTGCGGAGAGACTGCCATGGTTTTCCCACCAGAAGACAGACCGCGTGTTTCGTTACTAGACATCCTAAGAATTCCCGATTCTAGCAGGATCTGGAATCCAAAAGAACACTGGACATGAAGTCCGGAGATTTAGGTTTAACTCTTTGGGCAAGTCACCTGAAACTCTCTGGGTCCCTGAGCCTGCTCCTCTGCAAAATGGAGACAGCATTACCTACTCCCAGCGTAGAGGTAAGGAGATATAAAATGACGAGGCAATATTTAGTGCAGTGCCTGGCACACAGCAAGTGCTTGATGCGGCTGGAACGTGGACTTTCCCCCTCCTTTCCCATTATAGGCAAAATGTGAGAGAAGAGATCTGAACCAAGGTACTGTGCTGGTTTGCCTAGGCTGTCTATTAATCGTTAGCAAGATGAGCTCTGTCAGGTGGTTTAATTTTTTTTTTTTTTTAAGATTTTATTTATTTGCGAGAGAGAGAATGAGAGACAGAGAGCACGAGAGGGAGGAGGGTCAGAGGGAGAAGCAGACTCCCTGCTGAGCAGGGAGCCCGATGCGGGACTTGATCCCGGGACTCCGGGATCATGACCTGAGCTGAAGGCAGTCGCTTAACCAACTGAGCCACCCAGGCGCCCCTGTCAGGTGGTTTAGAAAAAAAAATCACGACACAGCCTGGGCCGGTTTTATTGGCTGGGATGCAGAGCTGCCCTCTGTCCTGGGTGACAGGTTACATCCTGGATCCCTTCCTTCCCCCAGAAGCTGGTTTACTTGGTCAAATCACCCACGGTTTCCAGAACGAGGCAGGAGGGCTAAGGGAGCCACTTGCGTCTTCCAGTCACACACACCAGACCTGGTCAATGCCCACACGGCTTTTGGAGCAGCTGTCCCCATCCTGCCCACCTAAGCAGATGACACATCTCCCCGTGGAAGAGAAAATACGGACCCACAGGTCCATGTGCCTGTCACATGATGGCATCGCGAGGCAAGAAGACCACACCCTGCGACTGACTCATCCTTCTCACTGGTTTGAAGCCTCGTGGTCCCCATAGCAACAGGCTCCCGCTCCAGCCTGCCGGGCGGGGCTGATGCAATTCTCAGGCAGTGAGCAGCCCCAACCCGGCTCACACACGGCTCTGTTCCCACTTGGGGGCGGGCGAGTGCGGGGAACAAACGAAGAAGGAGGAGGTGGGCGCACGCTCCACGGAAAACTCTGCTCTTCCCCCAGTTCTGTCCAAGGACTGGAGATAAGGTGGGCCCTGAAGCAAGCTGGAGGTTCCCCTCTGGTGCGCCTAACAAATACGGTGTCACCGCAGTGGCTGCCGCTTCTAGAAGATTCGTCTCTAAGGCCTTAGGAGATCTGGAGGAGGGGCAGACAGACTGTCCCACGGGCCTCTCCACCACCACGTGGCCCCTTCCTTGCCTTCTGAGCCAGCACCCCACCAGCAAAAGCAGCCCCGCTTCCCTCAGCCCACAGGCAGTCCAGCAACGCAGAATTCAACAGGTGACGCTTTACAGTTCTCTGCTCTGTTGTGTTCCCTGCCTGTGCTGCACGAAAGTACCCCGGAGTCTGGAACTCCCCCGCAGCTAAAATGTCCCCATGATACCACCGATCCCCAGCCTCCCAGCTCCCGATCCCACTCCACAAAAGTCTTTTTTACTGGCTGGAGTCAGTGTGAGGCAATGGCCTACACGGAGGACATTCTGGACAAGAGCCCCCCAACCTCTTAAAGCATCCTAGTCCCCCAATCTCATGGAATAAGAACTTGGAAAGGAGGGGGATCAAGTCACACATTCACCGCTACACACACACACACTCAAGAAACAGGGAAGGAAACCATGTTAGGACCAGAGCTTGGCAACACTACCAGCCCTCCCAGTGCCTACCCATGGATGCAGGGTCCTCCTCCCAAGGCTGTTGTCCTGGTGAAGATGCCTCTAGTGCCAGGAATGCTTCCCTCCTGCAGGCCCCACTCCTGTCTCCATCCCAAGAGCCCCTTCCCGCCCTACGGTCCCTCCTACCTGGCCTGCATCAAGGGCATCCGCCCAATCAGAAGCTGGGCTTTGGCACAAACAGGCCCTGCTCTGGGACCTCTCACCCCGAGCTGGGAGGTGTGCAGGCATGCAGGGAGAGGGAGGGGAAGCATGCTTCCACAGCATCCTCCCACATGTGCTTTCAGTGGCCGGTCACATTGGGCCCTCCCAGGGGTCGCCCTGACAGATGCGGAAAGTGCTTAAGTCCAGGGGCCACTTGGGAGAGGGTGTTCAGCTACGGGATGTCCTGGTAACGCGTCTTGCCGGAGCCTCCAGGACGGCTGAGAGCAGGCGGACAGAGATGGTAAACACTCAGAGCTACATATAGAGATGTATGGCTTGCCGCATATAGAGATCAACGGAGTAGATTTGAGATGCCAGACATAAACACATCTATGCATGGTCAACTGATTTTCCACAAGAGTGCCAAGACCATTTGATAGTTTTTCAACAAACGGTGCTGAGACAACTGGATATCTGCCTACAAAAGAATGAACTTAGACCCTTATTTCATACTTTATTGCATATACGAAAATTAACTCAAAATGGATTGAAGACCTACATGTAAGAGCTAAAACTATAAACTTCTTAGAAGAAAACATAGGGGTAAAGCTCATGACCTTGGATTTGGCGAAGGACACCAAAAGCAAGAAGAGAAAATGTAGATAAATGGCGAACATCATCAAAATCAAAAGCTTTTGTGCTTCAAAGGATACTATCAAGACAGTGAAACAGCAACCCATTAGAATGGGAGAAAATATTTGCAGATCATATATCTGATAAGGGACTTGTGGCTAGAATATATAAAGAAATCTTACAACTCAACAATAAGAAGACACATAACCCAACTAAAAAATAGGCAAAGGATCCAAATAGACATTTCTCCAAGGAGAGTAAAGGCGGCTTTCCTCCATTTTATTGGCGGATATCCAACGTGGACCTACTATGCCCCAGGCACTGTGTCCAGCGATGGGTACGCAAGAGGGAGGCAAAGCAGAGTCAGCCTCTGCCTTCGTGAGGCTTACATCCAGTGGACAGGTAGTACATACTGACTATGTGTGCGGTGCATGTAGTAACTCCCTTAAATTCTCACAATGAGGTAGACACTCTGAGAGCTCCTGGCATGATGTTGAGTATTATCAGGAGTCCTGCTCCTTAGCATAAAGTAGCATAGCCTTCCAGGCCTCTGTGGCCCAGCCTGCTGGCTTCTTGAGCCACAGCACTGGTCCCACCCCTCACCTTGCATTTATACCTAATGCTCTAGTACCTCTGACTCACCCCGAATTTCCCAAACTCGGCATTGATTCTTGCCTCTGTGCCTCTGCCAAGTCTCCTTCCTTCCCCATTTGCTTGCCTAAAGAAGAGATTCAAACCCAGTTCACCATCACGTCCCTCAAACAGCTCTCTCTGACTCCCAGTAGAATGAATCACTTCTGATAATACTCAGTATCACGTACTTGTTCAGGAGAGAAGACTGGAGAGAAGATTGCCCTGAGGTTGGAATCTCAGCCCCACCACTTATTAGCTGTGTGCTCTTGTGCCAGTTACCTAACCTCTCTGTGCCTCAGTTTCCTCACGTCAGGAAGGTTAAATAACTTTCTCATGGCTACATGGCTAGTTAGTGGTGGAGCTGGGATCTGAATACAGGCAGCCTGGGTCCAGAACCAGCTCTTCCATCCACCTCGAACTTCTTTTATTTTTTATTTTTTAAAGATTTTATTTATGTATTTGTCAGAGAGAGAGCGTGCACACAAGCAGGGGGAGGGGCAGAGGGAGAGGGAGAAACAGGCTCGCCGCTGAGCAGGGAGCCGGATGCGGGACTCGATCCCAGGACCCTGGGATCATGACCTGAGCCCAAGGCAGACGCTTAACTGGCTGAGCCACCCAGGCGTTCCAGCCTCCAGCTTCTTTTAACTGAGTGTTTTGACCTCTCCCCAACATAGCCATTGTGTCCAGAGATATTAGCAAAGAATTAGATATCAGGCCCTGACACACAATTGGGCTCAGGAACAATAATAAGAGCCCATACTTATGCAAACAATTAACTCACTTTATCTTCGCATCACCCCATGAGGTAGGTACTACTAATATCCCCCATTTTGCAGATGAGGAAACTGAGGCACAGAGAGGCCACAGGTCTTCCCCAAGCTCACATAGCTGCTGAGTGGCCAAGCTTGGAACCGAGGCAGTCTGGTCCCAGACACTACCCTCTCTCTTGCTACCTGACTAAATCAGTAATGCACACACTTCTAACATGCCCAGGGATCTGGCCTCTCAGGCCACAGCCCAGGAGATGTGCTACAAGGGCGAGGCCACAGGTAGATGATGTCCAATAGGAGGGGGGAGATGCCAACAGTCATAACAGATGGCAGAGTGGGAACCAGCAGGCCCGGGGTCTCATGCCAGTGGGTGCATGCGCAGACAGCCCTGGTGAGAGAAGCGGAGCCATGCCCTGTGCCCACCTGCTGGGCACAGAACCCCAGGGCCATCAAGCCGGACGTACGAGGGGGCACATTCAGCCATTGCTAATTGACCCGTTAGTGCATTATGCAATCAGTTTGGCAGGTCACCTTTTGGAATGGGTTAAAAAGGAGCATCTCACAGACTAAGAGTAAGTATTGTTTTGTGAAGCTTGTTTCAGATATATCTATATATCTATATAGTATATATATAGTTTGTATGTGTGTGTGTGCTGTGTTGCAGTGTAAAATGATTTTCCTACTGTGGATTTTTTTTTAAGATTTTATTTATTTTTTGACAGAGAGAGAGACAGCGAGAGAAGGAACACAAGCAGGGCGAGTGGGCGAGGGAGAAATAGGCTTCCTGTGGAGCATGGAGCCCGTCGCGGGGCTCGATCCCAGAACCCCGGGGCCATGACCTGAGCCAAAGGCAGACGCCCAACGACTGAGCCACCTAGGCGCCCCCCTACTATGGATTTTGTCCAAAAATATAGGAGTATCATTATTACTACTAAGTAAGTTGTAGTTTATTCATAGAATGGAATTCTATGCAACTTTGACAATGAATAATCTAAAGCTATAGACAAGAACAAAGATGAATCTCAAAAACATAATTTTAAGCAGAAAAAGGCAAGCCACAAAAAATACTTATACTGTGATTCTATTTATATAAATTGCTGGCCAACCTGCACAGTTATATTATTTAGGAATATATACCTATGCAGTAAAACTCTGAAGAAAAGGAGGGAATGATTAACAAAAAATTCAGGACGGTGTTACCTCTGTCTGCATTGGGGGTGGGGGGGCAGTGAAAATGAGTGTGATGGGACGAATTGTGTCCCCCCAAAAAGAGATGTTGGAGTCTTAATCCCCAGGACCTCAGAATGTGACTCATTTGGAAATATGGTCTTTACAGAGCTAATTGAGTTAAAATGAGGTCATTAGGGTGGGTCTCAATCCAACACGACTATTTTCTTTATACAAAGGGGAAACCTGGATGCAGAGACACAGGGAGAATGCCACGTGAAGAGGGAAGGCAGAGGTCAATCGGGGTGATGCATCTACAAGCCACGAAACATCAAGGATTGCCAGCCAGCCAGCAGACGCTGGGAGACACAGAACAGACTCTCCCTCAGAAGGAGTCAATGCTGCTGGCACCTTGATGTTGGACTTCTGGTCTCCAGGAGTGTGAGCCAACACAGCTCTATTGTTTAAACATCCCAGTCTGTGGGGCTTTATATTAGCAAATGAACACAGTGAGGCCCGTTTCTCAGGCCTGGCAAAGGTCTTTTTAAGCTTCATGGAGGACAAATGGATACTTGTCTTGTAAGGCCTTATTAAGCCAAACCTAGACATTTTATATTCTCTTTTGTATATATGCTATATATTTCACATAGAAAATGGAAATAAAAATCATGCAGGGATAGTCCAACCATTACATTTTATGCTTGAGGACACTGAGAACCTGCCTGAGGTCACATGGCCAGGGAGCAGCCAGGCTTGAAGAAGAGCCCAGGTCTCCTGCCTCCCAGTTCAGTGAAGGTCATTGTCATAGCCACTGCCCAGGGTTACCCAGAGAAGGCTGAATTCTGTTCAGAATCCAGGGAACCTGGAACTTGCAGGAAATGAGCAGGGACCCTTCACTCTTTTGTGCCACAGACCCATGGCCGTCTGGCGAAGTGCATGGACCCTTTTCTGAAGAATGCTTTGAAATGCATAAAGTACATAGGACTACCAGGGGAATCAGTTGCTCTGAAATGCTATGCTAGCCTCGGGGACACTGGTGACTCCAAGAGAATGAACTGCTCAGTGCCTGTGCACAGTAAGGACTCAGTATAAGTCAGTGATGGTTACTGTCAATATTAGGAGTTGCTTCCATGGCCTTGGGCCTGGGTCAGTGAGGCTAAGGAGAGAGACTGGGGACCCACACCTTGGAGCCTGGGGACTACTGTAGGGCCTGGATTCAGTGGAAGGAGGAGGGATGCTACCCCTGAAGTGCAGGCCCCTGTGAGTGATGGCACCCCCAGGGAGGGGGCTGCTGTCTGGAGAGAATAGGTCCCTTAGGACTGAGAGGAGAGGGACCCACAGCAGGTCTTGCCTGGAGACAGGAAGGCCGGCTCTATAGTAAAGCACAAACATAGCCAGGAACAGAGCCCTGAGGGCCTGTGTCCATAGTGCCTGTGGTCTCGTGTATTGCAGAAAGTGACACTCAACAGGTGCACCTATGGGCCCAGCATCTCCATGCATTATGTAACCGAATTTCATCATATGTCAGCACCATATGTATGAATCATACCACGAATTCACAGATAAGGAAACCAAGGGTTAAAGATGTAACTACGTCACAGAACCCACATTCACATCCAAGGCTCTCAGGTTATAAGGAGAACCGTCAGTGCAGACTAACAATCATGCACTCATGTGTTCATTCATTCATTCACTCAACAAATCTTCAGTTATATGAAGTCTCCCAGGGTGGGACACTTATCCAGTGGAGACACTGTCACTTGATGGAGTTGTTGTTCTTGACCCTTTCAGCCTCTAGGGAGTGCTGCTGACAAGTGCTCTGGCCAAGAGAAGTGGGCAGGTGGCAGCCAGCCCTCACTGCCTGCTAGAAAACCCTGCAGACCCCCAGCCCATGGACACCACAAAGGCTGAGACCCTCAGCTCCCATCTTGGGCCTTTCAGAAAGCCCTACCCCTCTGGAAGTTAAATCTGTCCTACTGGGTCAAGGTCGCCTGTCTTCTAACCTACCCACCCCCTCAAGGCTGGCTAGTAGTGATGACAGCAGCCATGCTCCTCTGAACCCCAAACCGGCCCAAGGAGGTACTTTCACTGCAGACAGGCTCATTGACAAATTGCCCAATGCCACACAAACATTTTAAACAGGGCTCTGGGATTCACATCCAGGCTTTTGCAATTTTGCAACTGCTGTCTCCTTTACCCACATATCCTTTGGAGATTGGAGGATCCCCAGCAGAAGTGAGAATGTGGAAGCCTCATTTCACGGGGGGTCCCCAGTAGGTGCTTATCAATGACAACAATCACCCCTTACTCTGGTATAAAGCAGTATGATGAACACATGTCGTCACCATTCATTGCCTTAGCTGATTTTTCCAGTGACCTCACAACATACACGGGGCAGGTTTTATAACCCTCACTCCGCAAGTGGGGAAAAATTCAGAGAGAATGATTTTAGTGAATCATAGGCTAGTGTCTTGGAGTATGCCCCTCCAGGTCCATTCTCCCTGCTTCTCCACTCTGGTTTCTGCCCCAGAGAAATCAGAGGAAGGGAGGGAATGAAGGGGGGATTTCTCTCCCCGGCCCCTCCCTGTGGGCCACCCAGGCTGTGTGCTTCCCCTGAAGGTTGCAGCTCCTGCCAAGCCTCACACATGGCCTCTGTGCCTCCAGGTATGGGAACCAGACCCTCCCCTCACCCTGCTCATGTTTTGGTCATAGTCCCATTTAAGCTCTCCCCAAACTCCCCAGCCTGAGTGCATGCACCACCTGTTTCCTGCTGGACCCTGATGGATGCGGCAGTAAGTAACTGGTTGGGAACTCTGGTCTCCAGATGGCTGAGCGGGTCTCTTGGAACCCGCCAGCAAACACTTACTGAACAGTCCCTTGGGGACCTGGGGGGCGGAGACTCAGAGAAAAGGAAGAAGATGGCAGAGAACTGGAAAGAACTAGTAGCAGGGAGAGCAGACAAAGCACTTGGTCTCAGACTTCTCTTTGAATTAACTGGAGTTAACCTTTGGAAAATGAGGAAAGACCACAACACTGAGAAACTGGGCCTGGGGGAGGCACGTGGTGGAAAAAGAGGTGGGGGAGACTTGGATCTGGGCTTCCGGCAAAACAGAGCTGCTAATGCTCCCTACGTGAGCGTTCTGGAAACTGGTCTCTAGTCACAAGCTGGGATAGGGCCCGGGGCAGACAAGCTGGGATAGCAGCGGGCACCTCCACACTGTGCTCCCAGGATGGGCTGGGGTGAGGACGGGTGGGTGCGTGATGGCCTGGAGAGGGAAGCTGTGGGCCCCTGATCCTCGCCTGTCTGAAAGAGCCCGCTGGAGAAGGGGAGCTGCCACCTGTTGGTTTCCAGATCCTCTTTCCTTGGCACAAGCATCCAGGGTTGGTGCTGGGACATGGGGCTGTGAGGGGTCTCTGTCATGCCCTGGCCTCCAGCCTCACCTCAGCCGGGAGCACACAGTTGGGCTGGGTGCCCAGACCCGAGGCGACAAAGAAGAGCAAAGATGGAAAGCTCTTCTCAGGGGGTAGGACAGTGGAACATGGATTTTCTCCCTTCTATTTTTAGGCATTTTTCTCATCTTCAATAACTGCATGCAATCCTTTTATAAAGAGAAAAAATTCTATCCTGGAGAATCATGAAGATTTTCAAGGAGAAGGAAGACATCACATTGTGACACAATTATTTGTGAATTAATAAATCTGAAAAGGACCTGGAATTAGGATTTACAGGCATGGACCTCAGACAGGCCTGGAGCCCGGGCCAGTTAGGGACACTCATTTTCTACAACCTCTCAGCAAATACACAAAGATGCATGGTGTATCTTGTACCTGGTGACAGGCTGGCACGTGGCCAGTGTCTCCGCAACATTCAGGGGGATGGTGGGCAGGTGGGTATAGACCCTAGTGTGAGTCCCTCACACCTGCCCGAACCCTCTCTCCATCCAGAGATCTCCAGGGAAACCATGAAGTCACACCTCCCTCTGGGAGCAGGCTGTGTTATCACCTGCTCTGTGAAACCATCCCTGGAGGTTTCCATGTCCTTGATCTTAAAGAAACTTTACATCTTTAACTGTGGCCATTGGTAGGCAAGATATAGCACTCGCGTCCTGCTAAAGAGCAAGAACACAGGGGTCCCACTGCGTGGGTTCATATCCCAGCTCATCACTTACTAGCTATGTGTCTTTGAGCAAGTTACTTGTCTATTTTGTGCATCTGTGTTCTCATTTGTAAAGTGGAGATAAGTGTCTTCTTCATAGGACTGTTGTCAAGAAGAAGAGAATTTATATACATCAAGTGCTTAGAATAATGTAGGACATATAGCAAGTGCTAGGTAAGTGATAGCTATTATCACTGGCATTTTCCCATGCATCATATCATTATTCTTTTGTGTCAAGTCTATAAAAACAGTCTTAATATTTCTGTGTCAAATTCACAGAAGTTTCTCATCAGCTTAGCCTCTAGGGGTCAGGAGAAGAAGGGGGGCGACCAGGGGGTAGGAGGTCCCGAGGAGGGCTGCAGGCAGCCAGGGCGGCACCCCCAGCCCTTCCGGAAGCTGCCCCTGCCTGAAGCTGGAACCTGGAGGCAAAAAGCCCAGGGGAAAAGTCCGGAAGCACCACACCGAAGGAAACCCCTCCCCAAGTCCTGAAATATTTCCACAGCCCAGAGAGAAACTTTTAAAGTGACAGCAACCCTAAGAATACTGACAGGAGGGCCAGGCTGGCCTCTCAGCGTCCAGGGCATGACCACAGTGCCCCGGCAGCCCTGGCCCAGGCCACGAGGCCCCCTCCCCAGAGCCCCCACGCCTTCCCAGGGAGGGGCCCCATCCCTGCCCTCCTGGACTCCAAGGCAGGTTTCACTTCGGTCATTCTCAGCTCTATTTTTACTCAAAGTGGCAACAAACAATGAATGTTCGAAGCAGGACAATTAAGTCACCTGATTCCAAGGCCAGGGACCACAGCTGACCTTCAATGGGATCAGGGACAGGGAAGGGTTCTAGAAACCTCTCAGGGACTTCTCTCCAGGGCTAGAAGCTTAGATCTAGAGCCCACTCCCCAGGCAATGACTTCCCAAGGAAGTGACATTCAGCCTCATCCTCATCTAGTTAAGAAAGGCCAACGAGTGCTCCTCTAGGCAAAGGAACAGCCTGTGCAGAAAATACCAAACTATGACTGGGCATGGTGTGTCTGAGGAACTGTGAAGAGTTCAGTTTGCCTGGGAGCACCAGGAGGTGAGGCTGTAGGTGGGCTGGAGACAGTCTCTGAAAAGGCTCCCGTGCCATGCTAAGGAGTTTAGATTTTATCCTGTAGAAAGGACGGAGGTGGGAAGACGCTAGACTGGCAAGTGACTGAATCACATCCTCCAGAAGGGCTTGGAGGAATCTAGGTTCTTCCTACCCAGGGCATCACCTGAGGGCTTACTAGAAATGCCAAATGGGGGGCGCCTGGGTGGCTCAGTCAGTTAAGCGTCTGCCTTCAGCTCAGGTCATGATTTCAGGGTCCTGGGATCGAGGCCTACATGGGGCTCCCTGCTCACTGAGGAGTCTGCTTCTCCCTCTCCCTTGGCTCCTCCCCCTGCTTGTGCTCGCTTGTTCTCTCTCAAATAATAATATTTTTTTAAAAAAATGCCAAATGGGAGGCCCTGCCCTAGACTTGCTGGATCAGAATCTCTATTTTCACAAGATGCCCCCACTGATTAATATGCCCTGAGCTGAGTGAGGCCCTGAGTTACGGATGGGGCCGAGAGAGGGTCACCGGTTTGGTCTCTCCAATATCCTTCTCTGAACGCCCTTCTGCCCTCCTCAGGCCCAGCCCTAGTGCCTCCTTGCATCTCCCCTGCACCATGATTCTCTTAGGTGGCCCTTGGACGATGGACCTGGACCCCCGCAGAACACTCTTTCTTCCTACCCTCTCCACCAATCACAAAGCATTTCCAAGCTCCCATATGTGCAAGGGCATAGCTGGGTGTGCGGGAAAGGGAGAAGCATGCAGCGGGTAAGAGCCAGTCCCCAGACTGGCCGGGGCGTGCAGAGGAGTTTCTCAAACACACAGTTCTCATTCAGAGGGCCCTGACACTTGGGCCCTTCTGGTGAATACCGCAGGCTGGGGCATCCACACAGATCTGGGTTTGTTTGTTTGTTTGTTTATTTCAGATCGGGGTTTAGAACTCAGCTCAGCCCTTTATAGGAAAGCTGTTTAATGTCTCTAGAATCTTAAAAAAAAAAAAAAGTTTCCTCATCTATAAAACTGGATAAAAATAGTTGGGACCTCCACAGGAGGTTGAAGATGAAATGGAACATTGTTTGTAAAGTGCTTAAGGACAGTGTCTGACACTCTATAAACGGCAGCCTTTGTTATTCGTCTTCACGCCACTAAGGAGTTTAGAGTCTGGCAGAGAAGAAATGACAACAGCCTGGAAACTGTATAGGTAAACACTACAAAACAATAGGTAAGAAAGCGCCCCATGATGGGGCCCAGAGCAGGCAGGGTTCTGAGCTGGGGCCCGCACTGAGGCGAGCACTATCATCAGGCATGGGGGGCTTCCTGGAGTTGGCAGGAGCCCAGCTGAGGCTTGAGGATGGATGGGAGTTCAGTTCACGGAGGTTGGCTGCGGCATGCTGGGAAACCCGAATGGATAGTGTGAGGATCCCCCAGCATAGGGGAGCTTGAAGGCAGTTTGGATCTCACGTGGAAATAAAATGCCCCACGGAAGGTTTCTGGGCAAAGGAGTGGCAGATGGAAGCTACGGCCACATGGGAAGGGGGTGGCATCAGGAGGCATCAGAGAAGGGGCCCGCAGGTGCTCAGGTGTCCGCTGCAAGGGCCTGGCTATGGCAGCGGTGATCAGCCAAGACAGGGCGCCCAGGCCAGAAACGGCGTCTCAGACATCAAATTTGTGTCCCATTCTTCCTTTCCAGGGAGCGGGAGACAGAACCTGCTCCTGCTTCTGGTCTCTATAGGTTCTACACCCAAAGATAGCACACAGCACCCACGGACACATCGAGGTCGGCACCATCCAGGCCCAAAAGGGGAACGTTTAGTCAGGAGCTGCCATGGGGTCTGCAAAGTGTTTGCCCACCTAAATCAGGGGGAAATGGTGCTTCCACACGGCTGAGTGGCACACCAGCTGATCCTTCATTAACCCTCTCAATGATGCACTAGAAAATGAACAGCCAAGTCATTCTGCTCCATTAACACTGAAATTGGCCCCTCAGGGGGAAAGGGGATGGGGAGGACACTGGTTTTGTCTAGACAGAGGCACTCACAAAGGCAGATGCTTGAGCTTCTGCCACTCAGGGAGGAGGTGAACATCGAGGCCTGGTGTGCACCCCCCCCCCATTTGAGAAATTCCCAGCAGAGGCCAACCACAATGGCAGCTCTCTCTTCTCGTCCTTAGCATGAGGGTAACAACCTTTCACAGGTTTTACTGTGAGGATTAAATGAGATCATGAATGTGAGAACACTAGCTCAAGTCTGGTACCCATTAGATGTCCAATCAATTGCTTTGTTCTTTTTGTTTTTATTGAGAAGTGGGCTCAAAAGAGATATAAGTCATGGGTTGCTTTTCATCTGGCTAGAATCCAGTTACAGAAGGGTCTGACTTGGTTCACGGTCCGCAGTCAGTCTCCTAGGGATGGGAATAAAGGACCCTG
This sequence comes from Leptonychotes weddellii, assembly GCF_054177405.1. Classification (NCBI taxonomy): domain Eukaryota; kingdom Metazoa; phylum Chordata; class Mammalia; order Carnivora; family Phocidae; genus Leptonychotes; species Leptonychotes weddellii. Next base: position 38,212,025 of record NC_138383.1, on the reverse strand, counting down.
AGCTCTGCTCCCCAAACTGTGGTCCCTAGACCTTCAGCAGCATTGACATTACCTGGGAGCTTGCTAGAATGCAGAACCCTGGGCCTCAGACCTACTGAATGAGAATCCGCATCTTAACAAGAGCCCTAGGTAATTCAAATGCACGACAGAGTTTGAGACTCTGCTCTACTATGTTTGTTCCTAAGAGAAAACCATCTTTTCTCCTCTCCTCTCCCACCACAGGAAATACGGGACCCAGGACTCTGGGTAGATAGAAGTAGAGAATGCCAGCAAAAAAGGGCCCTTTGATTAGCATGTGTTTGCTAGCCACACTGCATTAAAGCACACTCAAGCACATGTTGAGAAAATTATTCCCTCCTTGATTCCTTTCAATCTCCCTGTTACTGAAGAAGAAAGACTCTGTTTGATCCTAGTATGTCTTTAACATCTCTCTGTCTTCTGTTCCTTTTGCTTTAAACAAGGACACAGGAGGCTCAGACCTAGATCCTTCCAAGGGCAACAGTGTATAATTAGAATTAATACATTGTTTAGTTTTTAGTGCATTTATTTGTAAGGTAACTTTTGGTTTATTGCAAGTGGTATAGATTTTCCACTAGTTCCCTTTCTTCTAAGTAAGTTATATTTTAAACAATGAACCAAACTGAAGAAAAACATTAAGTCCATAGGAACAGAATTGTGGGAATCTGGCAAAAATCACAACGAAGGTATATAAATCACCACAGTTCGGTGAGTTATTATTCCTTACAGTTCATAAAAGCCCTTTTGAGATCATCTTGCCCACGGTTTTCATACTGTAGGTCATGAAATCAATGTAGTAGGTCATGACCAGCACTTTCTGGGTTTGCTTTGAATGCAACAAAATGGCATGGAATAGAAGGGCATAAAAATATAAGTGCATTGCAAACGTTATAGAAAGGGTAAGTACTGTCCAATGAAACTTTTATTTTACTTTGTGTATGTACTGGCTTATAACATAAAATATATGTATTATGTTTAGATTACAAGAGTTAGCAGGCCACTCATCTAGCCCAGTCTCCCTTTGGTAGGTGTCCCCAGCCACTGCTAAGTTAATTCCAGTGGTGAGGAGCTGACTCCTTTGGCCACACCCTGGAGGTCCCCACCTTAGCTCTCTGGCTCCTCTCTCACGACACAGAGCTGACAATAGTAGCTACAGCAGCAGGTGATGAAACGGGCACACCCCAGCCCTGCTCAGGTGAGGGAGGGCTTGGGCAGCTTGCACTGAGGCATTGTTTCAACCTGCACAGAAAGAATTGTGGAGAAGCACTAGAGGGAAGCCATATCCTTTTTGGAGGGGCAGGATCCTCATCACCAGGAAGTGCTCTCCCGGCCCTCTCAATTCTTGGGCTTGGGCAGCCCCATTTCAACAGTCTTCCCTGAGTGGCATCTCTTCCCTTGAAAGGCTGGGGGGAAGGGCAGGAAGAAC
>NC_138383.1:38179176-38210481 GCF_054177405.1 Leptonychotes weddellii | reverse complement strand
CTGGTCAAGGCTGAGCCTCTGGTCTGGCTGCATCCTGGAACCACAGGGAGGGCAGTAGCAACTAAAGCCTTAGGGGCAACTGAAATTCTTTATTTGCCCCTCTACAAACAGAGGAGCCCGGGGGGGGGGGGGAGGTCATGGGTCCCTATACCCAACCAAACAGGGATTCCTAAAAATACCTGCGGACTCATGAAGGAAGTAAGCTGACAGTGAAATCTGGGGCAGGGAAGAGAAAGGAAGAGAATGGTGTTGTGAAGTGCCCCTTCCCTTGTCCCCACTTACAGCTTCAGGTTCTCAGCTCAGGGCAGGCAATCCTCTGTTTTATCACATCCAGAACACTTACCACACACAGTCTGCAACAACCTTGGAAGAGGGGTCTGCTAGGATGCAAGTTGCAGCAGACTGACCCCTTGGCAGGGGACTCTGGGCTCTGGGGCCCTGGGGGTACGAGGAGAGGGGCTGGAGGGTCTGCACGGAACCTCCCCATCATTAGCATGCTGCGCATGGGTGATTTCAAACGCAGAAGCTGGATCTGCAGCCCAACTGGCCCTGGGCTTCGGCAAAGGACCTTGGTGTGCAGTGGCCTGATTTAGGGCTGAGGGGCCTTTATTCTCCTTTGGAAACTGTGGAGATGAATTTTAAAAGGCCGAAGAGTGAGGCCAGCACACCTAGGCTCTGCCAAGTCCCCTCCTCCTCCAGTCCCCATCTTCTTGCCCCTGCCCTTGCTCTGCTCTAGAAACTGGGCACTAGCTGTACCTCATCTCTACCCCCAAAGTCTATTTTCTCTCTGTCCTTTAAAACTCTTTGTTGTTGTTGTTGTTGTTAACCATCAGTGTTCCTTGTCAACGATCCCAGGGAGAAGGTAATGCTGAGATATGGGCTCCAAGCGGCCATGGGGAGATCTCCCTGGGATCATTCCTTCGGAAGAGGTAGTCCAGTTGGTAGGCACTTACAGGCCACCTGGAGGCTGAGAGCTACCTGAACACCATGGGGGAGCCAAGACAGTTTTTACAGTTGTCATTTTAGCTAAAGAGGCGAGCAGATCAAGCAACTTCCATGAACTACCAAGGGACCTTCACTGGCACTGCTGTGAAATGCGAGGAGTGTGGGAGAAAGCAGGGGTTTAGAACCCAGCCAACCTTGTGCTCAAAGCCTGGCTTGTCCTCTAGCTCTAGAACCTTGTCTGAGCCTGCTTCCTCTCTACAAAATAGAGATAATAACTCCTGCCTCATAAAGTAGGGCCTGATGAGGATTGGTATGTCATTAAAGATGAGGATTGGTAACAACACAGGGTTAATGCCTAAGACCGTGTTGACACATTGTAGGTACTCCACAGCATTGGCTATAATCATGATTGCTATTGGAAGGCTACACAGAGAGTCAGGGCAATCTGAAATCTGATCCAGTTCAAACTGGAGAACTTTGGCAATAACCTAACCTCTCAGGGGCCTCTATTCTCTTGTTTTAGGATAATGTATGGGAAGTATGTAGCACAGCACATCATCTGGCACATAGTAGGACTGGTTATATGTCATGTCCATTCTTCCCAGACCAAATGGAAAACCTAATTTCTACAAACTCAGCAGGACTGACGAGCTTTCTTTTCTTTTCTTTTCTTTTTTAAAGATTCTATTTATTTGAAAGAGAGAGAGAGAGAGCATGAGCAAGGGGTAGAGAGGCAGAGAGAGAAGGAGAAGCAGGCTTCCTGCTGAGCAGGGAGCCTGACACAGGGCTCAATCCCAGGACCCTGGGATCATGACCCGAGCCAAAGGCAGATGCTTAACCAACTGAGCCACTGGGTGCCCCAAGCTTTCTTTTCATTGGGCCCGGTGAGAGACCCAAGGGTGAGGTTTCTTTTTTTTTTTTTTTTTAAGATTTTATTTATTTGACAGAGAGAGCACAAGCAGAGGGAGAGAGAGGGAGAAGCAGGTTCCCTGCTGAGCAAGGAGCCCGATGTGGGACTCGATCCCAGGACCCTGGGATCATGACCTGGGCCGAAGGCAGCCGCTTAACCGACTGAGCCACCCAGGCGTCCCCCCAAGGGTGAGATTTCTATGTACCTTTGTGGAACCCAGACACATTTCCCAAAGAAGTCCCCATTGTACAACTCCAAGGTGTGCCATCATATGGAACACACTGCCACTCTGACCCCAAAACTCTCAGAAAGGGTTTTTTCTCCTAAAATTTCACCTTCAAGGGAGAAACTCAATCACAAAGATGGCCCCTAGGCTCTTTAGGCCCAGTGTAACTTGCAGCTGAACAGGGTGACCACAAGTGAGGAAATCAATTGTTGCTGTGGAAATAGATGTCTCCCAGGTAAGGAAATAACTGGGCTTAATTACACAACATCTTTGGTCTCCATAATCTTGATCCATTAAACCCTTGCTGCTGGCCAGGAGGTAATGCCCAGGAGGAAGGGGTTAGCCCGTCGCACTAATAGGATCAACCCTTCAATCCCATAAAGGTAATTATGGCCACATCCTTTCCCAACAGCCCTGAGTAAACCCACAGATCCCTTGTCAATATGGGGCTTTTCTAGGCAGTACCAGCTCTGCCAACACACCAGAGAGGCCAACAGCCAGGTCTCCCGGAGTGACAAGGACTCTGAGCTCCATCAGCACTGGTCCACCCAAGGCCTTCTAGCCACCCAACCCTTCCTGGAGACCTTCCTCATCTGAAGCAAGATGCCTGACCACATCTTCCATGTCTACCTGTGGTCTAGAGGGTTATGTAGGCATCAGAAGTGAGGGTGGAGAGAAATGGCACCTGATCAATTAGGTCACTGCAGAGCCCACCCCATCTGCCCCATCTCCTGAAGACCACACTGACTGTAGTTTCTATATTGCTAGTAAACCCATATTCATTTTTCATTCTGGTGGGTGGCGGGGAAGGAAGGGCAGAAGAGAAGACAGGAAAAAAGCGTAGGTGCAGAAAACTGAGTGAGAGGCCCAAATAAGGTCTGAATCTGGGGACAGAGAACATTATTCTTCATCCAGTCAGTCATGGTACCAGTTGGCCCCATCTTGAAGGGCTCTTTGCCAAATGCCTTGGGCAGGAGGTTGGATTGGGCATCTATCTCCAATCCCCATATGGGGGCGTTTCCATAGTCTGCCTATTGCTCTGATTTCTTTCTTCCCATTTACAGGGTCTGGACAGGTTCTCCCCAAGCTTCAGGAACAAGCAGAACACTCCCACTACCAGTCAGGAGTATCCATGGCTCCAACTGACCCTATCTTGCCCAAAGAAATGCAAACTAAGGCACAGCAAGCCCACAAATCAAAATCAGTCTCTCCTATCCTGCTCTGGAGACAGGTAAGCTGCAGGCCTCTTCCTACTGGTACTCAGTGGAAAGTGCTAAGACCCCGTAGGTAGAAAGTGATGGGTACTGGAGCCCCATGGATTGCCTCCACCTGCCACAGCCAGGGGCCTGGCAGAGGCAAACAAGGATGGACGTGGAGTTGACCGTGAAGCTGCCTAGTTCCCAGCTTGCCCCCAAAGGGCTCAAGCTGAGCCAAACAGCTGCAGCACCAACCCTGGCAGGGAAGTCTTCCAATTGCACAATCACAAGCCCTAGCAACACATGGGACTCCCTTGGGGGGTCTCCGACTCCAGTACAAACTACTACAATTACCAAATTCACACCGCTGGAAACTTGTGAATGGGCCAATGAATGGGCTTCTGGGATTTCTGGTGGAGTAAGGAGTTAAAGGAGCCAAGAACCCAGGAGTTTTCTTTTCCCTCTCATACTCATGCTACCAAAAATCACTGGCTTATTACGCATGAGGAGCTGGCCTAGGCACCACCTAAGAACCGGGTCCAGCACTCTGCACCTGCCATCCCCCTCACCCCCTTCGCAGCCCCTTCCCACTCATCAGCAAGCGTCTCATGGACCCCTGTTCGTGATGAGGACCATGACGAGCTGGACAGCTGAGCAACAATCCCACAGCACTCCTCACCTTCAAAGCACCTTATAAACATTAATGAATCCACGTGGCATCTACAAGAGACATCATGGCCTCGCATTACAGAGGAGTATGCATGGGGTCCCCAGGAGCCAGACCACACCTCAGACAACAGCCCAAGTCTTCCAAGCCACCTGCAAGAGTGAGGCAGAATGGGTTTTCTCGCTATTCCCCTGTCTCCTACCCACTTAGCTAATTCTTCACAAATGTTCCTGTCATTTCTTCTGTTTTCCAAAGGACAACAGCAACAATCACAATAACAAAAAATATTCTCCCAGGAGATGATTTCATTCTGCCAGCCCCACCTCCGAGACTCCAGCAGCCATGACAATAATGGACTAGTGTCAACAAGAAGGAATAAATGCAGGGGCTTTTCAGAGGATAAGAAAGCATCCATCTGCAGGTGTTCACTAGCACATCTGGGGTGGTCTGATGCGGCCTGGGTAAGACAGCTGCTCTGATCAGACCCACAGTCTGTCAGGCCAGTAGCCTGCTCCTTGGTGCGGCTAATACAGGAGTAAGATGGGAAACTGAAGCTGGTTCATGATGATCTGGAGATGGGTTTGTATGCCCACAGCCCCAAATGCTTTCTGGGCTCTTGGATAAGGTACTGAGTCTGCAAGTCTACAAAGGAAATATCACAAGTGACTGAAATATCTCTTGGAAATATTGCCTGGGGTAAAAGAAGAAAGACTTTCCATTTGAAGAGGTGCCAACTCATTGCCTGCTTGGGGCACATCCATGTCTCAGTTCAGCTCTGTTTGGAGGGTGGTATCTACTCAGAGGGGTAGGCTCAGGGCACCCCCCATTTTGTTATTCCACGGAACTTAATTTCTTTCTTTTTTTTTTTTTTTAAAGATTTTATTTATTTATTTGACAGAGAGAGACACAGCGAGAGTGGGAACACAAGTAGGGGGAGTGGGAGAGGGAGAAGCAGGCTTCCTGCGGAGCAGGGAGCCCGATGCGGGGCTCGATCGCAGGACCCTGGGACCATGACCTGAGCCGAAGGCAGACACATAACGACTGAGCCACCCCGGCGCCCCTCCACAGAACTTAATTTAATCCAACCTAATCCCATGGTATAGAAGAAAACCAAGAGAGAGCGATAAGTGCTCAGTGGAGAAGGTGATGAGAGACAGACACGGAGAAGATAAAAGGAAGAACGCAGCCCTACAGAAAGAATCACGCCAGCTCTGGGGAGAGAGTCGAGGCAAGGCCCTGAGGGGCAAAGCTGACATTATTACATTAACGTAGGAAAATGAGGTCTGGAAGCCTCATGTGGCAGCCACTCTGGCTCGTTGGGAGCGAAGACCCTGCTCCAATCAGCCCCATATCACATTGGTAGCTGGGAGTCAACCCATCTCCTCAAGTTGGACAAATCCTATCACAGCAGCCCTTCAGGACTACTACCATAGGGGAGAAAGGGGCTCTGCTGTCTACCTCTTATCAAACGACCATCAACCTGCAACGAAAATGCACACACTCCTCCTGGCATCGATGCTGAAGCCAGGAAGAATGAGCTGACAGCTCCAAAGGCAAGAAGTTAAGTCAGAGGAGGGGCCGCTTGGCAGTCTGGCACCTTAGGAGTAGAGAATCACCAACCTCAGTGAGTTCAGAGCCTCAACCACCCCCACCGTGGCTCCAGGACCAGCCCCCAGTTCCTGCAAGAGGCACATGGACAGCTTGGGCTCAGAATCATTGAGGCCACTTATCCTGCTGGACCATTTCAGGAAGAATCCTGTGAAAACAGAGGACCAAAAAGACAGATGCCCCCCCCCCCCACCCTTCCATGACATCCCAAGGCCTTGGGTAAGCTCAGACACATCTAGGTGGCGCTCAGAGTCTTCCTCACCAACGTAGGGTATGCTCTGAATTCTAGCTTTGTCACTTACCGGTTATGTGACTTTGGATAATGATTTGAGCTTACCACACCTCTCTTGCTGCAAAACGGAGATCAGACTACGTGTCTTGCACAGTTGTGTGGTCTGGATAGGATGGCCAGAGAGAAACTAGTATAGTGCCCGGCATATGCACGCTCCTCAGGATATGCTATTAATCACTGTTACCTGGAGCAGCACTTAGGAAGGGCCTCTGTCATGGGGTCAGTCACATCTCCAAGACAGACACGGGCTACCATGTGCCCTGGGGACATCCCCTTTACAATTCCTGTTGGATTTAGCTTTTGTGGGGGACTTGCCACCCCAGGATTGTGAGCCTTGTAAGCAAACAGCTTTCTGAGAGGCAGAGGAACTTCCTCTGGGAACCACAAAACCGTGCTGCCAGGCAAATGACAGCCCGGGTATTTGTTTTAATTTAGGCTCTTGTCAAGAGGAAACTTCATGGCTAACAGCCCAAACATGACTGCACAGCACCTCCCCAGGAAGCCTCATTCTATGGCTCTCGAATAAGCCATTTTGAGGAGGGAGGCAGGGACTCCTCACACTGCTGCCAAGTCAGCGCCTCCCCCCACCCCCAGCCAGGCTGCCCCAGGAGCCCAGGAGCCCAGGGGCCAGGGCAGCAAGCAGCACGGCAAACAGCTCAGATGCCAAACTACTTCAGTCAGGTCTGGTTAACAGGCACCCCCAGAGAAGGCCTCAGTCTAATTCCCTCTCCTCTGGTCAGAAATGTTCAAGGAGACCTCAGACAACTTCCCTGCTCCAAGAGGCGGGGGGAGGGAGAGGTAGGAAACTTGGAAATAATTAGGTTGAGGAGTCTTCGTCAGGGCAATAGAGAGAAAGCCAGAGACAGATTTCCATAGGATTCTATGCTTTGAGAAATACGGAAATCACCACTGGGTTTTGCAAAGGGCCAGAAATATTCAGGAACGTAAGTAGCATGTGAATATGAGGCATTGTTTTTACTGTGATTTGCAGGAGCGCAGCTAAGAGGTCACTAATCCTTCCTTTGGGTCAGGAGCTGATCTGCAGCAGGCCTCTGAACAGATGTGTGCCCCCATTCACACAGACACGTGTACACACACGCCACACAGCCACGGGCCCTGACCTTCACCCAAAGATGCTGGCCTCTGCGGGGGGGGGAAGGAGCAGATGGAGTGGCTGGGCTCAGTGGAAGACTGACACCCAGGGGATCCGGCTTTGCCTCTTTGATGTTGAAAAACCAAAGCAGAATGAACCATCACAAGGAGTGCTCCTGCGAGGGGCGGGGAGGAAGGAAATAAGGATGGAGGGGGATGAGGAAGGAGAAGGTAGGGGGAATGATAGGGACCCAAGGGGATACAGAGGTCAGAGGCCAGATGCTGAGTACCGAGGAGCCTCCAGGGCAAGGCCTTGGGGTTCAAGGCACCATCCTTGTCCATTCCTCTCTTCCCACATATAACCGTCACCAAGAAATTTGAGCCAGGTTAACCCTTAAAAACGTCCTTGTCCCATGGCATCCAGTGTCCAGAAACCGAACTTGGCACCATCTGCCTCCTGGAACACCTGCCCACTGCCTCAGGACTCTGGGCTAGGGGACACAGCAAGAGAGTGGGAGGGTCCCACCAAAGTGCTCAGAGAGGGCAAAATCCACTTACTAGCTTCTTCAGGGGCCAGCAGGACCCTCTTTCTACCTCACTGAAAGCTTCCGGGAAGGTGCTTCAAGGGAGAGGTGGAGAGAAGTGCAGGGCTTTAGTCACCTCAGCAAGGCAAGGGTGTAAGGTGGGGGCGCTCACCGCTCCGCACGAACCCCCAGAATGTACGAGTGATCAGTTACACATCCCCAGCGGCAGTGCAAGAGCAATCACATGATCGAGGCAGATTTGGGAGCGAGGGGGTGGAGAAGCCGAGGTGTTTTTTTTTTTTTTTTCTTTTTTGGGGGCTGGTGAAGGTGGAGGTGGTGATGAGGCTGGCAGGAAAGACTGCTGAGCCGGAGGTTTCCAGTTCCTTCAATCCAGATGCTCCCCACGGAGATCTGCACCTACAGTCCCTTCCACCCGACCCACCTCCACCCCATAACACACAACTGCCCCAGGATGTCCCTGAGGTGACAAACTCAGGCGCCAAGGACTTTGCCAAAATGGCCTTTCTGCTTCAGCTCGGACAGAAGGAGCAGTCAGCGGGAAGCGGAGGGAGCACCCTACAAGGGCTCTCCTTCCTGAGGGCTGGGGAGTGCTCAGTTACACAACAGGTGGGAAAGGGGTGACACAGCTCTCCTGGTCCTGTCGGGCCACTGGCCCCCCACCCGCTCTTAGTCCGCTCTGGGGACCCCATCTGCGGCCGATCTCTCCCCCCACCTCCCGGGCCCCTGGCGCCTGGCCGGCGGTGCCCACAACCCCCAGCCCCGCGCGGGGCTCCCCAGACAAGCCGGGCAGATCGGGGCCCCGGGGGCCGTCGGGGCTCCGAGGCCCGTTCCCGCCCGGCCTCCCCGGCCCGAGAGCACACGTACTGCTGTAGAGGGTGTCGATCCAGGAGAGACGCGGCAGGCCCCGGTGGCTGAGCGGCTCCATGCCCGCGGCTCGGCGCGGCGGCGGTGGCTCCGTCAGATCGGAAACCCGACCCTCATCGCACAACAAAGGAGGGAGGGCGCGGGCGGCGGGCGGGCGGGCCGGCGGGGAGCCGGGAGGGGCGGCCAGCCCCGGAGGCCGAAGTTGCCGGGCGCGGAGTGGAGGCGGGGGGAGGCAGGGAAACAGGTAGCAGAGAGGAGCGAGCCGGAGATGCCGGGAGAGGAGGGGAGGGCGGGCGAGGGCAGGCAAGCGCCCCCGGCCACTGCGGCCCCGGCGAGCCCCGCTGCGGACCCCCGAGTGGCGGCCCCGCAGCTCGCCCGCAGACTAGCAACTTCCCCCGGGGCTGCGCGGCGGCCAGGGGCGGGGGGCGGGGGGGCGGGGGCCGCGACCAATCGGCGCGAGGCTCCCGCGCCCCCTCCCCCGCCGCAGCAAGCCTCCAGACCCGGTCGGGGGGTGTGGGGGGCAGCCCCAGTCCCCTCGGACGCCTGGGCGAGAGGGGCTCCAGCCCGTGACGGAGGAGTGGTCCCGCGGGGGGTCTCCGGGCTGCGGCGCAGGCCCAGGCTCCTCTTCCTCCCCTCGCTGGGCTCAGCCGAATTCTGGCAACCCGCAGACTAAGTGCCGCGGGGAGACCTATGGGCCCCGCAGGGGTGACATCACCTGCCACCCCAGGATCTCAAAGCGCAGTTTCTGGGGCCGGTGCGGCCGTCAGGCCCCTCCCCTAGGCAAGCCTGGGGGGCGGTGCTGACGGGGTTAAGGTCCTGGTGCCGGAGGCAAGCCTTGGCCGCCGGGGCACTCTTTCTTTCCAAACCTTAAAACCTCATCTGTTTAAACACCCTTGCCCTAAAAGCGGGGCAGTTCTGCCCAGAGGGCGGCGGCTGGAGAAAGGCAGGGGGCTGGGGGTCGAGGAGGGGCAATGGAGGACAAACTGGCGACAGGAGAGACTCCAGGATCTTCACTGGGTTCCCCAGGAGACTTCTTTGGGGATCCACAGTTGCAGCCCAGGAGGCATACCTTGCATGCGTAATCACATGTAAGTTGAGGGAAGTCTGGGGTCAAGATGCCTCTGCGAACAGAACCTTTAGAAATAAAACTCCTGGTAAGACCTCCCAACAGCAGTGAAGAGGTTGTTGGGAGGGGGGCTTTATGCCTGTCTCCTGGGACGCAAGGCAACTTTGCTGCAGATTTGGTCCTGTAGGCCTCCTCTGGCCAAAGGGCTGTGAAGGGCCTCCCGCCAGGGTGGACAAGGGCAGGGGGCGCTGAAGTTCCTCTCCTGAACCCAAGAGAAGGGAAGCAGAAGCCTTCCTGGAACTCAGAAGCCTCTCCTGAGCTCTACTGGGACCCACCCACATGGGGGCAGGGCTCCTCATCCTTCCAAACAACCACAGATCCAGTTCTTCTTGAGGAGAGGAGCAGACCCTCACCCATAATGCTGAAAGGAAGCCTGCACGCAGCCCCTGCAGCTGCTTGGATAGAGGCCTCCAACTCACAGTAGGTCGGGTGAACCCCTGGGAGGTGCAGGGGAAGGGTGTGGAAAGCCCCCACAGGTGGCTACCGTGGGTGTTTTTCAACTGTGAGGTAACACTGGCCCCTCCCCGCATCCACTCCCCTCTCCCACATCCCAACTCTCTGGGCTCAGACTCTGGCTCTGTCTCTTTGGCCCCTCCCTGCTCAGCTGTCACCCTCCCACCATCCCTGACTTGCACACAAGCCTGGGAGGACCAAGCAGGCACCTGGAGCTTGGCAGAGAGGGGGGTGTGCATCTCCAATGAGATGCTCCAGAAATAGAGCCAGAATGGGAGAGGAAGCAAATGGGCTCTCAGAGGAACCAGAGGGAGGATGGTGAGGGTGGAGGAGCAGAGAGGGGCCCAGAGCCTCTCTTCTTCCCACGTGGAACTCTCAGGAGGCACAGAACCCAGAAGAAAGGTGGAAACAGGAGCGCAGCCAGGAAGGCAGCAGCACTGCCCCCTCCCCAATAACCACCACCTCCACCAGGGCAGCCTGGACCCTCTCTGTATGCTGCAGGGATTTTCCTGATGGCCACATCCCGGCACTGACTGTGAGGAGGCCAGAGATGTATGTTTCTGCGTGAGACACATACATTTGCATACATTTTACATTTTTATCTACAAAGGCTTGAACATGCTATTTTCAGCATTTTCAAGCTAAAATGTTACAGTTGCTCTCCTTAGCATTGCCACAGTTTGCTTTTTTTTTTTCTTCATTCTGTCCAATCCCATCCTGGACCTCCCACTCCAGAACACAATATAGGGTACAGGGAGAGAATAGTCTTGGAGGCAATAAGAAGGAACACTTGTAGTAATTAACGGAGAACGTCTGCAGTGCACCTGGCTTGGACCCCAGTGCTTTGCTTACAGGATCATTTCCCTGCGAACCTCACTGCCATCTCAGCTCCCTGCATTTTCTAGATGAGAAAACAGAGGCACTGAGTAGCCTTCCCAGCCCTCCTCCATCTCCACACACCCATCTCCCGAACACTCGTCCCAGGAAAGGGCAGTTATTTCAAGATGCCCTTGATGCCATTGCTGGTGGCTTCCAGTAGATAGGTAACACCACACAGCCTGACTCTAATCTGGGCTTGGAGACAAGTGTGTGGCCCTTTGAGAACCAGGGTGATTTGAGACTGGAACAGAAGCCTCCAGATTCCTGGCACCGAGGGTGGGGAGGAGTTTGGGGAGACCCAATACCACATTCGAGGAAGGAAGGAGTTAAGGAATCATTCTCATCTGCATTTTGCCAAAGGTTAAGTGCTCTGCCAGCAACCCCAATCTCTCCGAGCCGGGGAGGGGCTCTCCTGTGGACAGACCGCCCTGATTCAGCTAAGTGCAGAGCTGCCTTTGAACCCCAAGGCACTGAATCAGCACCCAACACACTTCATCCTCCAGGCCCACACTAACCGTTCTCTGTCCAGGCTTTTGGGTGAACACTCTCCACCTTGCCAGCCATCCCTCTGGCCTGTGCACATAGCCCAGCCTTGATGACCACCCTGCTCCTGCCTTACCACCACCCATTTAAGGGGGACTGAAGGGCTGGTTGCCTTGCCCGTAGCACTGGGTGGATGATGAGAGGCTGAGTGCGAAGGAGATCTATCCCATTCTGAAGGTCAGCGGCCTTGCCCTTAACTCCCAGGTGCCTTCCCAACGACTCTTGCTTCTACCAGCCACTTAGCCAGATGGAAAAAGGGTAACTGTGCTTACAACCAAAACTCAGTATCGCCACTTCTCTTCCCTCCTCACTGTTAGCAACCCAGCTCCACTGTGCACAAGAGGGAGGCCGGGGAGTCCCTGCTTCCTTGATCACCTGGAGGTCACGGAGGTCACGGCTGGTGAAAAGGATGTCTGTTCACCTCTCCCCATGCTGGGGCTGGCAGGGGGCACTAGTGTGCAGAAGCTGGAGGTATAGGTGGGGGTGGAGGGCCTCCGCATTCAAATTAAAAAACAAAAAACAAAGACCAGACTATGATAGCCAAAAAACCAAGACTTTGTACCCTTCCTGCCAGATCTGTTCTTTAAAAGCTGGAACTGCATTTTTTTTTTCCACTGGGGTATCCATAGCACCCAGCCCAGTGGATGACTGAGGCTCAGGCAGACTAAAGCGGCCATAACCACATTGTGCCCCCAGACTGGCCGGACTCTCTGCCCAAAGCCCGACAGACTGGCATTCAACAATACAGGTTGAATATTTAAAATGAATGACAGCTGACATTTGCCGAGTGCTTATTAGGTGTGGGACACTGCTCTATGGGCTTCAGGTAGATTATCTCCCTTAATCCTCATAATAAGCTAACGAGATAGGCACTGCTCTTCTCTCCGTTTCCCAGAAGCAGTCAGGCTAAGCATCAGCCAGCTAGCCGCTGGTGACACTTGGAAATGAACTGAGGTGTGTATAATCACTGTATTGGGCTGCAATGAGTGAAAAAATGAATGAACAGAATGAAGTTAAACTCAGGGAGAAAGACGCTGGAGCCACAGCAGGAATGCAAGGCAGTGTAATTCCCCATGATGAAGCAAAAGGAGAACTGGTTCTCAAAGCCACATTTACCACCACAGGGCAGACGACTCTGGACACAAGCTGGATGCAATCAATCCAGTGACCATTTCCTGAACTCCAGTCCCCACTGAACCCCACTGCTTCTATGCCTTGGGCCAATCTCTAGGCTTTCCCAGCTCAGTTTTCAAATTTGTAGGTGGGTACCCTCGTAGATCAGGTGGACGAATTCCAGGCTTCCTATCTGCCTTCGTAGACCATAAACTCTGCTTCCTAGCAAACCTTGTGGGGCCTGTTTCTGGCTCCTTGCTTCATTTCCTTTACCTTGGTACGGTGAAGTAGCACTTACTAAATTCTGATGCTCACCCTCCCCCCTTGGGCCTGGAAAGCAGGAAATTCCCTAGGCCTCTGCTGGGTCACCTCTCAGGGAGCAGGCTTGGCTCGACAGTTCTATCCTTTGTCCTCTCCCTACCTGTCTCTTCCCAGCCTCCTTACTTTTCCAGAGACAGCCAGATCTTCAGACAGCACAGATGAACTCAAAGCCTTCCCAAATTACTGATTTCTCTACCAAAGTTTTGTGTCAGCTTGAGTCATAAATATCTGCAGCCCTGGCAAGATGTAAACCAGAGAACTGCATTCACGTCCTTGTTCCCCCTCTCAGCACCGTGGCCGTGGCCGGGACAGGCACAGTGCCATCCAAGTCTCTGCAGCTGCGAAGCTCCCCCCACATCCCCACACAGTTTCCAGAGGCTCTAGTGAAGCCCAGTTCCCCCGGCCACTAGCCGTAGTGAGTCCAGCTTCCTGGGCAGAGTAGTTGCCTTGGATTATACTAGGGAAGGTGCAATTTCAGGAGGGTCTCGTGCCAAGCCCCTACAGTGGCTCTCGCCCAACTTGGCTCAGATTGTACCCCCCAGGGGTCAATGTGAGAGGTTTCCTAGAGAGTGGATCAGAGGGCTCAACAGTAGGGGGTAGAGCCCCCTTCCTAATTTACTCACCACAGCATCCCTGTCAGCATCTGGAAAGAGGCCAGCAGAAGAGACGGAAGGATTCTCTAAGTCCCAAAAGCCCAGAGACCAAGTTCAGCAGTTCCAAGCTTCTCAGGTCCGAGTGCAGCAGAGGCCTGCCCCCCTGGGGTCAGAGCTCACAGGCTGGCCCCCTGCCCTCCTGCGGCCGCCATTCCCCTGAAGCTGGCTGTGCGGCTTGTTCTTTCAGCCAGACTTCTGCAGAGGCACCCCAGCCTTGTGCTGCTCTGCCAGGAGCTGTGACGCCACCAGCCAGAGCTGGCCCTGTCCCTGTCGGGCCCAGGAATGGCCGCAGGGGCTGAGGATAGGCTGTCAAGGAGACTGGCTCCGAGAGCTGGCAGCTCAACATTCAGGAAGGCAAGGACAAAGGAGCATCAGAGCCTAGGCAGTGGTGCTTGTCATCAGTGGAGTCTTGTTTTGGGGTGAACCATGCAAGTTTGCGGTGTGTGGCCGTGTCTCTTTAAGGACCAGGCCTCTTTAAAGCAAGTTCCCTCTGCAGTCACTCCTGCCACCAGCAGTCCTGCGGCGGACTGCGTGTGGGGTTGGGGGGGGGGGGGGGGGAGCGTCTCCTGAGTGCCATCTGGTGGCCCAACAGAGCAGCTACTCAGCCACCAGAAGGGGTCCTGCCAACTTTGGCCACAGTCCAGCCAAGAGGCCTGGAAATGCCTGTACTAAAATCTCAGCTTCGTCCACCAGATTCTGCACAGAGCTGCAGGTGACCATTGTGAGTAACCAGGCTAGGGAAGGCAGGAGGAACTCCATGTTGGGTCAGGAGACATCAGGAGCCCCATGAGTAGCCTGGGAAGAATAACCATCCCACTGGACAAAAGCTTCTCTAGGATATTCTCAAACAGGGGGATTTTTCCAGTGTCCCAGCTTGCCAGCTTCAGGACCTAAAGCACAGGTGTGCATATCCTGTGCCTGTAAACATGGGAACAGTGGTTCTCAATCAGGTAAGGGGTAGTTGGTACCGCCCCACAGGAAGTGTTTGCAAATGTGTAGGAGCATGTTATTTATGTATTTATTTTTGCAGGAGCATTTTAAAGCCAGAGATGTTAAAGCATCCTGCAAAATGCAGAACTGTCCCCAAGTGTCAACAGTGCTGAGAACACTAGTTGGTTAGGCGGAAATGAGGATGGTTCTTTGGCAAGCTCACACCCCCTGTTCTTTTCCCTGGTATTCTGCCTTTGATGTCCTCTCTAAATTTCATCTTTATAATCTTAGAGGTGGAGAGAGGAAGCGGTCTGGCCTAGGCCACTTCACAAGGGATGCCCCTACCCAGAAGCTGGGTACACACCTGTACGCACCTTGTGTTGGTGGTCACGACCCTTGGAAGGGGGAGGCAGCAGCCGGGTGGGTGGCCTAGCGCAGACACTTAGAAACGGCAGACAATGTCTGAGAAGAATCACAGAAGACGAGTCACCCCCTGCCCCCAAGGGACCACCCCACCAATCTTCCCGCATGGATGATTCAACCTAAGCGCTGGCTTTCTCTCCCCAAACTGTCCCAGGACACCAATCTTTTACATAAGGCACTTTCAGGTTCTAGTCATGAAACCTTGTGGCTCCTAATTTCCCCCTCCCCAAGCTCACTGCACTCTGCCCTGGGCTGGTCAGCTTAGTCTCATGAACACAGCCCGGGGCCAGCAGCTGACATAGGAAACCAACACATATGACATGTATTCTAATGAAGGGCGAGTGGAAAAGAACGGAACTCTGGCTGTGGCGGCCGAAGAAAGCCGCGCAGTGGTCACATCCGACCTGAGTCTGTTGGTTTGAGCAGTCCCAGGCCCACGAGGCTGACGTCATCACGCGATGATCCAGTTAGAGGAAGCACTTTCCCAGCATCCCACGGCAACTAGAACACTACCCACTGCTGTCGGAATGAAGACCCACATCCTTTTGGTGGCAGACAAGGCCCTGTGGCCTGGCTCCTTACTTCCTTTCAGCCTCATCTGGCACTGTCTCCTTGCTCTCTTTTGCATTTTCAGAACTTTTACACAGGATGATAGTTCCAGCTAAAATGTCCAGACATCTCTTGGTCTTCCCTCCGATCTTAACTTGAGTATCACCTCTGCTAGGAAGCTTTCCTTAACCACCAGACCAGGGAGGCCTGCATTCAGATTACTCGGTGCTTTTGTAAATGCCTCAATGCCTGTCTCTCCTGCTAGACTGAGCTCCCCACAAGGATTCAAACCACACCTCTCTTGTTCACCACTGTAACCCCAGCACCTTGAAATAGTGGTTTCAGTGAATGAATGAGTACATGAATGAATGGATGACTGAATATGTTCCTGGTCACAAAGACCCTGGAATGAGGGAGTATAGACACTTCAGCCAGCCCAGGTCCTCCAGCTGGGAAAAAAAAAAACCTGTCTGGGCTGGTTGGGATGTCGTGACGGGAGGGGTCACGCTCTCTGGACAGACTCAGAAAAAACAACAGTATCCTAGAAGCAGATTTGGGGCAAGAGGATTGCTGCTCTAATTAATTCCTAACTGTTCACACGAAATCCCAACTAAAAAACTCCCCAATGCACAGGGCTCCCTCGCCAAGCAGCCAGCATTTAATGCTGTACTCTTTTTTACCCAATCAGACTCCAACATGGAAATGGAATAGAAACCAGGAAATGGTTCAGCCCACTAAGGGAACTTTGGTCTCAATTCTCAGAGTCCTTCCCCTGGGCCCGCCCCAAATCTGCAATTACATTTGTTTTTAGAGGAGGGAGGCAAATTGTAGTGCTCCTCTGGGAAAAAGCAGTCCCTGGGTGCACATCTGTCCGGTCTCTCCTCCCGTGGTCTGGCAGGGGACAGAATTTGGGAGTCTGAGAAATGAGATGCTGCTGGCCTGCAGCGATGCTGAACTCCCCAGTCCCAGGGGCTGTCAGCTGAAGCTGCCGCTCACTGGGTTCCAGTGATGACTTTGCTGCACCTCCAACCAGAAAGATGGGAAATCTTGCTTTCAGCTCAGGGATGGGAGGAGTACCTGGAAATTGATTCTGGGCACCCTGTCTTCCCCAGAACCTAGCTTGAGAGGGTCTTGGTAGACCCCTGGGCAGGCCAGGTACCTACAAAAAGGGAAGAAGATTCCTTTTCATTTTCCCTTCCCTGAAAGAAAAAGACAAAACACCCAATTTTTGGTCAAGGTCTGATCTGCTGGGCCGTGGGTCTATGATGGTCCAGAAAAATCACCCTAGGCCGCTAGGGTCAGTAAACCAGATGGTTAGTCCTCTAAAGCTACCCACCAGCTTCTCCTCTGCTGCCTAGGAAGGATGTTCTGGCATAGTTAATACTCCCAGGTTTCTTCTCTCCCCTGAAATGACCTGGTGGGAAGAGGTAGTAGTTGTCAATGATGGGCAGAGGAATCACAACAAAGGTGATAGCAACAAACACTTATATTATGATTCCTGGGCTAGGGCTGATCTAAGGACTCTGTATGTATTAAATCACTGAATTATCAAAGTAACCCCTGACAGCCCCAGAATTTATATCTTTGCCCCTCAATACTCCACTGCCTCCCCAACACAAGGGAAAGAGCACTAAACCAAGCACACCATGAGTCCAGGCCCTGGCTCTGCCACTAACTTGCTGTGTGACCTTGAGGACCTCCCTTTCACTCTCTGGACCTTGGTTTCCTTACCTTGACATGCAGGGATGAAAGCTGTCCTGCCTATGATTCCTTGAGAATCTATCGATGACCAGGAAATGGTTTATAAGAGAGGGGAAAAACTTTCTTCTTTCCCACCCCTCAGCTCCCCAATTTTTCAGGACGTCCCATAGGTTTTAAGGGCTAGAAAAGTTATTCATTAGCCTATCGAATATTCCCTGAGCTCTATATAAGACTGGGTTCCTTTGCTTAGGATACTTGTGATAGTGGATTTGAGACATGTCTAGAAGTCCCCAAGAGGCAAGGCAGTGTCTGGTGGGTCCAGAGAGTGATGTGGACAGTATGTTATGGAGGAGATGGAGGGGTCACCACTTTGAAAGGGGCTGACTAAGTGCTTCTTGGAGGAAGTGTCATTTGAACCAGGGCCTGGAAGGCACCTTATATTTCATTGGCAACAATGGTGGGGTGGGGAGACAGGGCATTCTGGGGGGAAGGAAAAGTATAAGCAATTATGCAAAAATATAATTAGGCAGAAATGGGGGTGAAGAGGGGAACTAGAATGAATACCTAGAAGAGAAGGTTCTTTGGGGAACTGGGGGAGAATATAGGCAGTTGCTAATACCATGTGTGGCCTCAGCATGAATTCAGGGACACAACAGAATTTGCAGCTTTCTTAGGCGTGTCTTTATAAACAAGGGACACCTCTTGCCTGCAACACCAACAACAAAAGTTTAGGACTCACCTCCTGTCCCTGTGAGTTTGTGGGCAGAGGCACCCAGTTACTGAAAGCCCTCAGTCAATGTGTCTCTGGCTTCACCAATATTTATGTTCGAGGCGCTGTGTTAGGCACATTACTTTCACCCTTTTATCTTTCCAGGCTTATTAAGGTATAACTGACAAATAACACTGGGTGAGTTTAAGGTGTACAATGATGATTTACTGTATGTATTGTGAAATGAACACAACAAGGTAGAGAAAACAGAGGTGTTAGCTCTGCCCATCCAATGTTCACGTCTCCACTGCCCTGGCCCTAAGGAAGAGGACCGGTCTGCTGGGAATGTTCTCAAAAATCCTTTGTGCTTTGAACAAAGCTAGAGGCCCTGGGGGAAGATAGCACCACATGGTGAGGTATGAGAGGCACACGTTCCTAAGGAAGGATGTTGTATTTCTGAGAAACCTTTCCACAGAACCTCAAAGGGCAAGGGCTCTGAGGAACTTCTAGGCTGGCAGGTTGTCCCTCTGCCTCCTGACCCCTCGGAAGTCTCACGCTCTAGAGACCTCCTTAGATTCTTAGCCATGACTCAGATGAAACCTGCTTCCTCACTCTGCCACCAACCCCTCTCATGGCCCAAAGTCTTCTAGATAAGTCATTGCCTAATCCCTTACTTGCCCCACTGAGTTATTTTCCAGATTCCTATTTCTATCTGATTGTGCAAGTTTCTTTCCTCCAGGAAGCCACATGCTCATCACATGAGGGTAGCCACAGGTCACCAGCAAATGGGAGAAGGGTGCTGGAAGGGCCCCTTTCCTGGACCCCAGAGCTGTGGGTGGTAGTTCCCCACTCTTTCCCAGGGGCCTGGGACCACCGGAGGGAGACCAGTGCAGGCCCAGATAAGGTCATGTCTTGGTTTTCAGTTTCACCAGAGAGCAGTCCCCGAGACGGGGTCCTGCACCCAGGCTCTATGCCAGGCAGCCTAAACAGAAGACGGTAGCCACCACTCCGTATGGGCGAGGAACGACACGGTGCCTCCCCTTAGCACCAGCTGGACCTGGCTCCGGGCCTGCTCTGTCCCTCAGATCCCTGGCTCTTGGGGCAAATGTACCCTACTGACCGTTGGAGCAGAGCCATGCTAGAGGCTGCTGAGATTGGAGCTTTTGCCGTTCCTGGCTGGCCAGAGCCTCCACATTGGAGGTTCGTTTTCGGGAGGCCCTTAGGGAAGCTGAGCTGGGTTTTTTTTTTTTTCTTTTTTTTCTGGAGGTAAAAGGACTGCTTTTGTAAAAGAAATCCCATTTGACTCCCACCATGACTAACCACAGATGAGGAAGCAGTCACAGAGACGTTCTGGCCCCTGCAGCCCCTGGTTTCCTGCTGTTCTTTTTCTTGGAGACCACACATGGAGCTGTACACGCAAGCAGGCTGCATTTCCTTCCAGGCCTACAAGGAACCTTGACTTCCTACAAAGACCACTAACGCCAACGTTAGTACACGTGGCAGCACTTCTGCCGATTTCAAAAGGAAGAGGTCTGTCTGGCCGAGGAGAACATGGCCCGAGACACCGACAGAAGTTGACTTCCCAGCTGGCCTGCCTGCTCCTGCAAGCAAAGATGCCTCATTCCAGCACCAATGCTCTGTCTCCCGTGAAGACCCTCGTTCTCGGGGAGCTGGTGAAGGTGTGGAAGCTTTGCTCGGATGTGGTCGGGGTCACAGACACTTGGGCAAACAAGTTCTTTCTAGGTCTGCAGGAGGCAGGGAAGAATGGGGAAATATGAACTGTGGCCAGGTCCTGCCCCGAACACCCACGCTGCTGGCTCAGAAGCCACAGTGCATTAGCACCTGTCATTTGCTCACTTGTATGCATCCCACATGTCATCAAAAGACTATGTAGCAGGTGTGAAGCATATAGGCTGGGTTTTTTTTTTTTTTTTTTTTAAGATTTATTTATTTGGGAGAGAGAGAGAGCAAGTGGCAGGGGAGGGGCAGAGGGAGAGGAAGAGAGAAACTCAAGTGGACGCCGCACTGAGTGCAGAGCCCCACGCAAGGCTCGATCTCACAACCCTGAGGTCAGACCTGAGCTGAAACCAAGAGTCAGATGCTTTCACTGACTGTGCTACCCAGGTGCCCCTAGGCTGTTTTTCTTAACTAGTGAGTTTATTCCGCTTTTTTACGCCCCTGTTCTAAAAGTAATAAAGCCACAAACACATTTTTTTGACAATAAAAGTAAAATGTGCATTAGCATTTTCCAGCCTTTTTTGGGTATGCGTATATACAGTGGGGGTCTTTGCGTAGTTATAATCAAAGCAGCTCTCCAGACTGTACTCAGGAATTTCTCAGCCACTGATTCGTGGCCAGTCCAGCTTTCATTCTCTCTGTGTCCAGCAAGGCAAGTTTTACCTAGATGAACTATAGCGTCACTTTGCTCAGGGCCACCTTGGCCCTAAACACGAAGATGAGCCCCCCAGGGGGAAACTCTAGTTCATCATCCACCTTTGGTCCCTGTACAAGTGAGATGTCTCTGATTCCTTGGGGGAGGGAGGTCTATCACCCGCTAGTCAGCACTGCCCAGGAATACTAGAAACAAAGTCTCATCAGTAGAATCTGCTCCCGACAGGGCCTGGGGACTCTTCCTTCCTTGGGACTGGGAAGTCTTGGGATTGGCCAGGGCTGTATTAGTGACATCAGGCCTTTAGCAATGGAAACTGAGGAGGAGTGGGGCAGGGGGGAGGGAGGTGCAAGGAGAATTGTAGAGAAAAAGTTGGATTTGAATTCGCCACCCAAACCCCAACCTTGATAGGGACAAAGGAAGTTGGGTTGGGTTTGCTCTTGCAATCTCAGGAGAACAGGAGAGAGATGTGCTTATCAACCTTTCTCACATCATGCCACAGGCAGGAAATGCCTGTGTCTGCACAGCATGCTAGGGCAAGCAGCCCAAGAGTCTGAAACATCAGCATTTCCTCACACCTTCAACACATTCTAGGAACACTGGTTGGGACGCTCTGGGAGAGGGAATAGGGAGAGAAGGCCCTTCTACTTTCAACATACCTCCCAAGTGGCCACAGGCTTCCTAAGCATTTCTGACTTTAGAAGCCCCCACACTGCCAAGATAAAATCAATGAAACTCCCTCTAAGGCAGCGATCCTGGTCCCTACAGCCAATGAAAGGAGGCAGTGCCTGGGTGATTTCCCCTGTACACTCCATGGGACTGAGGCATGCTTCCCAGGACACCTATCTGCTGGGCATGGCTGCTGATAAAACAGAATTGATAGCCTAGAGGAGAATGCCCTGGCTTGGGCCAGGCATTAGTTTTGCCAATCTTGTCAAAAGGTTTCTGTTTCCTGGCTCAGGAGTTTGCAGGCCTACCGGCCAAGGCAGAAACTGATAATTACTTAAGAAAAGCAGAATGGCCAACACGAGAGTGGCTCTTCTCTGGGCTGGGTTAGCCCATCCTCCCATCCCAGGTGCAGGGGAAGCGGGGGGAGGGACACCTGCTAACTCCCCTGGGCACTGCTGCAGAACGCTCCAGTCCCCTGCATGCAGCAGCATCCCCCAAGGCCGCTCACATCAGCAATAGCTTCATGGGGCCAGCTTCTGGGGCGCTGCTGTTCCGGATGCAGAGTTTAATGGTCAGGATGTGGGTTCCAGAGACAGAACAGACCTGGGTTTAAGACCTGGTGTCCTTAATTCAATCTTTCTGGCCATCAGTTTCTTTCATTGTAAAATGAGGATAGTAATGGTAACTGCCTTATCGGAGGTGGCTGAAATGGGAGAACAGATGTTAAGACACCTGGCCGGGTGCTGGCTCCATCCACCCACTCAGCACCGTTAGCTATCACCATTATGCTGCTTGAGCTTTGCACATGCATGCGCATACACGCACACACACGGTACACCTCTCTCCTGAGGGCCAAAGCAAGGCTAAAAGTGAAACAGCCCCCCATCCCCGCCAACATTACAGCAAACCTAGTAAAGAGATACTGTGAGATGTACTGAGGTTACCAAAGCCAAACCACACCCTTTGTTTTCCGTAGGTGTCTCATCTTCATTGCAGAGTTAACTCATTCGCATTTTGTAAAGAGTCAAAGCAACCCTATTCCCTATTCAGAAGTGTGAACCACCCATACTTTGCTATTCAACAGCTGCTAGAGCAAGAAGAGGAAGATCCATCTAGAAAAATATAATCCCTTCGCTGTAAAGTCAGGGCTGTCAGGCTTGAGAGAGCCAGGGGCTTCTAGATGGGTAAAGGTCCCTGAAAGACCTCCAAAACGATGGAAGCTGAAAAATTCAGTTCAGGATAGACTTTCTTGACAAACAGAATTTTCTCCAGGACACCAAGTAGAGCACCCTCCTTTGGCAAAAGGGAAACAGGTCTGAAGTATCTAAGTGTGTTCAAAGAAAATAAGATATGTGGGTAATTTTATGTTAGAATTGTAAACCTTGCGGAGTGCCTGGGTGGCTCAGTCAGTTAAGCATCTGCCTTCAGCTCTGGTCATGATCTCAGGGTCCTGGGATCGAGCCCAACACCGGGCTCCCAGCTCAGCAGGGGAGTCTCCTCCCTCTCTCCCTCTGCCCCTGCTTCTGTGCTCGCTCTCTCACTCACTCTCTCAAATAAAATCTTTTTTAAAAAAAATTGTAAACCTTGGATTATCCAGAGTAAACACTATACCAGAATGTTGAACTAAGAAAAAAAATTTCTTAGAAATTAATATATAGCAATACACACACACACACACACACATACAAATGATGAGGCCACATTTAAGGGCATTTCCCTGGTGGACAAAGAGCCCAACTTCCCAACCCTCTTCTGAAGGACCTCCGGCTATGATGTGCCCATCAGAGTGTATAACACCGTCTTCATGTTTCACATATTAGCCCTTGGTAAATGTTGCATGAAATTTGATGATCCTGCTAGGAAAAGGAAGATGATTCATAATCATCTATTCCTAATCCACAGACCCTTGATGAAAGCCTGCTAGGTTTAGGGTTTGAAACACTGGGGCTGGAAACAGTTGGTTTGAAGACAAATGGCCCTCTTATTTAAACGAGGAGGTTCCAGACGCCTGCAGAAATGGTAAATTCAGCTCTTCCTTGACCCCTACTAGTTCCTCCATTAGTCTGTGTGTGTAGCGGGTCCTGGTGAGGCCCCCTTGGGTGGGGCTTCTGACCGCAACTGGGGTTCCCAGACAGCTCCCGGGGGCGGGGCTGGATAGGGGCGGGGCCGTAGGCTCCTGGTCTCGAGACAGGGCGCTGCAGCATTTAAATGTGAAATGGAGCACCGGGGCTAAATCTCGCAGGCGACCAGAGTTGCCTTCACCAGCACGCATGATTAATCCAGCATCAAATCAGAAGTCCCGTGGCTGCCCGCTGCTCGAGGACCCCGGCGGGGGAGGCGGCCTCGGTTTCTGAGGTTTACGCAGTTATTGAGATGCAAATGTATTCAGGGCTGGGGCCTCGTTTCTCTAACTCGCGCGGGAAGGCAGATGCCGAAACCCTCCGGGATCTGCCTACACCCTCCGCACCTTGCGGGGTGAAGGGAGGCCCAGACTCTCCCTGCTGCGGGGGGAAGGGACCGGCCGGGGAGTGTGGCATTCGCGTGGGTCCCGCCGCGCTGCAGCCGAACAACTAGCCGCGAGCCCGGACATTCCCGGAGGGGCTGGCTGTAGTGGGAGGAGCTAGCTCCAGGCTTTTATTCAGGCTTTGAAACAAAACAAATAGATCAGAGTTTCCGTTTCCTGGCCTCGGTGTCAGATCCACTGGGGAAATCCCTGGAGCAGAGGGGGAATGAGCGAGAAAGCTCAGGCGCACCTGTCTTAGGTGCCAGGCCAGCCTACTTCCTCTCGGCGTCAAGGCAGGAGCCGCTGTCAGGGTCTCCGGGATTTCCTCCAGGGGCACTTGGGGGAACTGTGAGAGTCCCGAGCACCTGAAAACCTTTCTTGGAAGCACTTCAACGATGTCTTTTCACAGGGCTTAAAACGTCCTAGCAAAATGGAAGATCTGAAATCCAGATGAGGGTCACCTGAAATTCAAATTATCAGGCAAGGGCTTGCTCCCCCAGGTCTCCAAAAGGACCTTTAGCAGTTTGCTAAAGGAGAATGTAGCTGAATGGGAGATCCCAGTGTCCTTTAGACTCCTTCAGACCGGTTTGGATTTGTAAGAAATACACCACTGAGCAAGGCTCATTCATTTATTTTTTTTCAAGACTGGTGCCTCCATCTTCTGAGAAAGAGGCACTGGCTCTTTTCAAAATGAGAAACATGGGTTCAAACTAATTAGCTGTGGGCCCCTTGGCACATTACCCTACTTTCTTAGGCCTCGGTTTTGTCATCCATAAAATGGGTTAATAATACCAACCTCTTACGGTTGTGAGAACAAATGAAACAATGCACAAATGAGATACAGTATTTGTATGTGTTCCATAAAAGGACTGGAAAAATATATTATCTACCACAAACTGTTGACTGCAGGTTCTTTCTGGAGAGAGGAGTGAAAGTGGTGGGGATAGGTGCCTGGAACTGATATGTTTTCTTCCAAAGACTTCAGTACTGTTTTCAACTTTTATATTAAAAATACCTTTATGCATAATACAGGCACTGCCTCATGGTAGATACTCATGTTAATTTTTAAAGCTGAGATCTCAATTCTAACTTAATTTTCCTTTGGGGCTTCTGGTTCAAGGTGGAAGAATGAGCACATGGAGGTTTTTTGTATGTTTTACACCATTATAATAAACTTGTCATATGCCTCCCCCTCTTAGCCCAAATCTCTAGACATGATCTAAATCATGTATTAACACAAAACCTATAACAAGGTACCCTGACACAGGGTACTCTCAAAGACCATGAATTCTAAGTAATCCCTGAAAGAAGGGGATAGGAGTATCAGATGGAAAGAAGAAACCACATGCCCAGGAGGGGACTGCTGCCGAAACAGTGGGTAAGGTGGGGTCCAGGGAAGAAGTAGATCCTGGAGCAGGAAAGCATCAGGGGAGCTATCTGGGAGACCAGTAGAGACAAGGTAGGAGGAGCACGCAGGCAGTTTAGTACCCCCATGCCCCTCTTGTCCCATCCTCCCTTCCCCAAGACCCAGAGCCCAACAGGCTCGGGCTTCAGCTGCCTTTCTCACACTGTGGCTTTTATCCCATTTCTGGCTCATAGAAATGTATATCTCATTTTTGGGCATAGCTATACCTTTTGAATTAAAAAAAATGTTTTATCTACATCTTTGTTTAGAGTGGAGGGATAAGCTTAAAGCATGGATTCACAGCAAGAACTTGATCTAAGTTTGAAATGATTGATTTTCATTTAAGTCCAAATATTGGTTTGAGAAGAAAACTGGAACAAATTACTAACCTTAAAAAAAAAAAAAGGTTGGGACGCCTGGGTGGCTCAGGTCACCATCTCAGGGTCCTGGGGTTGAGCCCCACCTCAGGCTCTGTGCTCAGCGCAGGGTCTGCTTGAGATTCTTTCCCCCTCCTTTTCCCTCCACCTCTGCTCCTCCCCCCACGCACGTACTCTTTCTCTCTCTCTCAAATAAATAAATAAATAAATAAATAAATAAATAAATAAATAAATAAAATCTTTTAAAAAACTGGACAAGTATGCAAAGATCTAGATATGAGACTCCGTTGGCTATAAAGGTAGGGGCTTCTAAACCTCTACAAATAGAAAATGCTCATGTTCTATAAACTGTTCTAGGTCATAGAAACAGATGGGAAGCTACCCAACTAATTTCATGATACTACCATAATTCTGACACTAAAACTGGATAAGGGTAGCAAAAGAAGAAAACTATAGGTCAATATTTCCTATGCCATTGATACAAATGATCTTAACTTGTAAGTAGCATATTGAATCTAGCAATGCTGTTTTTTTTTTTTTTTTAAGAAACAAGTATTTTTTTAAAACAAACAAAAAACAGAAAAACAAACGTTTTTTTAAAACACAAGTCGGGGCACTATGCTTGGTTGTGCAGGATGTACACTGCACAACTTGCTGAGGTGTGAATGAGTTGTTTAGTGCACCACTGAGCAGCCCTCAACCCTGTATATCAGACCAAACAGGATTTAATCCCAGGAATATAGGCCTAGTTCAACATTAGAAAATCTATTTGTGTAATTCACTATATTAATAGATTAAGGAAGAAAAATGTATAGGATTATCTTAACATATGTGAGAAAAGCATTAGTTAAAACTTAACACCCATTTCTGCTTAAAAAGAACTGAAAAAATACTCCCAGAAACTAGAAATACAAAGAACAGCAGGAGCTCTGAGAGTCCTAAATTCTTCCTGGGTTGGTGAAGATTCCACATACAAATTCTTTGAGGTTATCCTCATTGATCCATTCCATAAAGCTATCAGAAGAAATCCTGACACCCAGGTCACCAGACCAACCCACCAGCACAGGTTTATGCCAGGGCTGACATCTGCAGGCTGCAAGAGCCATGACCTTAGAAAGGGTCACAAGTTCCACCACAATATGGGTGGTTCTCACCATGCAGCTTGGAGAAGACACAATACTGTCCAGCTTCACCCTTACCAGTAATGTAAATAACTATTGTAAAATTCTTACCTAATAAACAATTTAGGACAGTCAAAAAAAAAAAAAAAAAAAAAGAACAGCACATTTCTTAAGTAAATCTATAATTAGCATGCTGTTCAATGGTAAACTGTTAAATGTATTCATATTAGATCTTAAAAAAATGGGTAAAGGATATCACAAAGAAGAGGAAATAGGAATTGTCAAAGAATATAAGAAAAGATACTGTACCTTATTAGTAATTGGGGCCATATGTATATTGAGATGCCACTTCCGTCCATGAGATTGGCCCAAATGAAAAATAGTAACAAGTGTTGGGGAGGGAGTAAACAGGTTCCCCCAAAAAGTATGGCAAAGAGTCTAAGCTGGAACAGCATTTTTGGAGGACAATTTGACAATATCGATTAATATTTAAAATGCACATGGTTTTCAACTTCGCGAGTCCATGTCTAGATCTTCTCTAGAGAAATATTCACACATATGCACACATGGGTTGTGTATATGGTTTTAATTGTGGTATTGGTTGGAATAGCAGAAATTGGGACACCGTGCCAGGGATTAGATTTATCCCCTTTGCCTTTTCTCTAGAAAAGAGAAGTGCCCTCCCCCCAAAAATGCTCTTAGAGTCACAGACCTTATAGCCTTATAATTCCTTGGGCATTCTGTCTTAAATCAACTACTTTGGAACACTGACATCAGAAGAGCCTGTTTGCTGCAACCTAGGAAAGATGGTGTAAGAAGACCCCCTGAGTTCAGAGGGCTTAAAAAGAGAAGTTCTCCAGTCCCCCAAGATGGGTCCCCCAGGGAAAGGAAATAGTGGTGATGCTAGAACTTGTCCTCCTGGCCTTCCTGGGCAAATGAACACACGGGAAGCCACTCTGTCGATAGCTTAAAGGAACTAGGTAGCAGGAGCAGGTGTCCTCCGAGGAGCTTAGCACTGAGGAATTAACTTTTTCCTGTCCCAAGGACGGGCTGTGCTGTGCATTCCCATACCACCTCTGTGTCCCAGGGTCACCTGTTGGCCTGTGCAGTGAGAAGTCTTTCCTGCTAATGAGACTCTAGTTCTCTGCCAATTTGGGTGTAGTAAAACTGACCACTGCCCCCTCTTTGACTCTAAGGGAAAGCCTCAAGAGGGAGCTGCTGGGATGTTCGCTGGTATGCATGTGGGCACTGGAGCTGAAGAAACAGAGAAAAACGTCAAAGGATGTGAAGACTGTGAAGCAGGTATGACGACTTCTGTAACCATTGGTCAACCTGCGAAGATGTGGTTGTTACTGTTCGGTGTTTGAACACAGTGGTTACCGACAGTTTTATAAAACCCTTCTTTGTGTCTTGGGAGACAGTTAAAGATGGCAAGCCCTTAGCCTGGGTCTCTATTATATTCACATTCCTGTAGTGAAAACCTGTTGGCTAGCCCGCTCCCACAGTGCAACTGAAGGGTCTTGAAGCAGAGGTCTGAACCCTTTCCCCAGACGCATGTTTGGCACAGTGCAGGTGTCAATGAAGTTGCTTTAATGGTGGCCGCATCCCTTTGTCCTGGAGAGAAGGGGTTTATGGTAGCCCAGGATTGATCTCGCACGGTCATGAAACCAGACATACAATGATTTGCTCTCTGAAACCTGCTTTGAAGTGGATGATGTTTTGTTTTGTTTTTTACAGATTTATTTATTTATTTATTTTTAGAGAGAGGTGGGCAAGGGGCAGAGGGAGAGAGAGAGAGAGAGAATCTCAAGCAGACTCCCAGCTGAGTGCAGAGCCTGACGCAGGGCTTGATCTCACAACCCCGAGATCATAACCTGAGCCAAAACCAAGACTCAGGCGCCTAACCAACTGAGCCACCAACGCGCTCCATGGATGATGTTTTATTGTC
This sequence comes from Leptonychotes weddellii, assembly GCF_054177405.1. Taxonomy (NCBI): domain Eukaryota; kingdom Metazoa; phylum Chordata; class Mammalia; order Carnivora; family Phocidae; genus Leptonychotes; species Leptonychotes weddellii. The sequence continues at coordinate 38,182,324 of NC_138383.1, read as the reverse complement.
CAAATCCTTCTCTTTTAGCCCTCTAATACTTGGTAATTTAGATACTCCATAAACATTGAGAATTATGGTAGAGGTATTTGTTGACCTTTTTTATTGATCAGTTTGGAGGTTAATAAGCACTCTATGTTATCTGACTTTAAAATCCGAGAAAAAGTTCCGTTTATTAAAGCCCAGCAGGTTTGCTTAACTATTTACAAACTCAGCAGATCTATAAATTGCAGTGAAGTGGTTGTCTTAACTCCACATTAATCTCCGCTCCCAAAGAGAAAACACACACAGGTATTTCATGCCACCCACCTCTAAACCAGTGAAGGCTGATCTCTTTGAGACAGGGAGAAAGTAGAGGCAGAAAGTAATGAAATTCAGAGAGGTAGAAGCTCAGCCCATGTTGGGACTTTCAGGCTGCCACTTGTAACCTGGGTTGAAAGATGTGACCCCACCCCACTGCCCTCCTCCCCCGAAGCTCAGCAGGGGGAATGAATGTGGGTGAGCATTCCAACTTGGAACCCGACACCTTCAAACACCATGATCACTATCTGGGGGCAGCAAGAGGGTGACCTACATGATTCAAACCACAACCAGCCAAGTGTTTTGAAATAGTAGATCACAATGGACTTCTCTGTAACACCATCCAAGTGTCGCTCAGCTTGCTGATGCTGTGTTTGTTCTCAGGCCAAAGGTCACCCTGGGCTGCTTCTTCCCTCTGACGGCTTACTGGCTCCTAACACAAATGGATTACTTTATCAACTGTCTGGCAACTCCTTATCTACACACACACAAACTCAAAAGGCTTTTCCCTCCACATTTTGCTTAGGAGCACCTAAAGTTCTTAAGTAAACGGGACTTTTTTTTATGGCTTCCTTTTAATGTTAACCTTTGGGGCCGTATGGACAGAAAGGGTCTTACCAGACATGTTCCAGCAATTCCACTTCTGGGTATTTACCCGAAAGAACGGAAAGCGGAGTCTCAAAAATATATTTGTACTCTACGTTTGTAGCAGCATTATTCATGATAGCTAAAATGTGGAAGCAACCCAAGTGTCCATCGATGGATGAATGGATAAGCAAAATGTGGTATAGACATACAGTGAAATATTATTCAGCCTTTAAAAAGAAGGAAATTCTGGGGCACCTGGGTGGCTCAGTTGGTTAAGCATCTGACTTTGGCTCAGGTCATGGTCCCTGGGTCCTGGGATCCAGTCCTGCATCGGGCTCCCTGCTCAGTGGGGAGTCTGCTTGTCCCCCTACCCCTAGTGTTCTTTCTCTCTCTCTCAATCGCTCTCAAATAAATAAAAAAAAATCTTTTAAAAAAATTAAAATAAGGGCGCCTGGGTGGCTCAGATGCTTAAGTGTCTGCCTTCGGCTCAGGTCATGATCCCAGGGCCCTGGGATCGAGTCCCGCATCGGGCTCCCTGCTAGGCGGGGAGCCTGCTTCTCCCTCTGCCTCTGCCTCTCTCTCTCTCTGACTCTCATGAATAAATTTTAAAAAAAATTAAAATAAAATAAAAAGAAGGAAATTCTGACATGCTACAGCATGGATGAAACTTGAGGACATCATGCTAAGTGAAATGAGCCAGTCACAAAAAGACAAACACTGTGTAATTCCAGTTACATGAGGTACTTACAGAGTAATCACATTCACAGAGACAAAAAGAATGGTGGTTGCCAGAGGCAGTGGGGAAGTGGGGGTTGAGAGCTATTGTTTTATGGATATAGTTTCAGTTTCTCAAGATGAAAAGAGTTATGGAGATGATGGTGATGATGGTTGTACAGCATTATAAATGTATTTAATACCACTGAACTGTACACTTAAAAATGGTTAAGATGATAAACTTTGTTATGTGTATTTCACTGCAATAAAAATTTCTGAAAAAAAAAGGGGATGTAATGTAAATAGCCTCACCCTGTTTTCCATATTTGATGGCAATTATAGTAAAATTTCCTTTTTGATAAAACAAACTATAAAAGTGCACATGAGGGGCACCTGGCTGGCTCAGTCAGTGGAGTGATCGACTCTTGATCTCAGGGTTGTGGGTTCAAGCCCCACGCTGGGTGTAGAAATTACTTAAAAATAAAATCTCTTAAAAAAAAAAAAGTAAAAGAAAGTGCCCATGAAAAACAATATAATAGTAACAACAACAACAACAACAAAAAACCCCAGACATTGACCACTACCTCACATCAAGCACTTAACAAAGCCTGCTTAACTTCAGGGTGCTGGGCTGGCTGCCACGAATCCCCAGGACTGGCTAAAAATATAGATTCCAGGTTGTGCCCAGATCCACTGGGATTCCACTTCAGTGGGCCTGGGCACCAGGAATCTGTCTTTTTACAGTGCTCCTGCAAAAGACTCTGACTTGCAGTCAGTTCCTTACCTAGACTATTCTAGAAGTAGAAGAAGAATAATTTAGTAACTTCCCCAATCATTCTTTCAGGCTAATCAGTACACATTTGTCAAACACGTAAGACACATAAGGCTCAATGGCAGATGCTAGGAAAACAGAGGGTAAATAAGAATATGAGTTATTATTTACTAAGTGCTCACTATGCATCAGGCTGAGTACTTACCATGGATTATTTCACTTAATTCTTTTTTTAAGATTTTCTTCATTTATTTGAGAGAGAGAGTACATGAGCAAGGAGAAGGGCGTGTAAGGGTGAGGGGCAGAGGGAGAGGGACAAGCAGGCTTCCTGCTGAGCTATTGATCCCAGGACCCTGAGATCATGACCTGAGCTGAAGTCACATGCTTAACCCACTGAGCCACCCAGGCGTCCCACTTCATTTAATTCTTAACAACATTCCAGGAGGTATATGCTATTAACACATCCATTTTACAGATGAGAAAATTGAGGCACAGAGAGGTTAAATAACTTTTTAAAGTCCTCATAGCTAGTAGTAAATGTGGCTCCGGGGTCTGCACTCTTGACCACCATAAGCCAGTCCCTGCTTCCAGCAAGCCTTGTGAAGTGGGGGTAACAAGGAAATTACCGTAATAAGAGACAGAATGAAACAAATGTGAAATTGAGACACAAAGACAAGTGCTGGGAGAGGAGCCATAGCCAGCATGACAGGTTTGGACTCAAGAGGTTTTTTTACCCTTTTGCCAGTCAGCTGAAGTAGTGTGAAATTCCCCAGCAAATACTTGAAT
>NC_138383.1:38151157-38179076 GCF_054177405.1 Leptonychotes weddellii | reverse complement strand
GGCGCCTGGGTGGCTCAGTTGGTTAAGCGACTGCCTTCGGCTCAGGTCATGATCCTGGAGTCCCGGGATCGAGTCCCGCATCAGGCTCCCTGCTCGGCGGGGAGTCTGCTTCTCCCTCTGACCCTCCTCCCTCTCATGCTCTCTGTCTCTCATTCTCTCTCTCTCAAATAAATAAATAAAATCTTTAAAAAAAAAAAAATACTTGAATGGAGCCACAAAGAATCAGTAAGAGTCAACTCATCTGACCACAAGCAGAGATCCAGAGTTTGTTCTAACACACATTTTTCTTTGAGGTATGACACTAAACAAGCTCTATCTAGCCCAGGGACCAAGGAAGAGAGCTGGCTATTTCCACCTCTCAGTTTCTAAAACCCCTTGCTTTTGTAACGTGCTCGGGGTGTGAGTCAGGTCAGCCTGCGAAGCAGTCAGACAAAAAACTGCCGATTCTGTGTTTTCTTTCCATTCTGTGACTACAGCTGATTCACCTCAAGACTGATTGGCAGGGACCAAGAAAGATGTCAGTCAATCGGGGAGCCAGGGAGCAAACTAATTAAGTCTGAATGAAGGTCACTGAGGTCACTGTCCTAGGTCATAAAAGTTCTGTGCTGGCTTCTTGGAGATTGTCCGCCAATTGCGGCAAAGACGCCGTCTGAACCCCACAGTGATCTCACTTCTTCAAAGATGTGACAGGCCCTGTGGTTCCAAAGAAACAAACTGGTTAAAAGAAGGCAGTGTGTGGCAATTTCTATTTTGAAGCGATGTGAAGTGCTGTATAGGACATCTTTTTGTTTCTTTTTTCCTTAATCCTAAAGATCAGCTTTTAAAGGGTCCCTCCTAAAAATGTACTTTGGCTTTCATCAATTTTTTAAAATTTATGATACATACATTTGATTGTATTATATATACATACACCTCCTCCACGAGTAACTGCTGTAACAAGCTTAAATTACCTACTTTAACCCAACTTAAAAGAAGTAAAAAAAGAGAGATTTAAGATTTGAATATAAAAATTCTGATTGTAAATGTCTTTTTCCTCTAAGTTGGCCTGCTCTCTCAATGAATATATAAGCACAGTGATTAAGTTGCCTGTCTCTCCAAATAAGTAACTCAGATGAAATGTTACTGCCCAAATCTAATTTTGATACCCTAAATCAATGCTCTTATGGTATATAGGAATTTGAAGCGTGAAATTAAAAATAAAAAGGTTGGGGGCGCCTGGGTGGCTCAGTCGTTAAACGTCTGCCTTTGGCTCAGGTCATGATCCCAGGGTCCTGGGATCGAGTCCCGCATCGGGCTCCCTGCTCGCCGGGAAGCCTGCTTCTCCCTCTCCCACTCCCCCTGCTTGTGTTCCCTCTCTTGCTGTGTCTCTGTCAAATAAATTTTAAAAATCTTAAAAAAAATAAACTAAAATAAAAATAAAAAGGTTGTTTCCCTCCTTGTTCCCACAGTAAACCAAACAAAAAACAAAAAGGCAGTCACCCTCCCTGAGCTAAAAGTAGCAACAAAGAAATAAGCCCGGGGAGATGTTGATTTGGGGCGTCTTTACTATGACCGTGGTGGCAAAGGCAGCTGAGGGTCCACCAAAGATTCCCGCCCCAGCCCCCTTCCCAGAGCCTGGCTGTCGCAGGGAAGCAGCTGCCTGTTAGGGGCCACACTTGCCAGGACCCCTGAGTCTAAGAGGGGACACAGGCCTTGTCTCTGCCAATGCAATGCGAGTGAAAGAAATGGGTATCACTTGTGGGTTAAGAAGAGTTAAGAAGCACGTGTGTCTTCCCTCTCTTGTTTGCCCAGTACCCTCTGGAAGCTGAGAACTACCAGGACCTAGAGGAGGGCCCATGCACAAGAGCCTGGGAACCTGTGTTCTAAGTGGACCACGGGAAGCAAACCTGCGCATCAGGAACGCCTGCACCCACTGTCACGAGAACCAGAAGAAACTTCAGCTGTTTAAACCACTGACATGTTGGAGTTGGTTTGTTACACAGGGTAGCACTATTCTGATGGCTTACTCCAAGGTGCTGAGATTAGGGGCTGGAGGAGGCAGGAAAGACTTATTAGTGAGTGAAGACGCACACTAGGAAAGAAATAACATTTTCTTCTTCCATGGAAAACTCTTTAAGACAAGGACTATAATCTCAAGATGCCGAAAACACTAGGCCAGTAGCTATCAACACCTAAGCAGCGCTTATGATGTGACAGGCAGCTCTAAGCGCTTACACTAACTCACTCGGTTCTCACCCATTTATTGGGCAAGCTATTAATATAACCCCCAATTTGCAGATGAGGAAACCGGGGCCCACAGGAGTTAAGCAATTTGCTTAAGGTTATAGAGCTTGTACGTGGCAGAGGCAGGAGGCCAGGCAGGCAGTCCAGCTCCAGAGTCGTGCTTGTTCGCTACAGGATACACACACCCCTCACAATGTGAGTGGAAAACAGGACCAGACGAGAGCTGAGGCGATTAGCAAAATCATGCCCGGTCTGAAGGGGTCAGCTGTTCAGCACAACCTGATGATTTCCACAGGTACCTGAGATCTTCTCATCTTTCAAGAAAAGCCGGAAATCCAGACTTTTATGGAAAGTTTCCGGATTTCAAATTGTTTCCCTTTTGTTTTAAGCTTCTGCAGCCCCAACAAATTGCCCGGGCAGACCGCATGTGACCCAGGGCTGGCCACCTGCCTACCCGGCTCTCAGGGTAGCTGTCTCCCAGGGCTGTGCCGTCTCCTGCTTGCTCAAAGGCCCTGGGGAGTTCTGAGTCTGGCAGCCAGAAGGGGAGTCAGCTCTGCAAACAGCAGCTCCTTCAGGCTCATGGATATGAATAATTAATTTCTGTTTTCTCACTGCTGGCCCACAAAGGTTACCAACGAGCCCAGCATTCAAGGAAGCAGCTCCATCCCCTTCTGAGACAATGAGGACAGGCATGGAGGATCCTGGGGGTATTCAGGGAGCCCCCTAATGAAGTCCGGAGTGGCGGCCGGGGCTCAAAGGGAGCCGGCGGCTAGCGGCCAGCGGCCAGGGCCTGTGTGCGTGCTCCCTGCCTGGCTGCCTTGGTAGGGCCATCAGAGCATCCGAGGCTCATTAGAGATGGACACTCTGGGGCTTTCACTGCTATCAGCGGGAGGGGGGCTCTGAATTCCTCAAGATGCTTTATAATGAAACAAAAAGGCACAATTATGCAGCCAAACTGAAGACAAGGCAGCTGCATACAAAGCAGGGCTTTCTCCATAATAGGACCAACCTCAGCGAGACAGTGCCGAGGCCTCACCTTCCTCCCTGGGCTGCAGCTGTGAGGCATCCGTAATTGGATGCTCCGCTGCTCCAGCTCTTGGATTATTCAAACTGCAGGATTTCCAGAAGCCTTGGGTTTCAGTTAAGGATATGCCCAGGCAACAAGAGGAGCCACGTACCATTTTTCACCCTTACTATTTCAGCAATATGTATGGCCAAACCAGTAATAACTGTGATGATAACAGTAAACTTAACCAGCACACATTATATACTGTGTGTCAGGTGCTTTTCTAAGAGCTTTATATATTAAGTTATTTAATCTTTACACCAACTTAATTTGATATTGATACCATGTTATTATCACTCTGTCTACAGATACGGAAACTGAGGCACAAAAAAATTAACAGTGAAGTGGCAGAGCTGGGCTTTGAACCCAGGCACTGTGGTCCTAGACAGTACACTCTTGACCATCATACCAGTGGCTGTTTGCTTTTACACAGAGCTTACTGGATGCCAGGCGCTGTGCCACATATTTTCTGTACATTATTTCATTTAGTCTTTACAACACCAGGTGAAGTATAATCATCTCCATTGTACAGAATAGAAAATAGGTTTATAGAAGGGTGAAGTGACTTGGTTAAGGGCACAAATAACAAGTGGCCTACATAGTATATCCAAACCCAGATTTCTCTGATTCAAAGCCAGGCTCTTAACTATTACTTGGTCCAGGGGCGCCTGGGTGGCTCAGTTGGTTAAGCGACTGCCTTCGGCTCAGGTCATGATCCTGGAGTCCCTGGATCGAGTCCCGCATCAGGCTCCCTGCTCGGCAGGGAGTCTGCTTTGCCCTCTGACCCTATCCCCTCTCATGTGTTCTCTCTCTCTCATTCTCTCTCTCTCAAATAAATAAATAAAATCTAAAACAAAACAAAACAAAACAAAACTATTACTTGGTCCAGACTACCAGTTCATCTAACTTACTGGCTCATAAAGGTTAGGCCGGGAAAACCTCTAGTCTAATCACCTTTTTTATTTTACAGGTGAGGAGATGTAGCCTAGAGAGATTAAGAGTTAGTAGTAGGGGGGCGCCTGGCTGGCTTGGTTGGTAAAGCATGTGACTCTTGATCTCGGGATTGGGAGTTGGGGCCCCATGGTGGGTTATAGCGTTCACTCAAAATAAAAAAAATAAAAAAAAAGAGGAGCGCTTGAGTGGCACAGTCAGTTAAGCGTCTGCCCTCAACTCAGGTCATGATCCCAGGGTCCTGGGATGGAGCCCCATGTTGGGCTCCCTGCTCAGAGGGAAGCCTGCTTCTCCCTCTGCCTCTCCCCTGCTCATGCTCTCTCTCTCTCAAATAAATAAATAAAATCTTAAAAAGAAAAAAAAAAAGAGTTAGTGGTGGGTTGTACTAGAGTAACTTTGGCCCCAGAAAGAGCTGGGTTCCAATCCTAGCTCTGTCCTTTATTAGCTGTGTGATTTGGGCAAGTGACTCAATGTTTCTAGACTTATTAGTAGAGAATGGGAATAATAATACTCAGTTTCGGGCGCCTGGGTGGCTCAGTTGGTTAAGCGACTGCCTTCGGCTCAGGTCATGATCCTGGAGTCCCGGGATCGAGTCCCGCATCGGGCTCCCTGCTCGGCAGGGAGTCTGCTTCTCCCACTGACCCTCCTCCCTCTCATGCTCTCTCTCATTCTCTCTCTCTCAAATAAATAAATAAAATCTTTAAAAAAATAATAATAATACTCAGTTTCATGGGCGATAAAGTATGTGTGCAATCTATATTCTAATAAACACTCAGCATGGCAAAACCATTTCATAATGTCAGGTGGTCCCCAAATTACAGATGGTCAAACTTCTGCTTACAAATCTGCCTTTGAAATAATGTGTAAGTGGTGAGTAGGTGGCCAGTATTGGCCCCCAAAGTCTAATTAACAAAGACCTTGAAAAATTGCACTGCACTTCTGAAACTTTTCTGAGCAGCACCCTCATTGTGCAAAATCCCCAAGGAAATCACATTTATCAGAGATCTCAGCACTCAGACATTTAGGCCTTCTACCCTCACAAATAGAGTGAATATACTACCAGATCAATGACATTGTGGACAAGATAGGTTTCCATGGTTTTTAATTCTAGTATCCTTTTCACGATGTTAGTGATTTCATGATCTTGCACCTGGAACAGTGGACCATGCTGTGATGGCGTGTTTGGTCCTCTGGCACAAACATCAAGATTGGTGATTGTACATTTGGTTTCATTTTGGGGTTCCTATTTTTGGTTGCCAAGGCTGGTTATTTATCAGGATATGCTCATGTGACCAGCACCCAAAATAGTCTCAAACCCTAAGACTCAAACAGACTCCCTACAGACTCCCTACAAACAACTCCCCACTCGTTGGGAGTAGATATTCCACCTATGTCTTTGAGTTTGCTTTTAGAGAGAGGGCACTCCCACACGGCCTCAGGCAAGGAAGGACATCAAAGCCTATGCTGGACCTCTCTTGTGTCCGTCCATACATATATTTTTCTTGCTGCTCTTGTTCTGTATCCTCTGTAAAAAAAATCTTAGCCATGAGTATAATCTGCTATTGAGTCTTATAAATCCTTCTAGCAAATCACCGAATAAAACAATGGTGAAACAATTTAGCCATTTCTAACATTGTTTTTCACATTTTTGAGACCCACCCTCTGATATATACCCACAAACAGCTATGGCTACCCCTTGGTCTTAGTGACCAACTCAGAGGTTTGTTTTGTTTTGTTTTGTTTTAATGCAGGTTCAGGGTGGAGCCTGAGATTCTGCATTTCTTTCTTTCTTTTTTTTAAAAATAGGCTCCATGCCCAATGTGGGGCTTGAACTCATGACCCTGACATTAAAAGTCACATGCTCTACTGACTGAGCCAGCCAGGTGCCCCAGGAGCTTAGAGGTTTTGAGGAAAATACTTTGATTTCTGAAGTTCCAAAGAGCCATTCTTCTTTATGAATGTAAGTCAGATATTTGTATCAGTCAGGACAAACTAGGTAATGCTGTAGTAACAAAGAGCACCAAACATTTCAGTGGCTTACAACGACAGTGGTTTATTTTTCACTCTAGTGCATGTCCACTGAGGATTGACTGGGAGTTCTGCTCTGTACTGCCCTCCCTCTAGGACCCAGGCTGACTGAACAGTCACCATCTGTACATTCCAGTAGCAAAGGGAAAAGAGGTCTCATACCAGCATTAAATGCTCTGCGGCAGAAGTTGCACACATCACTTCCATTCAAACTCACTGGTTAGAACTAAGCAACGGTCTCTACCCAATCTCAAGGGAACCAGGAATGTAATCCTACCTACCATGCTCCTGGAAACCAAGAGGGAATCAAAATATTTAGTTTACAGTCCTAACGACTAGCACAGGTCTCCATGAGTTGGTCAGGTTTGGAGTATTATCTTTTTCCTGTATTGTCCACCTTCAGGAAACAACAACCTCCCACAGCAGATTCTGAACTGGTGGGCAGGCAGACAGGGTAGTAAGGTAGAAATGCACACGTCAAAATCTCCTCGGGGGCATATGAAGTTTGAAAATGGCTTCAGGAAGAAAAACCACAGCCCTTGAGAATAATGGTTCTAGAATGTGTCTTATCAGCTGGTCCTACTGGCCCCCCAAAAAAGAGAAGGGGGAGGAAGAGATAAAGATAAAAGCAAAGAAGGGGTGCCTGGGTGGCTCAGTAGGTTAAGTGTCTGACTCTTGATTTTGGCTCAGGTTGTGATCTGAGGGTCATGAGATGGAGCTCTGCTTCGTGGGGCTCTGCACTCAGTGGGGAGTCTTCTTGAGATTCTCTCCCTCTCCCTCTGCCCCTCCCCCCAACTTGCACACATTCTCTCTCTCTCTCAAAATAAATAAATAAATCTCAAAGCAAAGAGGAGGAAGAGGAGGAGAAAAAAGTAAAAGGTCTTTAAATGCTTAGAGACCCCAACTGTCTGCCCAGATGGTCCAAATCCCACAAAATTCTTGAAAAAACACAATCATTCTTTTATTTGTTTAACAAATACACCAGGGCCCCTGGGTGGCTCTGCCTTCGGCTCAGGTCATGATCCCAACAGGGAGTCTGCTTCTCTCTCTACCCCTCCCCCCCACTCGTTCTCTCTCTCTCTCTCTCAAATAAATAAAATCTTTAAAACAAACAAACAAACAAAAAACCTCCAAATACAATACATCAGCATTGTGCTAGGGGCAGGGAGACTAGAATTTTAAAAAGTAGTCCTTTTCTAACACACGTAAGCTTTAAGGGTTTAGAATCCAGTGGGGGGAGACAGAGAGGCAAACGTTTTTAAACCGTATTATAATTGCTCAAATGAGTAAATGTACAAAGTGCAAGGAAGAAGCTGGTTTTCCAAAAGCCAATCACAATCTCCTTCTCTCCTTAATGTTCTTTACAACAGAGGCTGAAGACCTGAAACCCCTGGTCCCCCCAGCCCTCCCTGCAGCTGATTATGGCCCTGTGATGTTGGGCCAATAGCGTGAAAGCAGCAGTTGCTGGGTAGGGTTTGAGGGAAAGCTTTTTAAAGGGACATCCAGTATGAATACTACAGTCCTCTGCACCCTACTCCCTCTCTGAAACCTGAGCACACATCTGGTGATGCAGCAGATTTTTTTTAACCCTGAGGCAACAGGCAAGAGGACAAACACCTTTCTGCTACATAATGGGGAAAGTCTGGGGTCCTGACTCACTGCTAAGCCATCCCAGAAAGCCTGCCTCTGGAGTTCTTAGGACTGGAGGAAAACAAATCCCTATCTGGTCAAGTCACTGTATTAGTTTCTATTGCCGTTAACAAATTATCACAAGTTTTGCGGCTTAAAACAATACCAATGTATTATCTATAGGGGAGAAGTCCGACAGGGTCTGACACTGGGCTAAAATCAAGGTGCTGGCAGGGCTGGGTTCCTTTCCAGAGGCTCTAGAAGGTAATTAGTTCCCTTGCCTTTTCCAGCTTCTAGAGGCTGCTCACACTGCTTGGCTCAAGGCCCCCTTCCTTCCTCTTCAAAGCTAGCAACAGTGAGTTGAGTCCTCAGCACATTGCATCACTCTGACCTCTTCTACCTCCTTCTTCCATTTTTAAGACCTTCATTACTACATTGGGCCCACCTGGATAATCCAGAATTATTTCTCCATGTCAAGGTCCTTATTTTTTTTTTTTTTTTTGGAGACAGAGTGTGCCCGAGTGGTGGGAGGGGCAGAGGGAGAGAGAGAATCTCAAGCAGACTCCATGCTGAGTGCGGACGTGGGGCTCGATCATATGACCCTGAGATCATGACCTGAGCTGAAATCAAGATTCAGACACTTAACCAAGTGAGCCACTCCAGGGCCTCTCAAGGTCCTTAATTTGATCACGCCTGCAAAGTTCCTTTTGCCCTGTAAGGTAACATACTCATAGGTTTCAGGGATTGGGACCTGAACATATTTGGGGGCCATTATTCTGCATACCACAGTCATTATGGCAGTTTTCTCTTACCTGCAGCCAAGTGCACGCCTAACTGACCCCCAGCTCTCAGGTCTACCCAGGAAAGCAGGGGAGGCTTTATGGATGAAGTAGCCTCCTAGCTGAGACCTGAGGGATGAACAGTCATTTGTCCTATGGGCAAATATGGAAAGGGCATTCCAGGGAAAGGGTGTAGCACACACAGGGGAACAAGTATGCAAGGTATGTTTGGAAACTACAAGCAGTTCAGTATTGCTAGAGCGTCAAGCGTCTGACTGTATGGGGTGGGGGAGGGCGAAGATGAGGGTGGACCGGATCACAAATGGCTGGGTACATTTGCATCTAAGAAGCTCCAATTCTACTTTGTAGGTGGCAGAGAGTCACTGAAGAATGCAAGCAGGGGGTGCATAATTAGATTTAGGGGCAAGAGCAATCCTGTTGGCTTTCATGTGGAAGCCATGGGGAGGGGGGCTGGAGGAGAAAGGCTGAGGCCAGAGGCAGAACAAGACGTTATTGCACTGGTTTACATCAGGGGCAATGAAATCAAAGTCTAGATATTCATGAACATTGTTGGAGCACATCCTATATGTGCTGTGACATTCTGGGGCTACAAAGGCAAATAAGACACAGGTCAGAGCAAGGGCGCCTACTCACCCTGCCAACCACAACTCCAGGGCAGGAATGATGGGTGTTCATGGAACTCAAGTTGGGGGTGTTCTGCCCCCCTACCCAAAGTCCAGGAAACACAGACAGGGTGGGGTGCGGCCCGGGAGGGAATTCAAAGGGGCACCAGGGCCATCGCAATGACGGGAAAGCAACTGAAGAAGCGATGGCCCTTTCCTGCCCCATCTCACCCGAACGCGCCCTGATGTCCCCCCAAATCGGGCCTAGTTATTTTAAGTCACTGCATGGGGTGAGTTAGAAGAGGAACTGGTGTGGTTACAGGAGAAGCCTAGGACTCAAACACTGTCCTCCCACCCCCCGGATGGAAATGGTCGGCATTAGAGATGAGGGATGGTCGCACAACTTTGTGACTTTACTAAAAACTCACGACTGTACACTTTAAAGGGGTGAGTTATAGACGATGTGAATTATCTCCCAATAAAAATAACTAATTAATTTTTTAAACAGGAGAAAGAAACAACCCCACCCCTGAGCCCTAAGGGAACCTGGGCTTGTGAGGTCACTGGTCAGAGCCTCAGTTTCCTCCTCTGCCAAATGAGAACAGTGGTAAAGAACAGTAGACTGTTATATGTGATCATATATTCTCACATATATTATATGTGATCATGCAAGTTAAACACTTAACATAGCGCCTCGCAGGTAGTAGTTGCTAAACATATTCAGGTTCTTCTCCTCCTAAGTGGCCAATGAAATTTTTAAAACAATCATTTTCTCAGCAGCCACAAGATGTGACATAAGCTCTAGGCAAGCTCCCTTCAGACAGCCTCGTCTCAGGCAGACTAGAGCAAGGCTCAAACGGGAAGACAGCAACAGGAACCAAGTCCACACTCACTGCAGAAAGACTGAAGGTTGAGTCTGCAGCTATGCGGTGCAGAGATATTGAGCAAGACTCGCATGGTGTAAATACAGCTGCACAGAGTGGTGGTAAAGAAAATCAGGTGGGCACAGAGATTTCTGCTTGTAATTCTAGTTTGGTATACAAACTCATCCGGTTTCCAAAATAGCCAAGCCCTTCCCCACACCTGGACAAGTCCATGTGTCTATGCAGCGCAGCTCTGATGTTTAGAGATGACCCGTGCCCCATGCTCCCCAAAACCACAATGAGCCAGAAACAAGCCTTACACAACCAGAATTTTCCAGCCTAGTGCCGAGGCAGGCGATTTATTTTTTCACCAAACTTCCCATTGGTGATATTCCAAAATCAATCAGGTACTTATCAAGTGCCTGTCCTGTGCCCAGCCCCGTGAAGGATACTGTGAGGGAGGAAAAAAGAGGCATAAGCTGGGGTCCTGCTCTCAAGCAGCCAAGCTAACCTCTGAGTTGGAAAGCAACACTTCACAGTAAACATATAAAAGGCATTGTGCCTTGCACAGAGCAGTGGATCAGTCATCATTTGTTCGTTGGGTCAATGAATTAATAGAGGGCAAAATAATAAGACAATTGTGTGAGTGTGGGGCTCACTCTAAGAACCACAAGATGGGCTGGAGTAGTTGGAAAAGGCTTGTGCCAGAGGATGCTAGCTGCCTACTCAATATCAATTCTTCCATTTTTCCTTGTAACAGAGCCCCTATTTTATTTGAGGTGGCCGTATGCCCAGATAAAATACTACATTTCCCAGCTTCCCTTGTAGCTAGAGGTGGCTAATGAGATCTAAACAGAAATTGTTAGGAGAGGCTACCAGGAAAGTGCCTTAAAAGGCAGACCAACAGCTGCCACTCACTCATGTGTCCTTCCTCCCTTTCTTCTAATTCTCATCTGAAACATGAGTGTGATGGCTGGATTTCCAGCAGCTATTTTGGACCATGAGGCAACCTTGAGAGAGAAAAGCATGAATACAAAAAAGCCCAAATTCCTGATGATCATGGAGTCACCATACTCTCCCTGGACTGCTTGCTTCTGGCATTCTTTTACTTGAAAGGGAAATAAACCTCTATTTTGCTTAAACTATTTTTGTGGGTTTTGTCATATGCAGCAAACCCGTATCTTAACTAACACAAGTTTCCACGGAAAAGCCAGGCTTTAAAGGAAGGGTGGGTGGGGATGGAAGGGCATCTCAAATGCCAGAAAGAGCAAAGGGGAAGACACTGGCAGGAATGAGCACTGGCTGAAATCAAGTGGGTAGAGAGTAGGAAATAAAGAGAAGCCAGATGATGGTTTTGTAGATGTCAGGGAAAACAGGGATTGACTGGGGAAGGACCAGGGACCACAAAGCAATAAGAAAGCTTGGGGTGCCTGGGGAGCTCAGTCGGTTGGGCGTCCAACTCTTGGTTCCAGCTTGGGTCATGATCTCGGGGTTGTGAGATGGAGCCCCATGGCATGGCAGGCTCTGTGCTCACCAGGGAGTCTGCTTCTCTCCCTTTCCCGATCCCTCTGCCCCTCCCCACACGCACGCTCTCCCTCTTTCTCTCCAAAATAAATAGATAAATCTTTAAAAAAAGAAAGAAAAAAAGGAAGAAGAAAGCTGTCTCCCTCCAAAGGAGCGAAACACCCGTGGACCTGGAGGGAGTAAGAAAGGAGAGAAAGAGGCAGAAGAAGAGGCTGGGGGAACTTCATTACATGAAGAGACAGGAGTATGAGCTGTGGCCTGGACTTAGAATAATAACACCACCACCAAGCTTTATTAAATGCTTGTGTGCCTGGCCCTGGGCTATGCACTCTCCACACACTTATCTCATTTATGCTTCATGACACGTCTATGACATAGTCCTATCATTACCTGCATCTGGCAGACAAGGAACCTGGGGCTTAGAGAGAGTCAGTAACTTACCCAATGTAAGCCTCACAACCCTGTAAGCTGGCTCCCAACAACTCCATTTGTCAGATGAGGAATGTGTTTGTCCCATTTTTTCAAAGCCAGGAAAATTGGTCAAGATCCTGATTTTCAAACATAAAGACCCAGAACCAAGTATAGAGTCAATTGTTTTTGTGAATACTCTCTTAACCAGAGGAAAAACAAATAGATGAGCAAAAGAAAAGTTTTGAGTCTTGGTTGTGTTTACTATGTGTAGAGGAGGAAGGACTTGTTAAACAAACCCACCCATACTCCCTGGCTGGCTGGTCGAGTGCTCCTGAGGTGTAGATAGTGCTAAGATGGTGGGGGTGAGGGGCGGATGGAAGTAAGCATTGAGAAACCAAGCAAACAGTGACAAAATGTCAACTCCAGTGATAAATGAATCATAGCCAACCAGCGGCTCATGTGTCTCAGAGAGTGTTTTAATATCTCTCCGCACCAGGGAATGGAAAAAAAAAAATACTCTATCACAGCTAAGGCCAAAAACTCAATACTTTGAATTAAGTTATTCAGATACAACCACTGAACACAAGGAATTCTTCCTGGAGCTAAAATCTCATCAGTCACTCGAGGGAAGGGGGAAAAAACCCATCCGGTTACAAATGATTTAGGTAACATGCGTACCTAATAGGAAGTGCACTGCATATGCAGATTAAAAATAAAAAAATCTCCTTTGGCAGCCTGGCAGAATCTGATGGCAGGGTCTCCCAAGTTCAGAAATCTAGAATTCTAGAGCTGGCTGAGGACAGCACTACATGTTGGAAGTTAAAGAGTGTGATTTTTTGTTAAGACTGCCCTGAGTTCAAGCTGATTCCATCACGAGCTGTTTGACTCTGGGTACATTTCTTAACCTCTCCTAGCTTCAGCGCCTTACTTATAAAATAGCACTAGTAATTTCCACCCCCTGAGATGGCTAGGAGGCTAAAGGTGGTGGCCTACTGTTCCTGTCACCACGACTTTGACAGAACTTATGTCTTTAGAGTTCTCTGCTTCAAATTCTAAGAAAGAAAAGGCCACAGGACAATGGAAAGAGCCTCGTCCTGGCTCATGAGCCCAGCCTTGAGGGTCATAAGTGTGTGACCTTGAGGTTACTTTTAGGTCTCAGGGGCTCTGTCTGGAGAGGGGCAGGAGTAGATGTACTCTAAGATCTCTTCCTCTTCTAGACTCTTGAATGTCACTAAGATCCAGATGAACAGTCCTTAGTCATTCATTTCAGGATGTACCAAGTTACCTGATGGAAAGCTGTTTCTTTATCTACCCCAGGAGCCAAAGAGTTAGTGAGAACCATAAAGGCAGGTCACCGACTTTTGCAGTCTTGGGCCTTAACAGAGACCTGGCATGAAGTAAGACCTTGATAAATTCTTGTTGAGTTAGATGAATGAACAAATGAAGGATTTCAAGGGCCAGCCAAAACAGAGACCACTTGCCCTCCACAGAGCAGAGTTTAAGGCAAGAAGAAAATGCTGCCAATTTAAAATACTAATGATATTTACTTTGTCATCCGAACTACAACCAGAATATCAGATGAATTGTTTGCCAGTCAAGAGGATGCCTGACGCTGAAAAGCCACCTTTGGGCTTTGCTAGAAGAGTGTACTTTGGTGCAAAAGGAGTACAGATGTGGCACAGGGGAGGCCACAGGCTCCAGAAGAGAGGCAGAAGCCCTGAGAAGGAAATGTCGACCAACCTCTATGGCAGGAGGGGTAAGGAAGCATGTCACCGCGTGGCCTCCGCATGTGGACATGCAGTTGTGTCTGCCCAAGAGTGCCCTGCTGAAGAGGGGAGATCTAAAATACAGCAGGTGGTCTGTCCACCCAGGAGCCCCATGGGTGGGTAGCAGCCCTGAGGGTTAACCCCAGCAGCAGATGGGCAGGGGTCTGCTGGGGGCTTCAGCAATGAAGCAAATCATAATAATGCACACAGGGGCGCCTGGGTGGCTCAGTCGATTAAGTGTCTGCCTTCGGCTCAGGTCATGATCCCAGGGTCCTGGGATCGAGCCCCAAGTTGGACTCCCTGCTCAGTGGAGAGCCTGCTTCTCCCTCTCCCTCTCCCTCTGCTGCTCCTGTTGCTTGTGCTCTCTCTCATGCGCGCGCGCGCTCTCTGTCAAATAAATAAAATCTTTAAAAAAAAAAGAACTGGCATTCTAACTTATACTCAGGGTTGGCTACTATGGGTAGAAACAGATCCAAATGTGTCTTTGGATGGGAATCTACCTCTCATAAGAGAAAATAGACCTTTTCCAAGGAGGGGGGCATCTCTCCCTCTGGGCCTTTTTATGTGCCTCTCACGTGGCTCTCTCTCCTTAAGACCTCGAGACTGAATGGCCCAATAAAACCCAACCTTCAGTTGAGGATCTCTGAATACAAATAATGGGCATGATTGCCAGTGAAGGAGAAACATGAGGGCCAAGCCAGAAAGAGAGCGTCATGAGCCAAGACTTGGCCCTGGGTCCTGCCCTGCTCCTGGAAGTTTCTAGAAAGAACCAGAGCCAAGCTAGGAAAACAACACATGACTCATAGAAAACCAAACCACCTGTGATTCAGAATGGTCTGGGAATGAGAATCTTTGAAGCATCAACTCAAAGAAAATGACCTGTAGTCATGGTTAGTTAACACTGTGGGTACCTACTACGTGTCAAGACGTGTTCAAAGCCCTTTAGAAACAAAATCCCATTTATTACTCCTATCAACGGTATGATGTAAGCAGTGCTTATTAGTCTCATTTTACAGATGAGGAAACCGAGACACAGAAAATTCAAATAACTTCTTCCAAGTTCACATGAGCAGTCTAGCTACAAAGCCCATAGTCTTTATCAGCATTTTCAAATCTTTTTGTCCAATCCACAGCAAGAAATAGATTCTACATCAGGACCCAATATACACTCACACATTTATACATAAATGAAACAAAGTTTTAAAACAGAAAATACTCACCATTACAACGGGCAACCATTCACTCCCATGTTTTCTCTTCTATTCCATCCTATTAAAAAATATATCACTTGGGCGCCTGGTGGCTCAGTCGGTTAAGCATCTGCCTTCGGCTTAGGTCACAATCTCAGGGTCCTGGGATTGAGCCCTGCATGGGGCTCCCTACTCAGTAGGGAGTCTACTTCTCCCTCTGCGCCCCCCCCCCGTTGTGCTTTTTCTCTCTCTCTCAAAAATAAACAAATAAAATCTTTAAAAAAATATATCACTCAACAAATATTTATGGAATACCTAATATGTGTTAGACACTGTTCTAGGCTTTGGGGCTATGTCAGTGGATGAAAAAGATAAAAATCCTTGCCCTCTTGGACCTTGCATTTTCCTGGATAGAGAGTGAATAAGATCATCATGCAAAATTGTAGCATCTGAAGCAGTAATCTGGTGAGTGCTATGGAGAAAAATAAAGCACGATGGCCAAGAGTTGCTGAGGAAAGCCTCTCGATGCTTTCATTCCCCACTACACTGATTTCAGTGGGCTGCCACTCACAGGGTGAAAAGCCCTGCCCTTAGTCCATCCACTCTAGTGACTTTCTGTATGTCTGACGGCTCTTTCTCCAAGACCGTGTGCACATGCACGCATGTACGTGATTGGGTGCACATGTGTATACGCATGTAGGCATGCACGTACATGTGTGCATGCAGGTATGCATGTGCATGTCCGCCCCAGCCACTTCCTCATGGGGAGGCTTTGGAGGCAGGGCCCCGACAACAGCTGTCCAGGGGGTTCTATCCACAAGCCTGCCCTGCAGTGGGGTCCCGGAGTGAGGCCTAAAATACAGCCCAGGCACCACTAGCCAAAGCCACAGAAATGCCAGACATGTGACTGGGCCGGAGTCTTTAATCTAGAGGGATGAGAATCTTTTTATCATTGGTCCACCCAGAGCAGGCACCTTTTGTAATTCGTGAGGCCAGAGGGAATGCTAATTCCTAATCTGCATCAAGATGCTCTTTGTGCTAGAATGCCCTTAGGGAGAGAAGAGACGGCGCACAGAAATAAAAATAACTCCCTGGGGAAAATCCAGTGCACTGGGCATACCTGAAGGGGTGACTGATGTGGGTCTCTGGGAAGATGGGATTGGAGCCAGCTCTGAAGCAGCTCTGGGCCACTTGGGTAGCTGCCATTCAGTATTTGGATCTTGGCACTAGAGTGAAATCTTCAGACTCTTCCCTTAAGTTACAGGGGCACATAAAAATGTTACTAGCATGGGCAGCAAAAGCATTACCTATGGGAAAAGCAGCCAGTCTCTGCTAATGAATAAGTGTAATTGATCACAACAGATGACTTGATGGACCTTCCAAATGTGCTTTTAGCAAAGTGGACAGTTTTTCATTCAAATGCAAACTCACCCAGATAAGATCTAATAATGGAGATTTTGGAACAATCCCAGCATCAGTGATTTCTTTTTTTTTTTTTTCCTCTTTCACCGAGCAGGAAGGCATCTTAAGTTCCTGATCACGATTTGACCCAGCCAGACATCAATTTATGCTTTCCCTAGGACTGAGGAGATTCTGACGGTTCCAGGGGCAGCAAAGGAGCAGTCACAGGCCATCCTCACATCCCTATCTGTCCTTTCCTCCTCAGCCCCATTCCCACTCCCTGACCTATGAGGAGTTGGGTGGCTGGGAGACATGCAGTTCCACGCAGTCATCCATTTATTCAAGAAATATTTAGTGAGCACTTACTATGTGCAAGGCACCATACTGACTGCCACAAGGGGATTCAAAGATGGCTAGGACCAGGTCCTGTCCTCAAAATAGAGGGCAGATGTCAGGGGAAACAACAAATGACAGAAGCCCCAAGTGGGGCTCTCAACTCACTTCAACAAGCACTTAATCTTTCTGAGCTTCAGCTTTCTCCTTTGTCAAAGGAAGATATTGCACAAGACATGATCTCTGGGCACCAGGCCAGCTTGAAAACTATGATTCTATGCCCTCCCCTTCCCACTCAGGCTCCTGGAAGCTGACAGATCAGGTGCAGCCTTCTAGGAAGGGGGGCAGCCAGCAAAGGGAGGGGGCAGTGAGGATTATGTACCTTTCCCTGAGTGACAGGATGTTTCAGTTTGGCCAGAACACAAGATAGAGGCTGGGAAAGATGAGGGAGAAGTTCAGAGAATTACGTGCAAGATTTAAACTTTCACATCAAGGAATCTGGGGGAAATGGGGAGCCACTGTAGTTTGTGTAGAGAAAGGTACTATCCTGTGGTGCAAAGGAATCTGACCGACCTGTGGAAGATGAGTTGGAGGGAGGGAGGGCGGTGATGTTACCATAGTCAGAGCATAAGGGCTGAGGCCCGAAGTGAAAGATGTCTCCCGGGGCGTAGCCAAGCACACCATTCCATTACCCCCTGGCATCGCCAAACTGCTTATTTTCACAAACTCGCCCAAGGCGAAATCATGTTGCACAATCTTTTTTTTTTTTTTCTCTTCCAGTTCTACAAGTGGTTTCAAGCTAAACAGATAAATTTTATCTCCCTCCTTCCCAAGCGCCTGAGGTTAAACAGGACCAACAAGATGTGCCAGGAAGGGGTGCAGGAAGGGGCCAGGAGCCCCCGGGATGCGCGAGGGTGCGCCTACCTGCAGAGAAGCCGTCCTCGTGGTCCGAGCTGTTGTGGCTGCAGTCACTGCCCCTCTCGGGAGAGCTGTGGCTGGGCGAGTCCCGCTCCGGCACCCGCAGGAACCTCTTGCGCCGCCACGGGGGGAGGTGCTCGCGAGCCCCGCGCCGGGGGTGCTCCTCCGCCGCCAGGGGCGAGCTCCGCCCGTCCTTGGCCTCCGCCTCCAACTGCTCCAGGTCGCGGCTCCGGAGCTGGGGCCGCCAGCCCCCGGGGATCAGGTGCATCCAGCGATGGGGGCTGCCCGCCCGCGCCGGCTTTTCGGCCTCATCGCGGGCCCCGAGCCGGCAGGGGGCCACGAGTAAGTGGCCGAGGACGAATTTCTCGTTCAAATCCACCATCTCGAAGTCGTGGTCACTGCTGTTGTCCCCATCATCTGCGACCGAGGCGTCCGGCTCTCCCTCCTCCGAGCCCCGCCCCGCTTGGGTCCCGGAGGACGACTCCTCTCCCTGGGCGCTGGGGGCTGTGTCATCGTGGTCTGGGGGCGCGTGGTCCTCCTGGGGCCTTAAGAGGAGGCGAGGCTGCAGCAGCTGCTGGTGGATGGCGGCGGTCAAGCTGCGCACCGCGCCCCCGGCCCCCGCCGGCCCGGGCCAGGTGGGAAGGTCCCGGCACGCGGAGGGAGGAGTCTCGGCCTTCGCGGCCACCCCCGGAGTCGACCCACAGGGGCCTGGGGGGTCTCCGCCGCCGCCTGCGGCGACCTCCTTCTCGCGCGGTGGCAGCGCCCGCTCCCGCCTGGCCGGCGCCGGCTCCTCTGCCCAAGCTCCCGGGCTGTCGCCGTCTCCGCCCTCCAAGCGCCCGCAGCCGAGGTCCCGCTTCTCCCCGGCCAGGGCCGCCTGCAGGTAGGAGACTTTGAACTTCTCCTCAGCCAACACCTGTTGCAGCCGCTTCAGGTTGAGTTTGCAGCGCTCCAGCTCCCGCTCCATGTCCAGCACCGAGTCCAGCCGCATGACTGGCGCCTCCTCCCCGGGGAACTCGGCCTGCCAGTGGCGCTCAAAGTCCTGAGGGTCCCACATGGCGGCCGCCCCTTCGGGCCTCCCGGGCCCGGCTCTGCCGCGCGCCCCGGGCTGGGGTCGCGCCGGGCTTTTCCCGGAAGCCCGCGCTGGCGCAGTCGCCTGCCCTTCACTTCAGCCCCAGAAGAAAATAGGAAAAAAAATAAAAGTTTTTCCCCTTCCGCCCTTGTGCCTTTTTTTCCCCTTCTTCTGGGTTTCGCCTCCCTGACGTAAGCGGCCACCCGCGGCGGAGGCGGGCGTCTGGGTGCCCTGGGCCCGCCCTGGGCCGGACGCGCCGAGCCGGCGGTCTGCACCTCCTGCCGCCGGACCGGGCGCCTCGCGGGCTGGGGGCCGCGGGAGAGCCGCGGCGGGGGCGGAGCCTCGGTGGCGCCCGGCCGGCACCCCCTGGCGCGCCCCGGAGCAGCGCCGGCGACGCGCGGAGCTGACCGCTGTAGGCCGGGCTCGCACCTTCCCCGCCGCCTCGGCGGCGCCGCTCCCGCAGCCGCGCGCTGTCCGCGCGGGCTCCCTGCATCCGAGCGCGGGGCCGCGCGGCCGGCGGAGGCGGGAGCCCCGGGGAGGGAGCGCGCGGCGGCGCCCCGGGCTCCCAGCCAACCTCCCGCCGCCCGGCTCTCCGCAGCCTCGTCTGCCCAGAGCCAGCGCGGCGCCTTGGACAGGGAAGGAGAAGGTGGGGGGAAGGCGAGGTGGCGCGGCTGCGAGGGCAGGTGTCAAAGGGGGCGGTCTACCGACCGACGGGGTTACCCCTACCCAGGATTTATTGAGCGCCTTGAACTAACGTGTCCAAGATCACAGAGCTGTTTAAACCAAAACTGGGGAGTGAACTTTGGTTTTTGCGAGTCCCTTTAAAGCACTCTCTCCAATGCTCCCTTAGAGCTTTTCCAGGGGAGAAATGGGCAAGGGTGACAGCTCCAAGTGGCTCTGCTAGAGGCCCCTGTGTCTTCAAAGCTGAGAGTACTCCCGCCTGACCGAATCAAACCATGACAGCAGGAGCCTTAGACACTTGGGCATCTAAGAAGGCCCTCCATTTCACCTCCTCTTTGTGGCCTCACACACTTCCCCTAGGGAGGAATAGAAAGGAGGGGCTGGGGACAGGTGCCTGGGCACTCGCGGTGGAGTGGATGGGGGGCTCCCGCTTCTTTTCCCCTCTGCACGTGGCTGCAGAGCACTTTGCCCTTCCTCTTTCCACGGTTTCCGGTGAGGCCCCAGTGTCTGCAGAGCGAGGTCCTGAAAAACTGTCTCGTGCTTGTTGCAACGGGGGACCTTATTGGTGATTCACGTTTCCTTCATTTTAAGGATGAGGAAATTGATATTCTAAGAGCCTAGTGACTTGGCAGCTGGAAATTCTTCCTGCCCTTTGTGGCCTAGAGATAAGCTCAGCAACCCTTTTCCTCTAGCCACCTGCCACTTGCCTCTCACCTGAACTGTCTGAACAAGCTATCCTACTCCCACTCTTCAATCCCTTTCAGCCCATCCTTCAAGGCTGGCTATTGCTAAGATACCGGGAAGATATTTTTTAGCCATGAATGAGATAGTGCCATGCTTTTACTCAAAATCCTCCAGTGGCTCCTCATTACTGACAGGCAGGTGCCTAGACTCTGCACACAGGAGGTCCTCCCACACATAGTCCTAGCCCACCTCTCTGCCTTCCTCCTATGCTTTAGAATTGTCAACTCCACTCTGTCCTCAAAGACGTCTCCCTCTTTACGAGTGACTTTTCCTCCTACTCCCATCCCTACACACAGGCATAATTCCCTGCTGCCTAGGGGATTCCAACGCCTTTAAGACTCAGCTAAGGGATCCCCACCTCTGAGGAGACATTTCTGGGTTTGTGCCACCACTGCATCTCCTCCACGTCTTTATCTTTGCCTTTGCTCCAATTTATTATAACTATTAGTGATATTTTTTGTTTCCTCTACTTTTAGAGCCCTCAAGGGTAGGGTTTGTGTCTTTTCCACTTTTGTATTCTTGCTGCTTCTTGCAGAGAGTGGTAGAGAGATAACTGATCATTGTTGAATGAAAGAAATGAATGCATGAATGAATGAGCAGGCAGCTGAATGAATCTCCACCTTGTAGCTCCTGCTCAGCTTCTCCAGTTGTGAATCACTCCAGACTAGGAGCAGATGTGCTTCCCACAGAGGCTTCTCAACTCTGGAATTTCCTTCCTGACAAAGTCTGTGTTTACTCATTTTCCCAATATCCTTTCTTCTTTCTCTCTCTCTCTTAAAAAAAAAAAAATGGTGTGCTAGTGGCATGACTCATCATAGTGTTTGTCTTGTGCCAAACTGAAGGAATGGATATGTTTTAAAATACATTAATTGAGTATTCCCCAGTTTGTGTGATTTCTCAGTCCTTCACCTAGTTCCTCAAGCTGCTTTCTCTCCCACCTTAGCTTCATAGTCTCTCCCTGCCTCCCCAGAGGCTGCCACAATCTCTTCTGTCTACTGGGAAGGACTGAGGAGCTCCCAATGCCTACTGAGAGCCAGGGCAGGGGTATTCCATCAAATGGAGTCCACAAGCATCTTGGCTTCTGTTCAAATTTCAGAATGGGAGAGAAATGCAGCACAGCAAGGATGGATGACCCTAGTCAACAGCATATTGATTGGAAGATGTTTCGATATGTACATTTAAATGCACAAAGGAAAAAAAAAAAAACAACCCTGTAAGTTACTACAAACATCAATTTCTGAATTTGTAAATTCCCTAGGAGGATAGTTTCAACTCTGTCCTTTAATTAAAACAGCAGCATGATTCCCTTTTGGTCCAAGGAAGTTGTTACTAATACCACTAATTTTTTCCACGAGGACTAATATAGCTGGAAATGCCAGCATACATCTTCTGTGAACAGATCCCAGGAGCAACCTTCATTGTCTCTAGCTGGTGGATAGTTCAGCTTTATTACTTGACTTTGGGTCATCATGGGGGCAGGGGTAGAGTGGCTGACATTTATTGAATCCATACTTCTAGTTGCCATACATCTTTGATCTCATCTAATTCCTCACAACAACCCCATAAAAAGGTATTATTGTTGCTACTTCAGAAAGAGAAAGAGAGAGAGAAATAGAAGATCAAAGAGGTTAGAAGTCACACAGCTAATCTACTGGATTCTAAAGCCCAGTAGATTTGCAAGGGTTTGGTCCAGGTGCATCTGTCATTAGCATTCATTCATTCAATAAATATCTACTGAACCCCTGTAGGGGCATCTGGGTGATACACTTCGTTAAGCATCCAACTCTTGGTTTCAGCTTAAGTCATGATCTTGGGGTCGTGAGATAGAGCCCAGCATGGGGCTCCGCATTCAGGGGGGAGTCTGCTTAAGACTCTCTCTCCTCTCCCTCTGCCCCCTACCCCACCTACCCACTCACTCTAAAATCAATCAATCAATCAATCAATCAATCTTTTAAGAACTATATTTATTGAGCACCTGTTAGGTGCCAGGGTCTGGCAAATAAAGTTTAAACTTTGTAACCTGGCATATAAGACTCTTCACAACGGATCCTCTGACCCCCAGCCTACTTTTCCAACCCCATTTCTTGAATTTTTTCTTCCACTGGCTGCACCCATTCAGTCCCTTAATCTGAGTCTCCCTATGAGCTTTTGGGTCCCATGCCATCTCCCTTTGGTCCATCTTAGATTTCTGCTGCAGCTGCAGTGGACCCTTCCAATGGGCTGCTGTGGTCTCACCTCAAGCACCCCCACCCCTACGATTCTCCCACCTTCTGCCCTGTTTTTTTTTTTTTTTCCAAAGTTTCAAGGCTCTCAAGGGCATCCCAGATGGAAGCTTCTAAGGGGG
Organism: Leptonychotes weddellii; assembly: GCF_054177405.1. Taxonomy (NCBI): domain Eukaryota; kingdom Metazoa; phylum Chordata; class Mammalia; order Carnivora; family Phocidae; genus Leptonychotes; species Leptonychotes weddellii. Next base: position 38,156,533 of record NC_138383.1, on the reverse strand, counting down.
ATGTTAATATCCCCACGGGCACCCCAGGGACAGTAGAAATGAGAGCTGCTTAATAAATGCCCCAGGCTCCTTCTTTGGAGGGCATTTCTGACTCAGTGGTCCAACAGGAATGAGCCCCAGTGGTTCACAGTGGTAACCAATCCATAATGAACTCTCTATTGACTTTCCCTTCTTGTCTGTCTCTCTCACTTCCGCTTTCTGGGATAATCTCCTGACTAAACTATTTGCCCCAGGTCCTTGTGTCCTTCCCTGCTTTCCATCTCTGTTCTCCCCACGAAGACACCCTCCAGCCTCCCCAGGCCCCCTGTGACAGCCACGCCAGGTGTGTCATCATTCCCCCAGTTACTCCTTGGTCTCTCATGTCTTCTTTCGCCAGGCTACTTCCTCCTCTACCCGGTGAGATCCTTTTTCACCTAGCAAAGCCCAGCTCCCCTGTGACTTTCTCTCTAAAGCCTTCCCTACCGTGGGTCCAGTGAGACATGCTGACCTGCAGAGGGATTTCCCTTGGTTCCAGCACTGGTCACACCACACTGTAATTAATGCCATGGCTCCTTGAGGAAATCCTGGCTCTAGCCTGGTGGCAATTCTCCTCCCTTTAACTGCCACAGTACCTGACGTAGTGACAAACTGCCAGAACCTAGTACACGTCTGCTGAGGAATGATGAATGATGAATGAATGAATGATTAGGACTCCACCTGGACCCTTGAACCTCTACCCTATGCCATCTTTTTTTTTTTTTTAAGATTTTTATTTTTAAGTGATCTCTATACCCAACATAGGACTCGAACTCACAACCCCGAGTCACAAGCTCTACGACTGAGCCAGCCAGGAGCCCCTAAAATGTTCCCTCTTGCTCTTTTGCAGTCAATCCCTTTTCTTGGCTCCCAGTCCCAAATGACCAGTTTTCTGTCATTTCTGTCACTATAGTTTTGCCTTCTCTGGAGTTTTCTATGAATGACCGCAGTTTGTGGTGTTTGGCTGAGTGCTGAAACTTAGCATAATGTTTTTGAGTCTCATCTATGTTAAGTGTATTTATATTTCATTCCTCCCTTCCCTCTTCCCCCCAGGGTTGAGAGTAGGCATTTTAATGTACTTTATCGGTTTCAACCTCTATCATAAATGCTGTGATAGAAGTATTATCATCATCTTGGGCGCCTGGGTGGCTCAGTTGGTTAAGCAACTGCCTTCGGCTCAGGTCATGATCCTGGAGTCCTGGGATCGAGTCCCGCATGGGGCTCCCTGCTCGGCGGGGAGCCTGCTTCTCCCTCTGACCCTCCCCCCTCTCATGTGCTCTCTGGCTCTCTCATTCTCTCTGTCTCAAATAAATAAATTAAAAAAAAAAAACTGTAAAAAAAAAAAGAAGTATTATCATCATCTTGCAGATAAATGGATTATGGTTTGATGAGATTAAGAGAGTTGGTAAAGTTTAAAGATTTTATTTATTTATTTATTTGAGAGAGAGAAAGACAGAGAGAGCATGAGAGGGGGGAGGGTCAGAGGGAGAAGCAGACTCCCCGATGAGCAGGGAACCTGATGTGGGACTCGATCCCGGGACTCCAGGATCATGACGTGAGCCGAAGGCAGTCGCTTAACCAACTGAGCCACCCAGGCACCCGAGAGTTGGTAAAGTTTAGGTCATTCCTTTCTTTTTACTGCTGAGTCATATTCCATACTATGAAAACACCCCTATCTGTTCATCCATTTTCCAGTTGATGGACATTTGGGTTGTCTTTGTGTGGGCATACATATTCATCTCTCTCAGGGGAAAAAAAAGCACACACACAGGAATGGGATTGTTGGGTTGTATGACAACTGTATGTTTAACTTGATAAGAGGTGCCTGGGTGGCTCAGTTGGTTGGGCATCTGCCTTCGGCTCAGGTCATGATCCCAGGGTCCTGGAATCGAGTCCCACGTCTGGCTCCCTGCCAAGCAAGGAGCCTGCTTCTCCCTCTCCCTCTGCCTGCCGCTCTGCCTACTTCTCTCTCTGTCAAATAGATTAATAAAATCTTAAAAAAAAAAAAAGAAAAAAAACCATTCTGCTTCCAAAAGTGGTCATACCATTTTCCGATACCACCAGCAAGGTATGAGGGTCCCATTGCTCTACATTCTCTTCAACACTTAGTATTGTCAGTCTTTTCATTTTAGCCATTTTAGTTTATGTTGCTTTGATGACTAGTGATGTGTAGCATATTTTCATGTGCTTGTTAGCCATTAATACATGTTCTTCGTGAAGTGTCTGGCCATATCTTTTTGTTCATTTTATATTGGATGCTTGTCTTCTTATAATTGAGTTGTAATAGTTCTTTATATTCTCTATTCCAGCCTTTTGTCGGATGTATTTTGCAAATAATTGTCTCCTAGTCTGTGGCTTGCCTTTTCCTTTTTCTTTGGTGAATGTTTTTTTAATTTTGATGAAGTAGAGTTTATTAATTTTTTACAGTTTATATTAAATTGCATAGTTTGTATATATCTATGTATATAAAATTTACAGTTTATAAATTTTTTTGCACTTTTTGTGTCCTGTTAAAGAAATCTTTGCCTAACCCAACATCACAAAGATTTCTCCGATGTTTTCTCCTAGAAGCTTAATAGTGTTAGGGCTAGTGTTTCAGTCTCCAATCCACTTTTAGTTAATTTAGGGGTGTGATAGAGGGTCAGGGCAGAGGCTATTTCTTTCCATGTGAATATCCAATTGTTGAAGCTCCATTTAGTAAGAGGACTCTTTTCCGTACCTAATTGCTTTGGCAGCTTTGTAAAAAGTCAATTGACCATGTAAGTGTGGATCTATTTCTAGACTCCATTTTGTTGTGTGTTGATGTATATGTCTATTTTCACAGCAATATCGCTGTTTTGTTACCACAGTTTTATAATAGGTCTTGAATCAGGTAGTGAAAGCCCTCCAACAGCCCCTTTAAAAGTTTGTCTTGGCTATTTCTAGGTCCTTTGACTTTTGGTATAAATCTTAAAAATCAGCTTGTCGACTTTTCAGAAAACACTATTTGGATTGTGTTTGGGATTTCACTGAATGTGCAGATACATTCGTGGAGAACTGCCATCTTAACAATGCTAAGTCTTCCAAACCATGAACTCGGTGTATCTCCCCATACATTAAGGTCTTCTTCAATTGCCCTTAGCAATGTTTCATGTTTCAGTGTGTAGGTTTGCACATCTTTTGCTCAATTTCTAAGTACTTTATTTTTCTTGATGCTATCATAAATGGGACTGTCTTTTATTTCATTTTCTAACTGTTCGTTGTTGGTATATAACATTATAATTGGTTTTTGTATATTGACTTTGTATCCTGAGACCTTGCTAAACTTATGCATTAGTTCTAGTAATTTTTTATTGTAGATTCATTATGGGCTTTTATTTTTTTGTTTTGATTTTTTATTGAGATACCATTCACGTGCTATAAATCTTGCCATTTTAAAGTGAAGAGTTCAGTGGTTTTTAGATATTTTCTCACTTGTATAACCATCACCATTATTTATTTCCAGAATCCTTTCATCACCCTAAAAAGAAGTCCCGTGCCCATTACCAGTCACTCCCTATATTCCCTACAACCCACTAGCCACTAGCCCTCTTCTGGACTTTTCTGACTTATTTCACTTAACATAATGTTTTCTAGGTTCATCCATGTTATAGCACGTATTAGTAAGAAACGTGTGAGGGCAAGTATCTCTTCCAGATGGTAATTTCATTTACTTTGGATATATACCCAGAAGTGGGATTACTGGATCATATGGTAATTCTATTTTTAATTTTTTGAGGAACGCCCATACTGTTTTCCATAGTGGCTGCCCCAGTTTACATTCCTAACAACAGCGCTTGGGATTTCCTTTTCTCCACATCCTTACCAACACTTGTTATCTCTTATCTTTTTGATAATAGACATCCTAACAGGTGTGAGCTGATGTCTCTGTTGTGGTTTTGATTTGCATTTCCCTAATGCTTAGTGATGCTGAGCACCTTTTCATATGCCTATTGGTCATTTGAATGTCTTCTTTGGAAAAATGTCATCATTTCTGGTCATGTCTCTTCTTGTGAAGTTAGCAGCCATTGCTGATGATTGCAAATGGTGTTAAACCATCATTCCTTCTTCATTTAGTAGCTTCATTTAGTAGCCCTTATTCCCAATTTTTTAAAGTAATGAGGGGCGTCTGGGTGGCTCAGTCAGTTAAGCGTCTGCCTTTGGCTCAGGTCATGATCCCAGAGTCCTGGGATCGAGCCCCATGTCGGGCTCTCTGCTTAGCGGGAAGCCTGCTTCTCCCTCTCCCGCTCCCCCTTCTCGTGTTCCCTCTCCACTGTATCTCTCTCTCTGTGTCAAAATAAATAAATAAAATCTTTAAAAATAAATAAATAAAGTAATGAGTTGGTTTAGGGGTGCCTGGTTGTCTCAGTCAGTGGACCATGCAACTTTTAATCTCAGGGTTGTGGGTTCGAGCCCTACGTTGGGTGTAGAGACTACTTAAAAATAAGATCTTAAAAAAATAATAAGGGCGCCTGGGTGGCTCAGTTGGTTAAGCGACTGCCTTCGGCTCAGGTCATGATCCTGGAGTCCCGGGATCGAGTCCCGCATCGGGCTCCCTGCTTGGCAGGGAGTCTGCTTCTCCCTCTGACCCTCCTCCCTCTCATGCTCTCTGTCTCTCATTCTCTCTCTCAAATAAAAAAAAAAAATAATAATAATAATAAAATGGGTTGGTTTACTAGTGTCTTAGAGGTAACAATGAGGTTTTATTTTGTTTTGAATTGTTTTTAGTATAATAATTCATTTGGGGCTTTAAATATGCTCATGTGTTTTGTTCTGCTTTCGCTGTTGTCTTTACTAATGCTCCAATTGTCCCATCTTTGGCCAGCAGAAGCCTCTTCAAGCTGGGGCCTTTCTAGGCTTTTTGACCTCAGTCTAGTGGTCTTGGATAGCTTTGTTGTTTTCTTGTTTGACAAGATGTTCCAAGCTTATCTTGTCTGTTGTATTTCCTGTCCCAGGCATAAAATCAGCCATTTCTCCGAAGAGCCCAGTTTCCTTTTAGTGGAAAATGGCATTTGGAGACGTCAGTTAAGGTATTCGAGGTGTTTATTTCTATTGCATTAGTCATTATTTACAGGTCTTTTCAGTGGAAAAAACTAGGAAGTATTTATATTTAAACTACATCATGAATGTAGAGGCGGCTTTTAGGCAGCAGGTGTGAGCCCTGGAAGCCGAGTGGGGTAGAAGGGCTGTGCGGGGAGCAAGGATCACCCGCGAGGACAGACCTCTCAGGCTCTATCGGCGGTGACCGCCGGGCTGAGCGCAGACACAGTCGTCCGCCGAGCGGCCTCCCAACAGCCGCGAGCCCTAGCTCACCAACGGGCCCCTCGCAACCGCGTACCGGTA
>NC_138383.1:38080470-38150657 GCF_054177405.1 Leptonychotes weddellii | reverse complement strand
CTTCAGAGTCTTTGGTTCATGACTGTGCCCGCCTTCTTGAAACGTTCTCCTCGCTGGTTTCTGTGAGTCTTCTCTCGTGGTTTCTCTCCCACGCCTCTGGCCTCCTCCTTCAGCTTCCTTTGAGGGCTCCTCTTTATCACCCACCTCCACTTCGCTGTTCTTTTTTTTTAATGTTATGTTAGTCACCGTACATTACATCATTAGTTTTTGATGTAGTGTTCCATGATTCATTGTTTGCGTATAACACTCAGCGCTCCATGCAGAACGTGCCCTCCTTATCGACTTTGCTGTTCTTTTTTTTTTTTTTTTAAGATTTTATTTATTTATTTGACAGAGAGAGAGACAGTGAGAGAGGGAACACAAGCAGAGGGAGTGGGAGAGGGAGAAGCAGGCTTCCTGCAGAGCAAGGAGCCCAATGCGGGGCTCGATCCCAGGACCCTGAGATCATGACCTGAGCCGAAGGCAGACGCTTAACGACTGAGCCACCCAGGCACCCCGACTTTGCTGTTCTTAATGATCTTTCTGAGGCCCACTGCTCTCCTCATTCTACATGTTGCCTCAGGCAATTTCATCCTCTCACCTGGCATTAGCAGCCAGTATTGCTGCGGGCTCCCCAGTCTCTACCTCCCTGCTAACGTAGCCTCAAGCTTCATGTTTGTATAAACTTTGCCACGTGGAGCTCCCACAGCCACCCCAGACTCAATTTTTCAAAAACTGAGTTCCTTGTCTTCTCAAGACGTGCTCCTCCTCCAGAGGACTGGAAATTCCAAAACTCTAATCCTATGGTTGGTTCCCCCTGGCAACCAGACCCCATCCTTAGAGAGGGTCCGAAAGTCACCTCATTAATTCAACAAAGGACACCTTTATTGCTCTCATCACTTAGGAAGATCCAAGGATTTTTGGAGCTCTGTGCCAGGAACAGGGTTGTTTCAATGAGTGGTACTCTGTGATGCTTATAGAGAACAGTTAAAAACACATCTTACATGGGGGAGGTGGTGGGGGGATGGGCCAATTGGGGGATGGGCATTAAGAAAGGCATTTGTAATGAGCACTGGGTATTATATGCAACTGATGAATCACCGAATTCTACCCCTGAGGGGCGCCTGGGTGGCTCAGTCGGTTAAGCATGTAACTTCTGGTTTAGGCTCAGGTCATGATCTCACGGTCCTGAGATCATGCCCTGCATCAGGCTCCCCGCTCAGTGGGGAGTCTGCTTCAGATTCTTTCTCCCTCTCCCTTTCTCTCCCCCTCTGACCCTCCCTGCTCCCACATGCTCTCTCTCTCTAAAATGAATAAATCAAATCTTTAAAAAAAAACAAACCTACATCTTACAAGATTTTTCTTTTCTTTTAAGATTTTATTTATTTATTTCACAGAGAGAGACAGCGAGAGAGGGAACACAAGCAGAGAGAGTGGGAGAGGGAGAAGCAGGCTCCCCGCCCAGCAAGGAGCGCGATGTGGGGCTCGATCCCACATGACCTGAGCCAAAGGCAGACGCTTAACAACTGAGCCACCCAGGCATTCCCACAAGATTTTTCTAAGAATTATTTGAAAGAGGCTTTCAGCAAAGTGTGATTTCAGTGAGTGGAACATACGTTCACTCGGTCTGCTTATATTGATGTATTTAAGAACACTTTTTACAAGATGTTTCTGAGAAGCGATCTGAAAGATGCATTCAGCACAATGTCATTTCAGTGAGTGGATGTTCTCTGATGCTTATACAGATATGTTTAAAAAGACTTCTTACAAGGTTTTTTAAGGATTATTTAAAAGATGATTTCAGGGGCGCCTGACTGGCTCAGCCAGTAGAGCATGAGACTCTTAATCTCAGGGTTGTGAGTTCGAGCCCCACATTGGGTGTAGAGATTACTTAAAAATAAAATCTTAAAAATAAAAAAAAAGATGATTGTAGCACAGTGTTTGTTCAGTAAGTGGGTAATGCTTATACCGAATGTTTAAGAGCACTTCTTAGAAGATGTTTCTAAGATGCTATTTGAAAGGAAACTGGGTGAAGAATTTATGGGAACTCTGTACTATCCTCTCAACTTTTATGTAAATCTAAAGTCATTTAAAAAATAGTCTATTTTCAAAAAGTAAAAAAAAAAGTCCAGGTTTTGTAAGAGATGGAAGGGAAGGGGCTCCTCAGCTCAGCAGCAGGGTTAGCCTCGGCCAGCTGGAGGAAAGGAGACGTGGGCCCCAGATATTTCTGTGAGCCCTGGCAGGAAGTTGAGGGTTCACACCTGAGGGCCTCAATTTCTTCTCCTTGACAGGCAAGGTGAGGTGGGCTCCCTACTGAGAGAACCTATGGAAAAACTGTGGGTTGCATGTGGTGAAATTTGGAAAGCCCCTGAGGGCTGAGGGGAGCAGAGGAAGAAGCTGACCGGTGGACAGAAAAGAGCCATTTCCTGTCGCGTCACAGATTTGTGCCAAGAGCAGGGCCCAGAGTCCCAAGCCTAGAGGCCTAGATTGACGGTCTCCTTGGAGTTTCACGTCTTGACCAGCGGAGGGCGCTGAGACACCACACAATTTTTCTTTCGCTTTCCCACACCCCTGCTTTAGATTTCCCAATTTTCTCTTTCCAAAGTTCCAAAGCCTTCGATTCCAGGAGTTAAAAGTTCTTTTCTGAGCTGGCCATGTTTGCAGGATGAGAAACTCTTTGAAACAGCCCAAAGGGAATACTTTGAAGAGAAAGAATTTGGTTATGCCTCTGGAAGCTTCTTTCTTTTACTTCCCTCAAGGAAGAGCTAGCAGTGTCCACGCAGGCCATTACTGAATACTCAGTGCGTGTCAGGTGATGTTCTAAGTGCTGTCTCATTTAATCCTCAAACCACCTCTGAGTGGTTAATATCACCCCCGTTTTACAGCCAAATAAACAGAGTCGCAGGGAGGTTGAGGAGGTTACCAGATCATTCCTATCGCGCTAAGCTGCATTCCTATTTGGTTTTAACCAGTTCACAGTTACTCAACAGATGTGTGTGCTGGGCAGCATGTCCTGGGAGGCGCTCTGTGAGGAAAGGATCCTGTGTCAGTAAATTTGGCAAAGCTGCAAACTATCTCTGTTTCTGCGCATATCAGCACAGTGGAGAGAGAACCCCAGGAGGCAGGCAGCAAAGAAACCTGCTTGGTTTTGTTCAAACCCATCATTTTTCAAATGTCTTTGTCTAGAGAACTTTTGTTGTTGTTATCACCTGTTCACATCTACACAACAAACTTTGTGAAGTGCTGTGGTCAGCTCTGTGGTGGTGGCAGGGAGGGGAGAGATGAGACTCTTTTGGGAAGGGTGTTTGGGTAGCTAGGTGCAGGGAGAGATGAAGCATAGACAGACTGAGGCAAGAAGTTCAGTGAGAGCAGTCTGGGGACTCTTCTACCATGAGGCAGTGGCCATGAGGGTGAAGAGGAGGGGATAGAGCGGAGACAAACCAGGAGGTAAAAGCAACAGGCCCAGTGGACCATCGGATTGTGCAGATCTGGGAGGGTAGCAGACAACTGAGGGTGGGAAGTGTGTAGGATGGCTCCTGGGTTTTCAGCTGGAATCGTCTGGAGATCTGACATTTAAGGGGTTGATGGAAGAAGAGGAGCTAATAGAAAAGAAAAAGAGTGGGAAGAGACCCAAAAGAGAGGTGCATACCAGGAAGCAGGGAGCACTATTTCTGGAAGGAGGGAGTTGTCAGCTGCTTCGGAGCTCATTGGCAGAGGAAGCAGGGTGGGAACTGGAGGTGGACATCATATCAGCCATGTAGGAAGTCATTGATGAAGTTTCAGCAGAGTACAGAGAGGCTAATCCAGATTATTATGGGATGCATAATGAAGTGGCAGGGGTTGTGGTGGGTAGTGAGGCAGTGAGAGATTCGTAGGGTGAAGCAGGATCAAGGGAAGGTTTTGTTATATTCTCCTAAATACCATTGCAAGTAATTCCTCTAATCCACGGACACACACGTCACTCCATCTACTGAGAGGCAGAATCTATTTTTCCTCCCTCTGGGCTGGCCTTGAGACTTGCTCTGTGTGTGACCAAGAGTTGGCAGAAGCGGCGTCCTGGCTCTTCCCACCAAGCTCAGTCCTTAAGAGAACCAGCAGCTTCCCTTTTTCCCTCTTGGAACCAGCAGCTGTGCTGGGCTATGTTGCTGGAGAGATGGCCCCTGGGGAGGGAGACAGGGGCCTTGTTGGGCACGCCAGCTCCAGAAAAGATCCCAGATGAATGAAGTCATGTCAGTGACCCTAGCTGACTTCACACGAGGCAGAAGAACCACCAGATCAACTCACAGAATCATGAGAAGTAACCAACTGGTATTTCAAGCCACTTGGGGTGGTTTGTCATGCAGCAATAGATAATTGGAATAGCGCCCTATTTCTGGACTGAGGGGAAGGAGCCGGGGGAAGAGACACTGATTCATGACCAAGGAAGAATAACTGATGGAGTGAGTTTGTCCAGGAGGCTGAAGGGATGGCCCTGGGCAGAGGGAGGGCTCCTTCTTCCCCTGACACAAAAGCAAAGGACAGTGTGGACACAGAAGCGTTACAAGCTGGGGAGTCCTCTGCCCCGACCCCACGTGACTTCTGCTTTCATTGTGGACACAGAGGGTGGGCCTTGCCAAGAGTGAAGTGCCCCGATGAGGTGGGGGTGTAGGTGAGCCCTGGAGGCTTGGCTCGGTGATAAAACCCACCAACAAAAACACGAACCCACACTACACATAGAGCGCCCAGTAGGTCTCAGCTCAACTGCTCTCTGGGGTGAATGGTGCAGGGGACAGAGGGACACTGGACTCTCAGAGACTTTGACTGACTCAAGTCCTGGCTGGTCCTATGATTTGTGGCTCCCCTTTAGGGTATCGGACTAAATTAGTAATTCTTAACCTTTTTTGGGTTATGGACCCCTGACACTCTGATAAAAGCCTATAGATGTAACTTCTTTTTCATTTTTTTCCCAAGATTTTATTTATTTATTTGAGAGAGAGGGAGAGACAGCGCATGCACGCACAAGAGCAGGGGGAGGGGCAGAAAGAGAGGGAGAAGAAGCAGACTCCCCATCAGAGCACAGAGCCAGACACACTCAATCCCAGGACCCTGAGATCATGACCTGGGCGGAAACCAGACATTTAACCGACTGAGCCACCCAGGCTTCCCTAGATGTAACATTTTAGATAAACCACATATTATTTATTTGTCTGTTTCCACCCATGAAGACAGGGTTTGTTGTCTGTTTCATTTACTGCTCTCGAGACTAGAACAGTGCCTGACACGTAGTAGATGTTCCGTAAGTACTAATGAATGGATTTGGAGGATGCAGAACAACTCCCACCCCCACACCTGAAGTTAGCCAAGGTTCAGGATCCTGAAAGAAGATGATCATCTTTCTGTCTCAAGATTCTTAGAGTCGGGGCACCTGGGTGGCTCAGTCAGTTAATTGGCTGCCTTCGGCTCAGGTCATGATCCAGAGTCCTGGGATTGAGTTCCATATCAGGCTCCTTGTTCAGCGGGGAGCCTGCTTCTCCCTCTGCCTGCCGCTCCCCCTGCTTGTGCTCGCTCTCTCTCTCTCTGTCAAATAAATAAAATGTTAAAAAAAAAAAAGATTCTTAGAGTCTATGAAATTCCACCTGAGTGCTTCTGATGTAGTGTGTAGCTCACTCAAAAATAAACTGCTAGCCCTGTACCCTGGGAAGAAATATTTGCTATACAGATCCTATGAATAGGAGGCCAGAAGTTGTTTTAAATGCATTTTATGTTTTATCTTATTTAACCTTCACATCACCCAATGAGGAGGATTTTATTTTCCTAATTTTTTAAATGAGGAAACCGAGGCTCAGAGAGGTTAAATAACTTACCTAAGGTGCCCAGCGGATCAAAGGTGGAGCTAGGATCTGAACCTGAGTCTGTCTGGCTCAAAATCAACTGAGAGATCTTTCTTCCAGGTTGCTTAGGTGGCTCAGTCGGTTAAGCATCTGCCTTCCACTCAGGTCATGATCTCAGGTCCTGGGATCAGGCACATCGAACCTCCATCGAGCCCCGCATCGGGTCCCTGCTCAGTGGGGACTCTGCTTCTCCCTCTCCCTCTGTGCTCTCTCTCTCTCAAATAAATAAATAAAATCTTAAAAAAGAAAAAAGAAAAAAGAAAGCTCTTTCTTCCATGTCCTAACGACCCTGAGGTAAAGGTTACACTTCTTCCTTCCAGCATAAGTACAGTGGGTAGGGTTGAGGGTCTGTAGATGAAGACAGGCCTCCTATCTCACCAGAGGAGCGGCTGGTGTGTCAGGAATATTCCCAGGAGAGGGAGACCTGGTTGTCCCGTTCATCTACTGGAGGCCCTGGAGCCAAAGCCCCTTCCCTCACTGAAGCCTCCATGAATCCCTGTGACCAAGGCGAATTCAGCTGTGCTCCCATGTGTCCTCACCTAACCCCACAAAGAAAACAGTCCAGATACCTGACCTCCCATGAACTGCTAATCCTCTGAGAGGCCCTGTTTTCACATCTATGAAAGGGACTTAAGGACAGTCACGGCAAAGGGCTGTCCTAAAGCTAAGAGAGACATCTGCAGTGCTTGGAGACTCTGCTCTCTTCTCCCCACCTCAGCCCCACCCCACTCCCCCGAAGCAGGTGCTAGCGTTAGGAGGAACTCCATCTCCCTGGGACTCCGTAAAACAGGTAAACAGATACCAGAACACTGCAGGATGTCGTGAGCCAGCCCACAGGATTTACGTGGGTGACCACCGGCCTCCCTCGCCTCTCGCCACCCCGCTCCCTGCACCTCCCGCCAACCTCGTCTTAGCTCGTAAATCTCCTTCACACAGAGCGCTATAAATCAGGGGTCTGTGGGAGACCCCCCAGCTCCCTGCGCCCTCCCTCCCCCTCCTGGAGAGGACCAGGGCGCAGGAAGCCCCAGGGACAGGGTGGGCGGGGCCGCCGCAGACCCGCCCAGTGCGGCATGTTAATTACAGGCCCGGAGCCTACGGGGCCTGATTTATGGCGGGGCGGGCCGCGTCCTGCGGCGGGCGCTGGGCACGTCTAGGGGAGCCTGGAGAGGCAGGGGCAGGACACCTGACGGGCTCCCAAATTCTGAGGGCCTTGTTGAAATGACAATCTTGATCGCAACAAACTGTAGTATGTTTATATATAAATAAAATATAAACAGAATAGCAATAGCAAACATTGATTGAGAGACTGCGCCAAAGCGGGCTAAACTCTTTATTAATTCATTCATCAAATATTTATTGAATGCCTATTCGGTGCCAGGAATTTTGCATATACTATCTCGTGAACATCCCCAAACAGCCCTGCAAGGTAGTCCTTATGGTTCCCATTTTGCAAGTGGAGAAATCCCAGCAAGAAGTGATTAGGTGACTTCTCCAAGGTCACTAAGCTAGTGAGTAGTGGGTCCAGGACTCACACCCCTGGCTATCTGTCCTTGGAGCTTAAACTTTTTTGAGTTGCTCATACTGCATCTTTGCTACCGCTTGCCTCACTGTCTTCCTGATCCACCAGGAGCTGTGTGAGCTTGGGAAAATTTTTTTTTTTTTAAAGATTTTATTTATTTATTTGAGAGAGAATGAGAGAGAGCAAGCACATGAGAGGGGGGAGGGTCAGAGGGAGAAGCAGACTCCCCGCCGAGCAGGGAGCCCGATGCGGGACTCGATCCAGGGACTCGATCCAGGGACTCCAGGATCATGACCTGAGCCGAAGGCAGTCGCTTAACCAACTGAGTCACCCAGGCGCCCGCTTGGGAAAATATTTTTGCCTTGTTGAGTCTCATTTGTCTTCGTTGGCAAAAGAGAAACTCTTCCCTACCTACCTCACAAGGAGTTAGGAGGATCAAACTAAACTGGAGTTTATGGAAATGCTTTTTAAAGTTGTCTGCAGAAGAAAGCAAAAGTGAAGAGAACAGACGAGGAGACAGTGAGAAAGTCTTATCTTGTGTGTGATTGAAGAACCATAAGAAGAGAAAAACAAAAAGCAACAGAGGCAGTATTTGAGAAGATAAAGGTGAGGAATTTTACCAGTCTGAGAAGAGATAACAAACGACAAATTCAAGAAGCCTAACAGCTAAAAAACACACACATTTAAATGTGTCCTAGTGAACAATCAAAACAATCAAAACCACCAAAAACAATGCAAAGCTTTCAAAACCAATCTGGGAAAAAAATTACCTTCCAAGGAGCAACGGTTACTCTGAAGCTGGCATCTCTCATCAATAGCAATGGAAGTAAAAAGACAACATCATATCTTCAAAGTGATTTTCTTTTTAAGATTTTATTTATTTATTTGACAGAGAGAGAAACAGCGAGAGAGGGAACACAAGCAGGGGGAGTGGGAGAGGGAGAAGCAGGCTCCCCGCTGAGCCAGGAGCCCAAGATGGGGCTTGATCCCAGGACCCTGGGACCATGACCTGAGCTGAAGGCAGACGCTTAACGACTGAGCCACCCAGGTGACCCTCAAAGTGATTTTCTAAAAATGTAATCGTCAACCAAGACTTGTATAGGAGAACCAAAGTTGAGAGAGCCATCACCAGCAGGCTTTCAGTAGAGAAAACTCTAAAGACTGTCATTGAGGCAGAAATAAATGGCTCCAAATGGAATGTCTGAGATATAGGAGGTAGGCAGAGCAAAGAAATTCGTGAATATATGAGCAAATTTAAATGAACATTGATTGTATTTTTTAAAAATCTGTAAAACACTGTATGAAAAGTATATTGGTTGGGGCGCCTGGGTGGCTCAGATGGTAAGTGTCTGCCTTCAGCTCAGGTCATGATCCCAGGGTCCTGGAATCGAGCCCACGTTGGGCTCCTGGCTCAGCGGGGAGCTTGCTTCTCCCTCTCCCTCTGCTTCTCCCCCTGCTCATGCGATCTCTCTCTCTCTCTCTGTATCTCTGGGTCTCAAATGAATAGGAAAATCTTAAAAAAAAAAAAAGAAAAGTATATTGGTTAAGGTGATGTTTGATGCAGCTCTGCTCCAGACATGAAGAAGGGCCCAGGCTTCTTTTCCTTTTTGACTCCTCATCTTTAGCTTGTAGCTTGCATGGCTGCCCTCTGTCTTCAAGCCAAGAGGAAGGGGAGGGAGTATGGAGGCTGCATATGAGAAGTTATTATGAACAGGACTGGGAGTGACCTACATCACTTCTGCTCACATTCACAGGAGAACCCAGCCAACTGCAGGAAAGGCTGGGAAATGGTGTAGCCGCTGTATTCATGATCTATTGCTGCATAACAAACTACCTTAAGACTTATTGGCTAAAAACAACAATGAACATTAATTATTTCACAGTTTCTATGGGTCAGGATTTGAGGAGCTGCCTAAGTGGTAGATTTCTTCTCTCTTTTTTTTTTTACATGATGGAGTATGCATGTGACTCCTAGAACTCCTGCAGCTATTTTTCACGATGAGGGAACCCACCTTGAGAAAGAAACATACAAAGAAGAGATATAAAAGAATCACAGAAGAATAATCAGAGGGCTGATTAAACTAGACAAAAGGATTCTAAAATTCCCATGGAAGTGTAAAGAGCCAAGAACATCCAAAACAATTCTGAAAACAAATAAGGATCGGCGCGCCTGGGTGGCTCAGTCGGTTAAGCGTCTGCCTTCGGTTCAGTTCATGATCTCAGGGTCCTGGGATTGAGCCCCGCATCGGGCTCCCTGCTCTGCAGGGAGTCTGCTTCTCCCTCTCCCTCTGCCTGCCTGTCTGCCTACTTGTGACCTCTCTCTCTGTCAAATAAATAAATAAAATCTTAAAAAAAAAAAGAAAATAAACAAGGAGGCCAAGGGAGTGCCAGATCACAGAAGGATTAAACAGAAATGGCTGGGAATGGCATTATAGAGATGTGGCATTACGAATCACTAGAAACAGAATAAGCTATTTACCAAATGGAGTTGGAAAATTTGGCACCTGGGTTCTAATAATAATAAGAATAGAAATCCAATAATAATGAAAGCAATAACAATAACAATAGGGCACCTGGATGGCTCAGTTGGTTAAGCGACTGCCTTCGGCTCAGGTCATGATCCTGGAGTCCCGGGATCGAGTCCCGCATCGGGCTCCCTGCTCGGCGGGGAGTCTGCTTCTCCCTCTGACCCTCCCCCCTCTCATGTGCTCTCTCTCATTCTCTCTCTCTCAAATAAATAAATAAAATCTTAAAAAAAAAACAATAACAATAATGACTACCATTTATTGATACCTACAAAGTTGTAGAAATATACATTCAATTTATCTCCTATCCTCACACCAACCCCTCAAGGTAGGTGTTATCATTTAGTGACAGATGAGAACACTGAACTTCAGGAGGGCAGAGATGGCTCCTTGAGACCACACCTGGTTCTCAGCCTCCTGGGTGCTGGGGGTGGGGGGAACCCTGTTTCTCTGCCCCAGTAGCAGTGCCTTGTCCTAAGAATTCCAGGTCAGGGCAGTGGCTGCCTCCCCGGGAGACAGGGAGACAGAGTCCTCAGTCTACACCGAGCTTGGCTCCTGGACCCAGAATGCCTACCTCACCCCTGACTGACCCTGGGGCAGATCTATGGCTGATTAGAACCAGGCTAAAATCACAGAGGCCCTTTGTCATTGCTTTAATGAGAAGCCAATCACCGGGTCATTAGTGGGTGGAGGTGATAAGGAGTTTGGTACTGGGGTGGAAGGGAGGAGGATGCTCTTAGTTCCTGGATGATTTACAGCTCTAGTGGCCAGACTGGCTGGGGAAGGGAGCAGGGTGGTGGCAGGAGGAGAAAGTTAACATTCGTAGAACACCTCAGAGGAGCCAAGCCCTGTGCTGAAAGCATAATATGCTGTTTCATTTAATCTTCACTACCAATCTGATGAAGCAGTACTATTACATGTCCCCACTTTACAGACACGGAAACTGAGGCACAGAGCGGTTAATTAAGCATCTTGCCCAAGGCTATACAGCTAATAAATGATGGTCTTATCCCAGAGACCACTCTGCTGTTAAGTGTTATAGGCACAGAGGTGAGGGTAGGTCAAGAAATATCTAGCTTTAGAGCAAGAAGGAACAAGCTATTGGGATGTGCTTGATGGAGGGAAGTTATTCTGTGGGCTGGGCGTTTTGGGGTAGGGTAGAGGGCCCTATGCCTGCATGAGCTTAGAAGAAAGAACTTCTGGGTGGTCAGTCTGCCAGAAAGAGGATAACTATCATAATAACAAAATTGTATTAAGTATCTATGTGCCAGGCACAGCACTAAGGGTTTTCTGTGCATGGTGTCATTTACTTACCGTAATCTGCATAGGAGGCAGTTAGCAATCCATTTTAGAGATGAGGAAACTGAGGCTAAGAGAAGCTAAGTTACCTGGCCCAGGTCTCAAAGCTGGTACATGGTAGGTACCAGGATTGGCTTGGGAGTCTGTGCTGTCAGGATTCTTGGTTGTAAACAACAAAACCCGATCTGGCTCACTTAAGCAGAAGAGGAACTTATTGGGTAGTTCTGAGGAAGCTCGCAGGATCAATGGAAAGAAAGGCTGGGGATCATGTCTGGGAAACTCATGGGAATTAAGGAAACTGGGTGGCTGGACCCAGGCCTAGGCAGTAACCTCCTGTGGATGCCCCCGCAGGACACTGGAGGCTCCTGGCCCAGGGACTGGCAGAGAAATTTCTCCTGTCTTGCCTGTTTCTATGAGACACCTGCTCCACAT
Organism: Leptonychotes weddellii; assembly: GCF_054177405.1. Taxonomy (NCBI): domain Eukaryota; kingdom Metazoa; phylum Chordata; class Mammalia; order Carnivora; family Phocidae; genus Leptonychotes; species Leptonychotes weddellii. Next base: position 38,139,033 of record NC_138383.1, on the reverse strand, counting down.
TCAAGCCAAGACTCTAGTCTGTCCCAGCTGGGAGGAATGCCTCCCACCCGGAGCCCCACCAGGGAGGCCCCTCCCCCCAGGTAAGAAGACTATTGGATGCTACTTAGCAAACAACAACAATGACAACAAAAAACAGGTACGGAATGCCCCAGTGCCCCAGGTCTTCCCACCACCATTCTCCCCGCCCCGTCCCAGGTGACCATAATGCCATCAGCTCTCTGCCCTACCCGAGCCTTCTTGTCCACAGTTGGACCCTAGTTCAGAGAGCCCATCACTAGGAGCTGCTCAGAAATCCCCGTCTTCCGGTTCTTGAAGGAGGATGGGGAGATGATAGCACTTGCCTTTTCATCATCTGCCACATCCAGTTGGTTGCCCCCATGTACCAAAGCTATTTTCCAAACAGGTGTTGACTCCAGCACCCTCCCCCACCAACCTGCATAGCTCAGGCCCCTCCCTGTCACCTGGACCCCTGCAGTAGCCTCTTAACTGGAGTTTGCCTTAGATCCATTCTCCATACCACTCCAAAGAATTCTAGCTACAATCCATATACGACTGTGTCACTCCTTAACTTAATATCCTTTCGTGGTACCGAGGGACCTACAGTGACCAAAAGCCAAATTTTTTGGCAAGATGCCTAGTAAGCCCCAACCTCATCTCCCACTCCCTGGTCTCTCATATCATGGTTTGGCAAAGCCAGTTTACTGCATTGTCCTCATCATACTATGATGGCTTAAACTTCTGGGCCCTCCCACATGTTGTTCCCTCGGTCTTCAATGCCTTTCCACCCCTTGTTTGCTTGGCAAACTCCTATTCATCCTTTGAAATTCAGTTCAGGCATCATGTCCCCTGTAAAACCTTTCCTTATCCCTCAAAGAAACTCACACTCCATCCTCTGCATTACTTCTAACCTTCTTTTGTTTCATGCTATTGAAATAGTTTGTTTTTGAGGGCAGGAACCCTATCCATTTTGTTCATCACTGTATCTTCAGTACCTAATCCAAGACCTGGCAAATAGGTGCTCAATAAATGTGTAACTCAATCGACTAGGAAAGGCTTGCTGAGATGGAGGGGCTGGGGCAGAGGTGGGGAGATGAATGAATAAGAAGAGGGGTTCAGGAGACTGGGGATGGAATGTGGCAAGAGCCAGACTCAGTTTATGAGGGGTGAGAACTGGTGCCAGGAGAAGAAAGGAAGAAGATAGTCATTTTTTTTTTTTAAGATTTTTATTTATTTATTTAATTGACAGGGAGAGAGAGAGAGACAGCATGAGAGGGAACACAAGCAGGGGGAGTGGGAGAGGAAGAAGCAGGCTTCCGGCTGAGCAGAAAGCCCGATGTGGGGCTTGATCCCAGGACCCTGGGATCATGACCTGAGCTGAAGGCAGTCGCTTAACCAACTGAGCCACCCAGGCGCCCCAAGAAGATAGTCATTGCAGGATGTAGGGAAAGACTAGCTCAGAGAAAGCAGCCTGAGCACATTTGTATTTCCAAGGAAGGAGCCAGTGGAGAGGGAAAGCTATGAAGCCAAGGGAGCAGCAACTGATGAGCCAAGGTCCCCAGAAGAGGTGGGGTGGAGGCTGAGAGAAGAGGACATGCCCCCAGAGCAGTGGCAGGGGAGGGAGGACACCAACACAAAGAGATGAGGTAGGGTGGAGGGAGTCTTCATCCAGCAGTCAGAGAAAGAGAAAGTTAATGTTTTGGGGTTTTTTTAATTTTTAAAAATTTTTAATTTTTAAAAAATTTTAATGTTTTAAAAGATTTTTTAGGGGCACCTGGGTGGCTCAGATGGTTAAGCATCGGCCTTTGGCTCAGATCATGATCCCAGGGTCCTAGGATCGAGTCCCGCATTGGGCTCCCTGCTTGGCAGGGAGCCTGCTTCTCCCTCTCCCTCTGCTATTCCCCCTGCTTGTGCTCTCTCGCTCTGTCAAATAAATAAAATCTTAAAAAAAAAAAAAGATTTTAAAAAGTAATCTCTACACCCAACATGGGGCTTGAACTCACAACCTTGATATCAGGTGTCACAAACTCCCCCAACTGAGCTAGCCAGGCACCCCTGTTTTGTTTTTAAAGCTCCATGAAGTGGGGCGGGGGGGGGGGAATGTTTAATGGCTTCCCATCTCTTGCCCAAGTACAATTGGAAGATATTACAGTAGCCTACATGATCATGTCGCCAACCCAAGCTCCCTTCTTACTCTCTGCCCCTGCCTCATTGGCCACCTTGCTTGTCCATACGCTCCTGAAACTTGTCGATACTCTCCTGCCTTAGGACCTTTGCACATGCTGTTCTCTCTGCCTGGAAGCTCTTCCTCAAAATGGACACAATGCCTTGTCTCATTCAAGTCTTTACTCAGATGTCACTTTCTCAGGTGAGCTTTCCCTCACCCCACCTCCCCCAACCCGGGAACCTGCACACACTCTCCACTTTTCTATCTTTTCTGGAGTTTTTTTGTTTTGTTTTTCCCCAGGAGTATTTATTACCTCCTAATGTACTTATAAAATAGTACTGATTTACTCCATAAATGACTTCTTTTCCTTATTATTTGCTCTCCGCACTAGACTGTGACTCCCGTGAGGACAGGTTTTAGTTTTATTCATTACTGTACACCAGTAACTAGTGGGCAGTCGATACACTTTTGTTGAATGAATGAATGAATGGGCAGCGCCTGAAACTGAGCCCAAATTTGCCAGATTCCAAACTACCCCTGCACTATGTCGGAACTGAACTGTTGAGGATCTCGGCCTGAAGGCGAAGGAAGTCTGCAGGCCTCCCCCAGGCCGGCTCCCCCGCGTGATCGAGTTCTCAGGACCCCGCGGGCTCGATTTCTCCGGAAAGCCCGTCCCCCGGCCCGGGCTTCCTCTCTCAGTTGGGACTTCTGCCCTCCCTCGGGCGAGCGACGCCGGAACTTCCAGAGGAAGAGCAGGAATTCCTGAAATCCAGGCTCAGCCGAGCGGTAATAGGCACCTTCGCGGCCGCGGGCGGAAGCGCCTGGCCCTAAATCACGGCCGCGGCCCCTCCTCCCTCCGCCCGGCGGGGCGCGGGGAAGCGGCGCTCCCGGGCGGGGGCGGGTTCCTGCCGCGCGGCGGGAGGGCCCGGCCGCCGCCGCAGGTGCCGCGGACATACTTGTCCCGCTGCCCGCCTTTGAAGTCCGGCCGCACCGCCCGCGCTCCCCGCGCCGGAGCCCCCCGCGGAGCCGCGCGCCCCGCGGACCCAGCGAGTCCCCGCGGATCCCCGGGATTCGTGGCAGCGGGCCGGGGCGTGGGGGGCGGGGAGCGGGGCGGAGGCGCTTCTCTCCGGCGGTCCCGGCCATTTGTCAGGGGAGTGTGGCTCAGAATTATGAATTTGGAGCCGAGGGCCATTTCCTGATCTGTGCGGGGAAGGGCGCGGAGTGGGGCGGGGAGCTGGCCTGGAAATGTGTGAAACGCGGGGAAGATAAGCCAGAACTGTTGAGGGGGGACGGGGGACAGGGATTGGGAGGGTGGGCCCCTTCTCAGGCCTGGGAACTGGGGCTGCTTGGGCATTTTCTTGGCTTTTCCTAACCTCGGTTTAAGGTCGATTTGAGGGTTCATGTTAGGGGACCAGAAGAGAAGTCGGTGGTTCAATCTCGTTTTTTTTTTTTTTCCCTGCTGATTTTCTATGGCTGTTTTGTTCCTTTTGAGACCCATAGTTGTCTCTTGTCATAAATTTTCCCTCCATCCAACACATGGGTAGGGATTTCTAAAGTTAATGCGCGAGAAGAAAATTGCATGTGATCAGAATTACCCTTGAATAAACCTTATGTTGTGGTATGCAAGGCATGATGTAAATAACCCTCAGCAGTCATTCTTACGCAAGCCAAAATGTAATAGCCGCAGAGCTGGACTCTGGAGGAACGAATATATCCTTCTGAGCATTCCAACCACGTTGCTGTTAAGACAGAACTTTGAATTCCATGGATCTGGGATGAGGTCTCAGACGCTGCTGCCTATACAACACACTATGAGAACCACAGCCTTTTCTTTCTTTCTTGTTTTTTAGATTTTATTGTATTTTTAAAAAATTTATTTATTTATTTTCTTGACAGAGAGAGACAAAGCAAGAGAGGGAACACAAGCAGGGGGAGTGGGAGAGGGAGAAGCAGGCTTCCCGCTGAGCAGGGAGCCCGATGTGGGACTCGATCCCAGGATCCCGGGATCATGACCTGAGCCAAAGTCAGATGCTCAACGACTGAGCCACTCAGGCACCCCTTTACATTTTATTTTTAAGTAATCTCTACACCTAACATGGGGCTTGAACTTACACCCCCGCCCCCAAATCAAGAGTCACATGCATTACCAACTGAGCCAGCCAGGTACCCAGAGAACCACAGCTTAGACAACTGTCAAATTCCCCCCAGGGAATGGGGTGGGTGGGGAATTCCAAAGCATTTCTATGTGGCTGCACAGTTTGTTTCCTTCTATTTTAATCCTGAGTTTCTATAAACTTAAGGTAATACACATTTGTGGTTGTCAACACACGTGAAAGCCTATAGCACTGAGCCCGGTATTTGTCGATGTTCAATAAATGTTTACTGGATTTGAATACAGAGCTTGTTTAATCAGACCAGTGTGGAGTTTCCATAGTTTCATAAATTTCTTAATATCAGGGATTGCACCATTTATTCAATATTCAGAAACTGTTTCCTTGCACCTGCTACGTACCAGGCACTGTGCTAGGACTGGGAATACAGAGAGGACCTAGATGTGGACCCAGCATGAACATAAAAGTACAATATGACCTGCTAAATTCTGAGATGGAGTTAAGAAGGGGAGCCCTCTAGTTCCATCCACATCATTGCAAATGATAAGATTTCTTTTTAATGGCTGAGTAATATTCCACTGTATATATATATACACACCACATCTTTTTTATCCATTCATCTGTCGATGGACATCTGGGCTCTTTCCATAGTTTGACTGTTGTGGACATTGCTGCTATAAATACTGGGGTGCAGAGGCCCCTTCGAATCACTATGAGGGTATTATGCTAAACGAAATTAGTCAGAGAAAGACAAATATCATATGGTTTCACTCATATGTGGAATTTAAGAAACAAAACATGAACATAGGGGAAGGGAGGGAAAAAGAGAATAAGACGAAATCGGTGGGGGGAGACAAACCATAAAATACTCTTAACTCTAGGAAACAAACTGAGGGTTGCTGGAAGGGAGGTGGGTGGGGGGATGGGGTAACTGGGTGATAGACCTTAAGGAGGGCACTGCACTGAGTGTTATATGCAACTGATGAATCACTAAACTCTACCTCTGAAACTAATAATATACTGTATGTTAATTGATTTTTAAACAAAATAAAAATAAAGGGATGCCTGGTTGGCTCAGTCGGTTAGGCATCTGCCTTCGGCTCAGGTCATGATCCCGGGGTCTGGGGATCGAACCCTACGTCAGGCTCCCTGCTCAGCAGGAGTCTGCTTCTCCCTCTGCTCCAACCCCCCCCCCACTCTTGCTCTCTCTCTCTCTTTCAAATAAATAAATAAATAAAATCTTATTAAAAAAAATAAATAAAAATAAAGAAGGGAGCCCTGTGGGGAAGGGCTCGGGGCTGGCTTCACAGAGGAGAAAGGGTTAGCAAGTGGCTGCAGAGGCTAGTGACCCCTTGCAGTCCACTGACCTCCAACCAGAACTCCATCCAGAACTCTGGCCTTCCCACCCTGTGTGCGTAGAGAGCTCCAGGCTGATCTTGACTCTCCTGGGGCTACTCCTGGCTTACTGGGCCCTTGCTCACCTGCAGTAAGGTAAGCAGGGGGGCACGGGTTTGTCACTCCTCCTCTCTTGTGCTCTCCCTGGGGTCCCGGCAGTCATTAGATCAGCTGGTGTTGGAAATAGGATTAGCCAAGGGAACCCCAGGCAACAAATCTCAGCCCAGGAGGCAGGCAGTTGGGCTCCTCTGGACTTTTCCTGGCTTCCAGCCTATATTCTCTATTCTTTCCTACTTGTCTTTCTTCACTGGGTGGGGGGGGGGCCCTCCCTCCCTACCCCAACCCTTCTCTATATATCAGCCAAGCTCTTTTGATTTTTTACACTTGGTTGAAACTATTTGAATATCTTAATGGCTTTTGTTTCAAAGGGCAGGTGCCAGGCCTCTAATACTGGCAGGTGGTTGGTGGGGGTGGGGGGACTCCCTGAGTTGAGAAGGCAGGTCCAGCCCAGAGGGGTTAAGAGCTTGATCTTTAAGTAGGAGCCACACTGCCTTATTTGAAATCCTGGCTCTGCCACAGCTCAGCCCTCTGACTTGGTGCAAGTTACTTAACTCTCTCTGGGTCGCAGTCTGTAAAATGGGTATTATAATAACAAGGCCTTCCATATAGGATTGTTGTGGGGCTACCCTGGGGCTCGGTGGGAAGGGAAGGATTCCTTGGGTAGGTCATGTCTATCCTTCTATGAAGATGGTGGGGGCTCTGGGCTTGCCTATCTATTTCCTCCTGATGGGGGGGAGGGCTATGGGCTCCCTGGAGACACCATGGGGGAGGGGAAACCTGTTAATGATCACACTCAGACTGGGGTTACCCTCAAGATAACCAGGTGCAGCATTTCTTAAGGACGACTCTTTACTGGGACCCATTTCACTGAGACCTCTGAGGCTGGTATCCTAGAGGTCTGAGGACTGAGGTTCAGAGCCTTTCCCTAGGTCTTTATGAAAGAAGCAAATATCAGATGAGTTTGTGCTCATTACAACTACACTACTGTGTCCTGCTCTCAAGACCAGCTTCATGGGCATGGGACCTGTGCACCCCCCCTTAGAAGGGCCCCAAGCTCATTTTAATGCTCTGCTGTCACCATCTTCAAATTCTCGATAATTTTGAACAAGCAACCCCACGTTTTCCTTTTGCACCAGGCCCTGCAAATTATGTAACTGGTCCTGCCTACCTTCTTTTGTAGAGAGGATGTCTTCTTTGCAAAGAAAAGGGAACTGAGGTACAGAGAAGAAGATATGACTGGTACTAAGTCATGTAGCAAGTTGGTAGCAGAACTAGAACCAGGTCTCCTGACTCCCTGTCCAGTGGAATTCTCTGGAAGTACTCAGATGCCCAACTGTGCCCTGGGTTGGGGAAATTTCAGAGAGGGACACTGGCTAAGGGAAGTTTCAGAAGGGGACACTGGCTGGGGGGTAGGGCAGGAGAGGGTTTCCATTCACCAAATCACTTCTCCCACCTGGCCCTTCTGGGACTGAAATGCTCACCTGCTACCTTCTGACCTGCCCACCCTTGGCCCTTGGGGCCAGGCTTTTCTGAAGGGCTGGGCAAATCCATGAGCAGGGCAGTGACTCAATTCTCTCTCTCAAGTGGCACGGAGGGGCTAAGGGACATGGATGGGGTGGGAGCAGAGGTGGTCATAGAATGTAACACTCAGAAACCGGATTCTCTGGGTTTTGACCTCTTGCTCTGAGACCCAGTGAGACTGACATCCTGTTATGAGCTGGATGGGTAGACATGGGTGCTCAGCCATCTGTGGCCTCTGCTTTGTCTAGAATTCTGCTGGAGGCATGCATTTCTGTGTGATTGTGTGTGCATGTGTGTGTGTTGTGGGGCGATGGGTTGAGTAGAGAGGAGAAAACATCCACTTCTCTCTGCCTTCATTCAGTTTTGACTTTCACAGATATTGCAGATTTGGAGAATAGAGCCCCAGAAATACAAATGTCCTTAGGATGCTTACAGTCTAGTGAGCAAGACTGACAATAAAACAAATAATCACACAGGTACATGCATAATTTGTTTCCTAGTGCCCTGTTCTCTTCCTCCGTGGAGCAATGAATAGTTTGAAATAATGGGGTGGTTGGCATGCTCTTTGGTGAGATAGATGTGAACCCTATACCCATCCCAGCTGATGCCACAGCAAGCCTTTGCATTTTGGAGGCATTTGGATTGTGGCTGGGAATGAGATTGAGCTTGGTGCTCCAAATAACTCACTTGTGGATGCCTGAACTTCCACTGAGGGTCTTTCTCTAGGATTAAGTATTATTCTTTTTCCAGAGACTCTATTTAAAATTCAAATCCGGGATGCCTGGGTGGCTCAGTCATTTAGCGTCTGCTAAATGACTCAGGTCATGATCCCAGGGTCCTGGGATCGAGCCCAGTGTCGGGCTCCCTGTTCTGTGGGGAGTCTGCTTCTCCCTCTCCCACTCCCCCTGCTTGTGTTCCTGCTCTCACTCTCTCTCTCTAATAAATAAATAAATAAATAAATAAATAAATCTTTTAAAAAATAAATAAACTTCAAGTCCCCAGGAATCTGTGGGTGGGGTGGGTTCACTGAGTTCATAACTTGGCAGTGCTGTGTCATGAGACAGAGCAGCCCAAGGGCCCTGAATACCAAGAGATGCCCCTGATGGGTACCACAAAGGGACCCGGAGGGCCACAGGACCATCTCCATCACCCTCTGCTGCAGACTCAGTCCAGCTCTGCCTTCAGAAGTGGGGGCCAAAGAGAGGTAGAGGTAGAGTAAGGCCCGATCAAAACCCAAACCCAGAATCCCAGTCAGCCTCACTCGCGTAGCTGAAAAAGCAAGAAGCTCTAGGTCCCTGTTATCTGCAGGGCCCTGCTGTATCAGGTAAGTCCCTCTCTTGTGGGCCCCACTGGGACATACTGGTCCCACTGGGACAGTCACGCTTTCCTCAAGGACAGCTCTGTGTTGTTCACAGGCCTTGACAAGAACTTTCAAGGTTTGTGACACACACTCAACTAGCCCTGTGACCCTTCGGTACCCCATCAGCACTCCTGCCCGGGGGCCACATTTGGCACTGTATTTGGGGTCTGCAGGTAGAATGTTCAATCTGGTCGCCAGAGAGAGACCCTGGAGTGAGGCAGAGCCAGTTCTCCCTGGCGGCTGGAGCACTGCCCCGGGCGTGGCCGGGCTGCCCGTCTGGTCCCCTTGTACAAGAATCTGCATGCTTCCTCCCTTCGTTGTTTCCTTCCTCTCGGTTCCTCCCTCGCCAGCTTACCTGGAGGCAGGTAATAAAGCAGGAGGAGGGAGATGGATGGATGGGAAGGGTGGAGAGCCACGTGGTGCCATAAAGCCCAGCCAGAGAGGGCCCGTCCGGGGAGTGTCCAGCCTGCGGGAGTCAACGCTCAGAACGTGGACTGTCAGCCCCGTGAGCCAGAGCTGGGGCAGCAAGGCCCGGGGAAGGCCATGCACCGAGGCGCGCCAGGAGGCCTCAGAGGCCTCAAGGGGGCCGAGGGCTCCTCCGAGGACTTGGGGGGCTCTTGCCTGGAGGCCGGGAGGAGCTTTGGGGTGCTGAGGGAGAACGGCGAGGCCGAGGAGGCGGCGGGCGGCAGGAAGCGCGCCCGGCCGGTGCGCTCCAAGGCGCGGCGCATGGCGGCCAACGTGCGGGAGCGCAAGCGCATCCTGGACTACAACGAGGCCTTCAACGCGCTCCGCCGGGCGCTGCGGCACGACCTGGGCGGCAAGAGGCTCTCCAAGATCGCCACGCTGCGCAGGGCCATCCACCGCATCGCGGCGCTCTCCCTGGTCCTGCGCGCCAGCCCCGCGCCCCGCTGGCCCTGCGGGCACCTGGAGTGCCACGGCCAGGCCGCGCGCGCGGGGGGCAGCGGGGATGCGGGCTCCAGCCCGCCGCCACCCGCCCCGCCGCCCGCCGGCCCCTTCGCGCCGCGCTGCGCCTCGTGCTCCCCGCACACGCCCCCGGGACGGCCCCGGGCGGTGGCCGAGGTTCCGGGCACGGCCCCGGCGTCCACGGGAAGCTGGCGCCGAGGTCCCGGGGCTCCCTTCCCCTGGCCGCGGGGGCACCTGCGTGCGGGCCCCGGGCTGGGCTTCCAGCACTGCTGACTGGCCCCGGAGCGACCCGGTGCGCCTGGAGGGAGGCCGGCGGGGAGCAACCAATGGCAGGAGGGCTACAAAAGGGAAGACTACTAAAACATGTCCTGGACCGAGAAAATCTGAATGGCCGAGGCCTGATAGAGAGAGGAGGCAGCCTTGGCAGTTGGGAAGGAACTCGAGCCCAGGGCTGCACTCCCCAGCACCCCTCTCCGCCGCCCCGATCCCAACCAGGGGTGGTGGCTCTGGGCAAGGAGCAAGGATCGTGCTGGGGCTCTTTCTTCCATTTGGACTTGATGGACTCTTCTTGGAAAGTAAACTTCGCATTTCTGTGCCTTTGAGCCCTATGTTCTCTTGCTGTTTTTTAGGAGAAAGGGGGCTTTTGGACAGGGGGACTTGTACGTGGGAGTGTGGGTGACGCCCGGTTTGGTCTCATGATAGTGTGGCATCCATATCCCCTGCCCGTGCCCATACCCCAAGTCTGTGATCTGAGAGAGGGAACAGAAGGAGCTAAATAAAAACAGAAAAGCTATCATCTCTGCCTGCTATCAGGTGTCCACTGGGCCCAGTGGGTCAGGGTGGCAGGAAGGCCTGAGGTCTGGGAGCTCACTGTGGAATGTCAGGCCAAGGGCCTGGGGCATTGATTCATGGCAAGCCCCCAGGTGTGGTTGAGCATTGTGAGGAGCACTGTGGGAGAGGATATTATTTGAAGAGGGGGAGCGGCACCAAGAGACTCAGGATGCAGCCCATCTCATCTCTGGACGGGACACCCTGCAGTGAGCCACTCTGAGGGCTGCAACGGAAGCAGAGTCTGGGCCAGTCTCAGGAAAGGAAGGCTCGGGCAGACCAGGGCCTGGAGGCCAGTAAGTCCCGCCTGGACCCTGAGCGTGGGTGCATGGAGCTCCCAGGGAAAAGGGGTCCATTGCAGCCAGGGCCTCTATGATGAGGGGCAGACAGGGAATCAGGAAAGATTATGCGGAAGAGGTTAAGGGAATGAGGGCCTCAGGCCAAGTCTACCAAGAGAGTGGGAGGCACGACCAGCCTTCTCAGGGAGGTCTGGAGAGCTTTTGCATCTAAGCTGAGCACTCCCGAGCTAATCTCTGGCCCCACTCTTGCTGACGGGCTGATGCTGCAGCTGCTGCTGGCTGGGCTGAGAACCCAGATGTGCCAGGGGAGGGCTGAGGGCTCTCTGGTCTCCTTGGAGAGCTGGACACTTGCCAGCCACGGGAAGAAAAGTTACCCAGCTCAGAATGGGGGACATCACGGAAGCTGGAGAGATGCCTGTAGACCCAGAGATGAGTGAGGGGTCCCCCAAACAGTCAAGGTGAGGCTCAATGCCATAATGAAAGATATCTCTGCTTTCTGCAAGCAAGACACTGGCTGGCACGCTTGGCATCCTGTTCCTAGCCCACAGGTGTTAGGGTTCCTATTTCACAGGGCAAGTGTCTGCAGCACAGATCCCAGGAAAGCTTTGACTCTGGGCAGAGGAGTCACAGGGTCCAGGCAGGAACAAAATGTGGGAATCTGGCCCCAGGCCTGCCCACTGAGCCTTCCATCTGTGGAGAGGCAGGGCTGCTCTTTGATGATGGAAAGGAAAGAGCCAGACCGGCCTGGGTCCAACCTCTGCTCAGCCACTCACTCCCTGCGTGACCCATGGCCTATCTTAGCCTCTCTAAACCTCTAGCTCCTCACCGCTGACCCAGATGATTCCATCTCAAGGTGGCTGGGAGGGTTAACATTCGTTCATAAGATACGGTTTGTGGCAATGAGAAGGTGTTCCTTCAATTGTTACTGTTTGTGTATTATTATAATCTCATGACCAGTTTGGACAGAGCTTCTGCCTCGCTTCAGCTCCAGGTTTTTATGCCCTGGAAACATAATAAAATTGACCAGCAAGTCCTGCTTTTTAAGTTCCAGGATAGAAAAAGGTGAGCGATCTGGCTCGGTGGCCCGTGCCTCTCAGGCATGGTGAGGGTGCCCCCTGCAGGTGGAAGCTCGAGTGTGCAGGAGATGTGTGAGGTCGGAGGGATGGATGTGAAAGTACCTAGTCTCTTCACTTTCCAGCTGAGTGACCTTGGGCAAATGACCTAAGGGCTTTGAGCCCTGGTGTTCCGCCCTGTATAATGAGCTAAAATATGAACTTACGTCATAGGCTGTTGCGCAGAGAAATGAGAGAATGCATTTCAAGCCCTTAGTGTAGTGCCTGGCCCTGTGAGCACTCACTGAGTGGAAGCTATTGAGACATATTCTATTCACAAGGTTGTTATAAAGAGAGAATGCCCGGGAAGGTGTTTTATAAACGTAAGTCCACAACACACTAGTTATTCTCTTATCAGGACCATGTGTTTGAGTGCACACATGTGTATATTTGCATGCTGTTAGGTGTTTGCCTAGTATTCAAAGAGGTTTTTTTTTTTTTAAGACTTTATTTATTTATTTGAGAGAATGAACGAGAGAGAGAGAGAGAGAGCACAAGTAGGGGGAGGGGCAAAAGGAGAAGGAGAAATAGACTCCCCGCTGAGCCAGGAGCTCAATGCGGGGCTCGATCCCAGGACCCTGGGATCATGACCTGAGCCAAAGGCAGATGATTAACAGACTGAGCCACCCAGGTGCCCCTCAAAGAGGTTTTTTTTTTTTTTTGTCATAAAGGTTTTCTGACATACACACATCATGTGAGTACTTATATAGATGTGTGGATGTGTGAATATTTGTGTGTGCATATGTGTATGGATCGACCTAACAGGTACTCCCTGACACATTAGGGTCTCCTGGGCCAGAATACCTTGAATCTGCCGGAGATTCTCTCCCTCCCTCTCCCTCTGCCCCTCCCCCAGCTCATGCTCTCTCTCTCTCTCAAATAAATAAATAAATAAATAAATAAATTTTTTTAAAAAAGATATGTAGGACTGGTGTACCTAAAGACAGAAATCCTGTATCTCTAAGGTTGATAGGGACTGTCCACTGGAATAGCCTCGAAGGAGAGGGGGCAGAGAAGAATGACAGATGCTTGCAGCAGCTTCTTAGCTCACGAAGGGCTCCAATACACACGGTCTCTTGGCTTCCCTTAGGAAGTTTGCGCCTTCTAACCCCTTCCCTTATCCTCGTTGTCTCCGTCCCGGGGAGCAGTACCTTGTCTGTCTAGCAATGAAGGAGACATACCAGCAAAAATAGGACTGATGTTGTCAGGGGTGTGGAGAAAAGGGTACATTTATAGATTTGCTAGTTGTCCTGTGTCTCTGTTCCTTTTCTGGTAGGAAAAAATTGGCAAAATCACATTAAAAAGACTCCAAGGGAGTAATCCAAAAAAGAAAAGCAGATTTGCAAAAAGGCAGTCCCAGAGCACGGCACAGGGAAGGATTTGCAATAATATGAATGCCCAACCGTAGAGGCGTGGCAAAGCCGACTCTGGAGTTCTAACAGAGTGAACATCGTGAGTTAGCGGAGCAGATCACAAAATGGTCTGTGCCCACTGATTATAACTGGAGACCGACATGTAGGTACATGAACATACCCTAAGAGAATTTGGAGGGATGCAAACAGAGTTAGTATCTTTTAGGTTCTTCATAATTGCTTTCTAAAGGTGAAAGATTTGTCTCCTCAGAGCGCCTTCCAAAGAGGTGTAGGGAAATGTTTTGAGCAAGGACAGCAAGGACAAAATATCCCGAGGGGATTCCTTAGGAGGGACGCCACCTCACCGGATGTGAAACCCGGGTGCTTGCTGATAGGAGCAGGATTACATCAAGTTTTTCGTACAGTGTGTGTGTGTATGTGTGTGTGTGTGCGTGTGTGTGCACAGATTCCAGAAGGAGGTATCTGCCCCTGGTGCGGGGTGAGCCTAGCCCAGGGAAGGCAGAGGTAGGAATTAGTGTCTATGTGGACACACTCTGGGCACTTGGTTGGTGTCTTCATCTTCCTCTGGTTCAGCCAGCCAGCCAGCCGTAACTGGGCCAGACCCTGGGCAAGGGAGCCGGGGGCCCAGCGGCCCCATCCAGGACCTCATAGCCAAGCCAGGAGGTGAGGGAGAGAAGGAAGTGACTTTCGTCAGCAGCCAGGCCGGACAGCATTGGAACAGAAAGGCTAATCCATCTGTCTAGCCGCAGGGGCTCACAGCTCAACCCCCCCCCACCCAAGGCAGGCAGGCCTCGTGAAGGTGGAGGAGCTCCATGCCCCCTTCTGAAGGCTGCAGCTGGCCCAGCAGCTCGCTGTTCTGCAGAAAATGGGCCCAGAGTTCCCAGATCTTCATGTTAAAAGTCTGAAGCTCCACGTCTATGTGAAATGGATTTTTTTAAAGCACATATTGAATTAACACTGTGCAGACCAAACCCATTTTGCATGATGAGTATGGCCTATGGGCCTCCGTTGAAGACTCCAGTTGGGAGTGGGGGGCGTGGGGAGGCAGCAACCGCAGGCTGAAGCCAGGGCAACTGGCTGGGCTGGGCTGACCAGCCCTGAGCCCAAACCTGAGGCTCCTCCCCGCCTCTCCCCTTCCCGGACCCCCAACCCCACCTCTGGTCATTCCCCTCCTCATTACCAGGCCACTAGGTGGCACCGTGAGCCCAGCCGTGCACATTGGCCAGAGAAGCCTGCCCCTACCCCGGACCCGGAAAGCCAGCCCACCCTACCACCTCACAGTCACCAGCCACCCCGGGGACTTCTTGGCTTTTTCTTTTTCTCTTAGGGTTTTTATTACGTCAAAAAGACCCCTTTATTTCGGGTTCATTCTGTTCTAGGCCAGCACTGCCCAATAGAAGCGTAATACAACCCCTGTTTTTAATTTTTAATTTTCTAGGCATATTTTTAAAAAGTGAAGAGACAGAGGTGACATGAATTTTAATAATGTTTTATTCAGCTCCGTGTATCAACAATACTATCACTTGAGTATGTAATCAATGTACACGGTATTCATGAGACATTTTACATTCCTTTTTGTACTAAGTATTCAAAATCTAGTGTGTTTTATACTTACAGCCCATTTCAATTTAAACCAGCTATATTTCAGGGGCTCCTTTGGCCAGAGGCTATGGAATCTTTGGGCTGGGCAGCTGTAGGCCCTATGGAGGCCCCGAACTTCCCACCCTCAGCAGGAGGTCTCCTGTTTAAAAAGACATTAGCAAATTTTGGAAGTTCCTGGGCAGGGAAGCCCAGCTCACTCTCCTGCTCCACCCCTGGCCTGGGGGAGGAAGAGCCTCCTTTCAGAACCGAGATGAGTCCCTACTTTCTCTCTTTTTCTCTCTCTCTCTCACTGCCTACCCTGGAGGCCTGCATTTTGCAAACAACAATGGGTTTCCTTTATGGAGCGAAAATTCTTTTATTTATTTATTTATTTTTTTAAGACTTTATTTATTTATTTGACGGAGAGAGACACAGTGAGAGAGGGAACACAAGCAGGGGGAGTGGGAGAGGGAGAGGCAGGCTTCCCGCTGAGCAGGGAGCCTGACGCGGAGCTCGATCCCAGGACCCTGGGATCACAACCTGAGCTGAAGGCAGACACTTAACGGCTGAACCACCCAGGCGCCCCTGGAGCGAAAATTCTTAATTTAATATAGTCAAATTTACCAAACTTGACAATTTGTGCTGAAGCCACACACTATTGTCGAAACTTATTAGCCTCCAGGTGCCTCTTCAGCTCCCCAGACTCCCCCTGAACCCCTAGCAGGTGGCTCTTCCCTCCCTCTGTGGTCTGTTCTCCCCTCTCGCAGCCGCCTGGTCACAGCCCTTGGTGGAAGCAGCGCTTCTGAAGCCAGGGTGACACACCAACCAAAGCTATTTCTTTCCACTGCAATGGCTCGTCGGGCTCCAAACCGGCCCCGGGACCTGGACAAGGGACTGACGTCTGGTTGAGAGGAGTGTTCCTCCATTTCCGGCCTCAGTTTTCCCATCTGGAATATCAGAGGATCTGAACCTCACAACCTCTGAGGCCCCATCCCACCTCTGCCTCCCCCCACATCCTGCATTAACCTAGGGGTTTAGATTCCTTCCTCTACCCTCTTCCACCGCCGCCCCCCACCCCCAGCACACACACATGCACACACCCAGTGGTTCCAGGGCACGCTTCCGAAACACTGTAAGGAGAGAGAGATCAAGGACACAGAGGAGACATGGAGCATAGAGGAGGAGGCTGAAACAGGGAGAAGACAGGAGAGGGAGTGAAGAGAGACAGCAAGAATCAGAGAGGACAGGTGACCAGGACTGAGGTCCCTCGGAGCTGGCGTCTGCCCCCAGGGAGCTCCTGAACAGAAGTATCTTTGCTGCTCTTTAAAAGCACCCCTGGGGCGCCTGGGTGGCTCAGTGGGTTAAGCGTCTGCCTTCGGCTCAAGCCATGATCCCAGGATCCTGGGATTGAGCCCCGCATCGGGCTCCCTGCTCAGTGGGGAGTCTGCTTCTCCCTCTGCCCCTCCCCCTGCTCATGCTCTCTCTCTCAAATAAATAAATACAATCTTTAAAAAAATTAATAAAAACACCCCAGAAAAGCTCTGATAGGCATGAGATGGAGCCCACCCTTCCTCCCTAACACCCCGTGGTGAGGTGCTCAGAGACCCATTGAGGCAGGATCCTCTGGTGGTGCTTAGTCCCCCTCTCCTCCTGGAGCCAGGCTGTGGCCAGAACACCTCTGGGGGCTGGAGGTCAGGGTCGAGGTGGGATGCCCTAGGGTAGGTCCAGGGCTCAGCGTTCCCTGACAGAGAGGAGGAAAGACAGAGATAGGAGGAAGTGTGACCTGCTCCAGGGGCAGAGAAGCAGAGGACTCCGTTGCCCAGGACAGGTGAAGACACACCCCTCTGTGACCCACTGTGTCTGTTTCCCCCATCCGGAGCCCCCAGACCAGAGAGGCAACTTCTGTGGCTGCAGTGGAAATGAGAGGTCCACCCAAGTCCCTCTGGGCTGGGCTGGGCTGGGCTGGGTTGGGGCCCAGGCAGTATGCTGCTCGGCAGTTCTCAGGGGAGTGGGGAATTGAAAAGGAAAAGCATCTCTGAGGAGGGTGGGGGGAGGGAGGCTGTGTGGTATACTCTCTCTCTCTGACTTAGCCTAAGCCTCACCCGGGAGAGGAGCGTCTTCGCTCAGCTCTTGGAGCTGCTTTCTGTTACTTCCCCACCCATCTCTGCTGTCAGCAGCACCAGCAAAGTTGGCCTCAAACTTGAACAGAGCTGAAGGCTCCAGCTTCCCGAAGCTCTGCGTGGGCGTCGGGCCTGCCTCAGCCTCCGAACTCAGCTGGTCCGGAGAAGCCGACCCCGGCCAGCTCCCGGGTAGCCCTTGCTCCCCTGGGGGACGCTTCTGCCCCTGGCCTGTCGGCCCCCAGTCTGGGCAGAGGAATGGTGTGCTGAGCTCTCTCTGGAGCCGATCATCTCAGCCTGAAGCTGGAGCAACCCAAGGCCCAAGCCAACATGGCCAACCCGTTGCAGCCTCAGTTTCCCTCAGCCCAGGAGCCAGGCACCGCCTTACCCCTGGACCTGCCGGAGATGGAGATGCTCCTCACGAAGGTGGAAGGCAAGGATGACAAGCCACTGAAGCTGTCCAAGTCCCTCTCGAGGGCCCTGGACCTGGAGCAGAATGGCCACGGCCTGCCCTTCAAGGTGGTATCCGAGGGGCGCCAGGACACCACACTCCCCTGGTCGGCCTCTCGGGCCAGCTCTAGGCGGGCGTCCTCCATTGCCACTGCGTCCTCTGCCCAGGACCAAGAAGTCCCCAAAGATTACCTTATCCTTGCCATTGCCTCCTGCTTCTGCCCCGTGTGGCCCCTCAACCTCATCCCCCTCATCTTTTCCATCATGGTAAGTGCTGCTCTCTGTTCCGGGGCTCAGCAGGTGTGTTCCCCGGGCAGACGCCAGACCCTCTGCTCAGGGCGTGAGGAAGAGAGAGCTGGGGGCTGGGGGCTGGGGGCAGACTCCCTTTCTCACCGGGCCTACTGCCCCTGTTGGAGAGGGGGCCAGGGCCACGAGAACTTCTGTTTGCTGTCTTCCCTCTTCTCTGCTCTTCGGTGTCACAGCTCGACTTTGCACACATCCCTGCTGGGGAGGGGACCCAGGGAGCCACCTGGAGCCAAACTCTACACTGCAGAAAGGCAGGCAAGTTGGGGGGCTTGCCTTTTGCAGGGGGGTGTCCTGAGGAGTCATCCTGAGCAGGGCTGTGTGTCAGTAGAGGTTTGTCCAGCGTAGGGGCTCAGGACCCCAAGTTCTTGGGAGGGGATCCAGCCGACCCCACCCCTCACCCCGGGCCCCCTGGGTATTCCAATGGCCTTTGCCAACTCTGG
Source organism: Leptonychotes weddellii (assembly GCF_054177405.1). NCBI lineage: Eukaryota > Metazoa > Chordata > Mammalia > Carnivora > Phocidae > Leptonychotes > Leptonychotes weddellii. Next base: position 38,120,992 of record NC_138383.1, on the reverse strand, counting down.
TTTCCAAGAGCTGGTTGTGGCTTCCCTGCCATGCGCCGGGGGCCCTGGGGCCTGGCTCCCCCGAGGCTGCCCCTTTGGGGAGGGGAGGCTGTTTTTGCTGGGGCCCTCTGGACTTGGTGTCACACTGATTTCAGCATCTGTCTTTAGTCTGTTTTTAGGGTAGGGGAGGTCTGGGCCGTGGGTGAAAAATGTGTGTCAGAGGACATGGCTGGCCCTGCCTAGGAGGAGCATATGGGCTAGACTTTGCTTCTCACACACTTGTCCTGTAAGCTTCCTAGTAAACAGTCTTAGGTTGTCCCCAAACCAAGCCATTTGGATAGAACTACTTATAGAAGATCCACAGAAATGTCCGTAGATGTTGGCAAGTGACTTTCGAGGTCCAGGAAGAAGAGGGAGGGAGGGGGGGTGAGAGGGAGAGACCGGGCAGGCAATGGCTTCCAGAAGGTAAAAAGAAAGTGGGAATAGTAAACCCCCAGCCTCACGCTGGTCAGGGCTGGGGGACAGGGTGGGGAGATGCTGTCTGCTTCCCTCTGGAGTGACTCCCCTGCTGAGTCATCTATCACCGAGTCCTCAGGAGCTGTGGACACTTCTGCTGCCCCCGGGCTGTCCTCTGAGAAAGCCCCTGTCTCCTCAAACACCTCCTTCCACTTCACGAAGGCCCAGTGTCCAGCCAGGGATGCCTTCCCTGACCCCCCATCAAATCTAGCTCCCCCTGCCAGGACATCAGGGGACCCCGGTGGCATTCCTGAGACTTGGCATGGGCACAAGAGGAAGGGCTGAGCAGGGGCCGGGGGTGGGGGGCGGGTCTTTGAGGAGTTTCCTGTGCGGCCTGCTGTACTTGGGGGTGGCTGGGGGCAGAACCAGCTCCCAGGGGTGCAGCTGGGAGTTCTGGGCAGGGCCAACCTCTTGGTTACAGGGAGAAGCCCCAGGAGGGGAGACAGGCTTCGGGGAGGGAAGCCACACAGGGGCCAGGAGAGAACAGTTGCTGGAATCCATCTCCTTGTGGGGGCGGCAGGGTGCAGGCTGGGTAGACGCTGCCTTTGTCAAAGGCGCCTGCATCCAAGACTGTGAGACCACTGAGCCTGCCCCCAGGGCATTTCTACAGCCTTCTCAGGTTCCGGAGTCAGTTCCGGAGGCCACTGGGTCAGGGGCAGGGAATCCGGTGCTAAGCCAGAGCCAGACCCCATCACCAATTCCCAGGAGCCTCCAGTCCAGTGGGGAGAAACTTGTAAACAGATCCTATAACCCATTGCAAGAAGTGCTCATGTTAGACAAAACCTCAGCGTATCGTGGGGCCTTGGGCAAGTCACTGAAATCTCTCTTCTCAGTATTCCCATCTGCAAAATGGGTGTCACATAACACCTACATTAGAGAGCTGTGTGGGGGTGAAGTGAGATGAGCTGCACGAAGGGCTGAAGAGCAAGTGCTTTTACACCTTAGCAATAATTGAGTGGGACCTGAGTGTCTCCCTGGCCGGGGGTGGGAAGCCATCATGAGTTTTTTGGGGTTTTCTTAGAGCTTTGACATATAATACACATATCATACAATTCACCTGTTCAAAGTGTACAATTCAAAGATTTTTAGTATCTTCACAGATCCATGCAACCATAACCATAGTCAGTTGTAGAACATTTTCCTCATCTCCAGAAAAGCCCATCCTTTTTTTTTTTTTTAATCAACCCATCTCTCCCTTGATCCCTCTCAGACCTAACAAACCAGTAATCTTTCTGTCTCTATGGATTTGCCTCTTCTGGACAGTTCATACCGGTGGAATCATACAGCGTGTGGTCCTTTGGGACCAGCAGCAAGCTTCACCTGGCATTTACATCACAGGGCCCGGAGCCAAAGAAAGGTGTGGTCAGGTTTCCATTTTGGTGGAGCAGGTAAGAGGAGGGGTGGAAGGAGCCTCTCTGACCCTGGCAGTTGGGAGAAGGAACCTTTGCAGGAACACTAGGTGAGAGATGAAGAGGTCTGGACCAAGGCCCTGGCAAGGGGCAGATAGGGTTTCTGGAAACCTAAGAGTTGTTAACACAGAACATTTATTTATTTACTCAGTCAATCATTCACTTGACTGGCAAGTTGCTTGTTTGGAGGCAACTAAATGGTAGAGAATGATTAGGTCCCCCTTGAATGAATATGCCTCTTTTACCAATGAGGCGCCATGCTAGGCATTTGGGAGGATGGATGACATGGTCTGCTTGACATGGCCAAAGGATGCAAGGGTATGGTGATGGAAGGAGGTGGGCAGGGACCCGCTCTAGGAATTTAAGTTTTATCCCAGTGGCCCTGAAGGAGCCCCTGAAAAAAATTTTTTTTTAAAAGATTTTATTTATTTATTTGACAGAGAGAGAGATAGCGAGAGCAGGAACACAAGCAGGGGGAGTGGGAGAGGGAGAAGCAGGCTTCCTGCCAAGCAGGGAGCCCGATGTGGGACTCGATCCCAGGACCCTGGGATCATGACCTGAGCCGAAGGCAGACGCTTAACGACTGAGCCACCCAGGTGCCCATCCCCTGAAAAATTTTAAGCAGAGGCATGATGTGGTCTGTTCAAATTTTAAAACCAACACCCAACTGCACTGTGGGAAATGAGCTGACCTGGCAGGACTGGGAGTAGGGAGACCCCATAGCAGGCTTTTGAGACAGTCCAGGTGGGCTGATGAAGGCATGGACCAAGCAGTGGCTTAGGAAGGAGGGCACCGATGAGAGAATTGTTGAAGAGAAAATAACAGCACTTTCTTCACACTCCTGATTATCCAACTCCAAGATAGAGCTGTCTCTAAGACAGCGCTGGGGACTACGGCATTTAAGGGGTGGGCAGAAGGAAGTGGACAGGAAAGAGTTTTTTTTTTTTTTTTAAAGATTTTATTTATTTATTTGACAGAGAGAAAGAGAGACAGTGAGAGAGGGAACACAAGCAGGGGGAGTGGGAGAGGGAGAAGCAGGCTTCCCGCTGAGCAGGGAGCCCGATGCGGGGCTCGATCCCAGGACCCTGGGATCATGACCTGAGCGGAAGGCAGACGCTTAACAACTGAGCCACCCAGGCGCCCCAGGAAGGAGTTTTGAAAAGAATATTTCGGGGAGGTGGGAGGCTAAATAGAAGAGAGGGGGAGACGCCCAGGGAAGAGCGAGTTTGAAAGGAGGAGGGATGGTCACATGCAGTGCAGCGGTCAGGTCCAATAAAGATGGGAGTGTCCACTGGCTGGGCCATTTACCAACCCTCGGTTACCCTGGTGATGGACAGGGTTAGGCAAAAAGGAGAGAGGTGACTGACGAGTTTCATGAAGAGATGGGATCCCGAAGAAGGACCCCGTCCCCGGGAGCCTGCAGGAAAGGCCATGAGGGCAGAAGCAGATAAAAATACTCAAAGGAAAAGGAGTTGGCTTATGCTGTATGGACTTCATGCCAGCAGGGATGTGGAGGGCAAGGCCATTTGCTGAGAAAGAAGGGCCTGGTGACAGGGGAGAGGAGAGGTGACAAGGAACAGAGAGGTCAATGGCCTGAGGGCTCTGCTGGGGCTGGAGACCATGGGTCTGAGTTGTTATCAGTCTGCGTGGTGGTGCATTTTTTCTCCAGCTATAGGTATGGAGTCACAGATGGGACATTGGGCCCACCCGAGGCTGAGGATGGCAGAGTTGCCATGAGGGCAGACCCAGTGGCACAGAATGATGCTGGTGAGGGGGACAGAGGTGGCACACTCAGGGATCAGGCTGGACTGGGAGGGAGTGAGGCTGGGAAGATTGTGATGACCTTGGAGGAGAGGGAGGGGTCACAGGTTGAGGCTCAAAGACGTTGAAGGACAGATGCCACGTGAGAGAGGCGTGAGAGAGACACCAGGGGCTGAGATTTCAGCAGAGGGGCCGTGTGGGGTAGTGGCGAGGGAGAGTATAGCTGTGGAAATGAATTTCCAAAGAGAACCGCGAGAAGCCAGGAAGAAAGAGCCTGAGGAAGCCCCATGTTAAGGGCTAATTGTTCTCATTTAACACATGAGGCAACAGAGACACTTGAGCAGTGCCTTGCCCATGGTCACACAACGGGTAAGAGGCATGTCAGCCGGATGCTGAATCTAGTGTTGTCTCCGTGACCCCGCCCTGCATCTACCTCTGGGGACAAGGATGGTGTGTCCCTCCCAGGAAAGCCAAACCTTTGGGGCATTTGTTCAGGGAGGGAAGAATCCCCTTCCTTCCCTCTTTCTCTCCACTCTCCCCCCTCCCACCCGCTGTCCTTCCCCACCCCTATTGATTCCACCAGTGGGAGACTAATGGACCAGCAGCGTCCTTCCCACTGTGACTCAGACAGGGGCCTGCTGTGACAGGAGCTCAACCCGAGGGGCTGGGATCCCAGGTATCCAGACCCAGCCCTGCTCAGCACCGCAGCCTCCCTTGAGCCTCCCGAGGTGGCCAGGGCACCTGGCTTCATCCATTCTACTCCTGGGTCAGGCTGAGAAAAGGCCATGTTCCTCAATGCCAGCAAGGTCTCCTGTCCACAAGGGGAGCTGGACCCCAGGCCTTCAGCTGACAACAGTGCTTAAACCAGCATCAGATAGACCCGGGTGTGCTTCCCAGGCCATGAGACCATGTCGAAATCCCTCAACCGCCTTCTATAGCCTCAGTTCTCTCATCTATAAAATAGGTGTAATAAGACCGTCAACCCCATAAATCTGGCCGGAGGATTAACTGGGTTAATATGTGTGAAAACACCTAGCACAGAGCCTGCCACATAGAAAATGGAAGCGGTTACTGTTATCATTAATGCTAAATGAAACACTGTAATGTCAGAGGAAAGGGCAGATCCCCAGTGGACAAGCAATTCTGACTTTAGCCAATTTGGGGGAGACTGGAGTGTCAGTCCTCGTGACACTATTGCGGGGGGAGGGGCAGCCCTGTCTGTGGTTTTGGTGGAAGCCTCCGAGCAGCCCCTTCTCTGTCTTTCCTCCTACCCCATGCAGGAGTGTGAAAGAGGTCCAGAGTGGCTCAACACCTCCTTTCTCAGGCATTCGGGATGACCTGGTTATTTAACTGACCTGCTGCAGGCTCCCTTTCATGCATTTATGCATTCACCCCGCGGGAGCACTGAGCCCCAACCAGCACTGATGATTTGCTGGCACCCAGACATGCGGCTGAGAATATTGACATACTTCTGAATGGGTTGGCAAACAGTTGCTGTCTCCAGGTCCTAAGCATCCCCAACTACTCCCACTCCCACCCACCACATGGCAGCTGCCCTGACTCCTTCCCCAGGACCACGCCCCCCCATACCTCCCCACTCTCCAGCAACTGAAGTTAACCCTGTAATCAGGGCATTCCAGAAAGAATTGCATTGTTGTAGAGAGAGGGACGTGAAGGGGGCATGGGGAGGCACATCCCTTGGCTTTGACCTGCCCGGATTTGCTTGATCTCTGTGGAAGGACAAATAGCTGATCATCGAGCAGCTGATCACATCTTTTCAGTTCTCCACAGATCTGCTAGGGCTTGACCAGAGCCTCATGGGGGGAGGAAACTCTTTCCTGATAAGTTCTGTTACCACCCTCCCCTGGCTGGTTTCATCCCCTGGCAGCTCTCCCCAGCACCTTCCTTACCCCATCCACTTCCCTCCCCATCCCCTACCAGCTCTCAGACTCTTTTCAGTGCCTTTCTTCACTGACCTATTAACCCAAATTCATTTTCTCCCTTACCATTCCCACAACCATTGCAATCACAAATGATCTATTAATTCACAGTCATTACAACCATCACTGCAATTATCATTGTGTCTTCAACTTGAGCCATTTTGTATAAGGGGAAGAGGATGCCACTAAGTGGGGTTTGAAATGCAGCTGGTAATTTACTCATAAAAAGTAAAGAAGGGTCTTCTTCCATCCCTGAGGTCCAGGGATGGGTTTTTCACTTGGAAACTAATGGGGGGACTTCAGAAACAAGTGCCAGCTGGTGGCAAGCAACTTCTATCTATAAAAGTAGGGCTCTACTCTTCAAGGCAGCTATTGACTCCATTTTACAGATCAGAAAACTAAGACTTAAAGAAGAGTTGTGAGGTTTACATTGGACGGCGTATGACAGATAAAGTGTATGATCCAACAAAGCAGGTGCAGTCAGGTCTGCCCTGCTCATTCGGTCTTTTCCAGTGCATCTCCCTCAACGCTGTCTCTCAGGCTCAAAGGAACATGCATGACTGGGATGCATAGGCTGATGGCTCTGTGGATAAAGAAGAGGGGTTGGGTTTAGATGACTGAAAAGTTCATCTCTCCCTCTCTTGCTTCCCCTCCCCACCTCTGATACCCAAGCAACAACACGTGCACCTCTCTCCACGGTCCTGAACCAATGTCCTGCCCAATGCACAGTGATTTCTCTGGCAAGTGAGGAGCAGGACTCATCTCCAGCCCTGTGGCCCTCCCCACCGCATGCCATGCTTACAGCTGAGAATGAGTCTCTTGGTAATGATTCAAGGTAGCCCCAGAATTTCTAACGCCGAACTTCCTGGAAATTCCTGAAGCTTTTCTGTATGTTGCCTCCTCTTCCTCCCAAGAGGAAGGTGTTGCTTTGGTGTCGAAGTCCTTTGTTCAGTGACCTGGGCTGGCCATGCAGAGAGCCGGAGGTGGCATGGGTTAGTGGGTGGGGCCAAAACCCAGATAACAGATATCTTTCCTGTGGGACCCACTGCCTTTATTTCATTCATGAATCTTCTATTAACTTGGAGCATTCCATTGGCTAAGTTCAGTGATTAGAAAACAGACTCTCCTCTCATTCTTTTTCTCTTCTTTCATTCTTTACTTCCTCAAATACTTACTGAACGCCTCTTAGGGTCAGTCCCTAGGTTACATAAGAGGGACCCCAAGCTTGAGGTTGTGCGGTCCCTGTCTTCAAGTCAAGGCAAGAGACTGACACAAGAACTAATGACACAAAGTGGGAAGGGAGGAAAAGAGCATGGTTTAAGATGCTATGGGAGCCCCAAGGAGGGGCTGATTAATTGCTTGTGGGCACCAAGGGAAGTTTTACTGGAGGTGACTCTTGAAGGGTGAGAAGAGCTACGGAGGTAGCAACACGGTAATGAGGAAAGGCATTCCAGCAGAGACAGCAGTCCACGAAAAAGCACCGAGGCATAAAAATGTGTCCCTTTCGGGGCATGTGGCTGGCTCCATTGGTCGAGGATGCGACCTTAATCTTAATCTGAGGGTCATGAGTTCAAGCTCCATGTTGGGCATGGAGCCTACTTAAATTTTTTTTTTAAAAATTGAAAAAAGAAACAGAAAAAATTAATTTAAAAAATGTATCCATTTTATGGGGTGTCATATGACCAGGCTTATGGCTTAAAGAACTGACCTTGGCTGTTGAGAAGAGGTCGGCTGGGGGCAAGGCTGGAGCAAAGAGACTAGTGAGGAGGAGGCTGGTGTAGTCTCTAGATGAAATCTATCGTGGGAGTGGGCTAGGGCAGTGGAGTTGGCTGGAAAGGTACGGACAGATCTGAGGGACATTAGAAAGGTCAGGAACTCATACCTGATTGTATTTGAGGATGAGAAGAGACAGAGAAGAAGCCTCTCACCTGGGGTCATGCAGCTGGGACAGCTGTGGAGGGTGGGGACAGGCCCCCAGGAGGTCTGGCTCCAAAACCTGTGCTCCCCTCCGGGCTGCCCAGCTACACCTGCTCCCGGTGGAGTCCTTGCCAGGTCCAGGTGTGCCTGTGAGTCTCAGGATGGGCTGTTGCCTGAGCCCCTGCCCATGCCCCTCCTCAAGCCACACCCACCTTCTCTTTAATCTCTCACTGGATGACACTCGTCCACTGTCATTGGGCACCCTGAGGTCCAGAGGCATGGACACTCACAACTTTCTGCCCAGACCTACCTGCAGACCTGTTGAGGTGTGAGACCACCTGTACCCACATTTGTCCAGTCTCCAAGGACGGCAGCTCTCTCCTCTGCTGCCTGTAGTTCATCCCTGTGCTCAAGTTCAGATCTCTCTCTCCGCTGCCCTGGGACATTGGGGCACCAATCACTTCTTGGTCTTTTCAGCTTCTTCCTCTGACTGAATCTTTTTCTTTCCTGTTTTGATGAAATCCTCTATTTGTCTCACCCAGTTCTAGCACCACCCCCCAACCATGCCTACCAGACAAAATCCAGATTCCATTTTGTGATAGACAGCGCCCTTCCTGACCTGGCCTTTCTTCCCTTCTCCAGTTGCTTCTCTCACACCTTCATGATGCTCTGTGCTCCAGCCTCTCATTTATAAAATGGCCTAAGAACACTCCCTAACTCATAGGAGTGTTAGGATGCTCTAATGCTCTGCTGGATGGCAAGGTTTAACACGGTTCCTGGTCCAAGGTAGATGTTTAAATAAGGTTAGGGATTATTATTAATATTATGCTGGTGGAGGTGGAGGAGTCTTGGTGGGCTTCCCAGAGGGGGTGGCATTGGAGGCAGTCCTCGAAGGATGGAGAGGATGTCATAGATGGTTGAGGGGGAGCGGGAAGGCAGGCAGGAGAGTTGCACTGGCAGGTGTTCAGACCCTAGAAGAGTTCAGACTGGCTGGGCGCAGAGGTTGTGGAAGAGAAGAGTAAAGGATAAAATCTGGAAAGGCAAAGCTAACCTGGGTTCACACTTTGTTCTGGGGACAGTGGGGGGCCGTGGAAGATGCTGGGCAGGATCACTGGCTAAGCCACCATCATCTCCTTAAACTCGAGCATCAGCTCCCGACTCTCCACCTCCTCTCTGATCCTGCCCCACAACCGCATGCCAGGGGCCTAGCACAGGGCCCGGCATCAATCTCTGTGGAGGGGAATGGTGGTGTGGGGAGTGGCCTGGAGAGGAAGAGCATAGAGCTGGGGGCTGGATCTTCAGGAGGCCGTTGTGCTGGCTTGAGTGAGAAGTGGCACGGACCCAGGGCAGGGGCAAGGCAGCCGGGGAGGACTGCAATGGAATTGACCAGGAGAGGAAACTTATTGGTCGGGCGGCGTGGGACAGGCATTGTGACCGAATGGGAGGACTCCAGGCTGTGACCAGTATTGGGGCAAGTGGGCGAGGAGCACAAGGCCAGGAGCAGATCTGAGGCAAAGCAAATCTGATGGCATCAAACACTGGCAGGAGGTGGCTCTGTCCTGGGAGGGAGCCATGGGGTGGGGTAGGGGGTTGGTTAGGTTTCTGCGAGGAGAAAAGGACAGGACCTGGGGGAGGGTGGCGCCCTCATCAAGAGAACAGAGAGGCAGAAGTATCTTCCCTGAACTTCAGCTTCTTTAAAAGTGGACAACACTGCCAACCGCAAAGGATTGTGAGATCACTCAAAGAGATCATTCAGGTACCGTCCTTAGCAAGCTGTCCGGCACAAAGTAAGTGTTCAATAAATCACCACCACCACCACCATCATCAAGGGACTCAACTGCATTTCCATGCTGAACTCAGGAGCCCCGAATAATTGGAAAATAAGATAACCAAATAAGTGGCCTTAGACCTTGAAAGCAGTCACACCTTTAGGGGACTCCTGCCTGTAGCTGTTCTAGAAGTCCAGGAAGCATCAGAGAGTTCCATAGCTGAAGGAGTCTGGAGGTCACAGGCCAGCCCCGGCCAGCAGGTTGACTCCTGAACCATCCCGGGCAGGGATGTGGCACCTCCATGGACATGCTTGGGACACACCTCCTATTGAGCCACTCCAGGGCCTCCCAAGATCCTTTCTGGTCATCCCCACACTCACCCACCTGCTTTCACCAAATTAAATAAGGCTGAGAAAACCCGAGCTCACTGAGAGAGAGTAAAGTATCAAATGGGCCCCTGTGAAGCCCGGCGAGGCTCCCCACACACCCCAGCCTCTCTAGTTCAAGCCCAAGATGCCTGCCTTTCTGATGTGATTTGGGAAGTCGGCTTGTTTGAATAGGGATGTGGTTCCTGGGTGGGAAATGAGAGAAGGTAGGATCAATTACACTTTTTTCCTGTTGTGGAAGAGGGGTCACAGAGGAAAAGAGGCAGGCACTTCAGGCCACGGAAAAAGCCAAGGGACCGTCTTAGTGTGGTCATAGCAGTGAGCCTTGGGCAGGGGTCCAGGGAGGCCTGGCTCATCTGCTCCTGCCAGCTCAGCATGGCCTGGCCCCGGCCCATCCTCCCGCACCACCTGCCTCATCACCGTCCTGAGAGGAAGTGCCCTGCATTGCTCGGTTCTGCTTCCAGCGAGGGGCAGGCTCGGTTGGGGGTTCCCACAAGGGGCGTGGGAATCCAGGCCAGTTCTGCAGGAGAAGCCTGCTTCCCGTCCCCAAGGTGGGTGCTGCAATGTGGGCTGTGGTGGGGGCTGGGTGGGTTCGGGAGGCACAGGCAAGGGGCCCCCCACAGGTCTGCTGGGCGCAGCCTTCCCGAGGTCTCTGCCACTGTCTCTCTGCAGTCTCGAAGTAGCGTGCAACAAGGGGACCTGGACGGGGCCCGGAGGCTGGGCCACCTGGCCCGCCTGCTCAGCATCACCTTCATCATCATGGGGATCATCATCATCATTGTGGCCGTGACCGTCAATTTCACAGGTGAGGCCCAGCCACATGGAGCTGAGCGAGCCAGCTTGCTTGGGGTGAAGACCACGGAAGGGTGCAGCCCAGCTCCCTGGGGAGGGGGCGGTGGGAATGGGGTAAGAGCCTGTGGGGACACGGGCTGATCCTCTCTGAGAAGCGACCCCATCCCCGGCAGGGCCCAGCTGAGTGGGACTGGCTTCTGCCCTGCCTTATGCCCGGATCATTAGGAAAGGGTGTGGGAAGAGCCGGGGGCCTGGGAAGCAGAGGTGGCCAGCTCCAGTCTCTGCTCTGAGAGCCTTGCGGCCTGGGCCAGTGTTGTGTCTGGCTGAGTTTTGTGAGCGTCACCGAAGATCATGGTTGTGATGCCACTTGGTGAATGGTGGGCCTGCCCTGCAAGCATTCCTGTTGGGACAGCCAGCACAGACCAGACATAACCAACGCACGTGGTGGAAGTCTGGCAGTAACTCTTGTGAGCCCCAGAGCTGGCCCAGGGAAGTGAACCCCGCAGGGGCACCATTTTCAAGGGTGACTCTCAGCTGCTCAACGGCCGGCGCAGCTCCGCGTGTCTGGGCTCTGCGGGGCGGTTTGTCCATTTCCCTCCCTGCACGTACCCGCCTTGCGAAGCCCCCGCCAAGCCTCTCTGCCTCTTGCACTGGTCAGTCTAAGCTTTTCCCCTAGACTTCGCTACTCCAGTGGCTGCTGACACCGGGAATGTGTTGGAAATGCAGAGTCTCAGGCCCCGGCCCAGAGCCACTGAATCAGAATCTGCATTTGAATACGATTCCAGGCCCGGGCCTTAAAGGAGGCACTGAGCTATAGAACACGGGGGTTCAACCTGGGGCAGAAAGCCTGGGATTCAGCGGTGGGGTCATGGGCAACCTTGGCCACTTTGGAGAGGGAAGACGAGCTCAGGTGTGTAATCAGCCCGCCCGGCTTCAAAATCCATGGCCCCCAGTGTGCAAGTGTCGGAAACGAAGTGCGTTCCGTGCTCTCTGTGGGGCAGGGGCCTGCACGGGCATTAGCTCGGGAGCACCCTCTGTGTGCCTCAGTCCCCTCTGCCCCCCGCCGCTTGTCACGCTCACCATTACTTTGTCGACGGCAAATGACCACTACTGAACTCAAATTGGCAAAGGGAATTGTTTAAAAAATTCAGGCCTCGATGGTTCTCTGTTTGGGGGTCGCGTGGCGCTGTGAACCCATGCCTTGCCGCAGGTGGGAGCTCATTTCCACCGAGAGACCCCAATCAGACGACCCTGGTGCCGTTTCGTGCCTGGAAACAAAACCCCAAATCCTCCAAACAAGCTCTGTTCTGCCGTGACTGTTCTCTTTACAGTGCAGAAGAAATAAAACAGACCAGGGCGCTGCGCAGGCGGAGGCTGGCCCCCCGGAGGCCTCCACTCTCACGCTGCCCCCCCCTCCCGCAGGAGGACAGGATGGTGACATCCCTGCGCTCCCAAAGCACGAACTTGGAGGGAAGCCCCCAGGTCTCCCCACTGTCAGCCCACCTCAGATGTGAAAAGCGCGAAGAATGAAGGATGGGGTTTAATCTCATGGATGCTGCCCGGTATTTGGCCTCCGTGCGCTGGCTGGTTTCTCATCCCCACTGTTTCCTGGGATCCACCACACAGCACATACTGCCTATTTGAGGAGGAACCAGCCCCGCGGATGAGACGGAGACGAGAGGGACCGGACGGTGGCAGGAGAGAAGCAGCACGCTCCCTGCGTGTCTGAGGACCGGGAGCCAAGACGTGGGACTTTCTCTTTTGTATTTTTCTTGGGTGGGGTGGGGTGTAAAAAAGACTATTTGCATGCCTTGTGCCACGTGCTTGCTGCGATCACAGCTCAGGGGCCCAGCTGCCGCCCGGCGTCTGCCCTGGGATCCCCTTGGGCACCCAAGATGAGCAGCTGGAGAGAGGTGACAGCCACACGCATGACAGGTGGAGGCACCAAGAGGTATGTTGGTGAAGACACGACCCACAGACTTCTCCAGCTTTTCAGTCTCAGGAGCCTCTCTGCTGAGAACTCTGGTCCCAGCGTGTCTCCCAGGATGACCCAGCCTACCTCTCGCTCCCTCCCCTCCCTGTGCTGTCGCCTGGGGCCTGACCCCAGCCCTGCTCAGCCGGCCAGGATCAGCCTGGACCTAAGCTCGCCTCCAGGCATGGCCTCCCTGATGGTCTAGGCTGCACACTTGGGGCCCCATGCGGAGTGGCTCAGGTGGGGCTTGGACTCCGGCTCCCAGCCTAGCAGCACCTGATGCTCTGTGCCTTACTTACCCTGTGCCCCTGGCCATCCACACACCGCAAAAGCTTTCCCTGCAGGGGGTTTTGGGACCACCTCTGGGGGGAGGACTTCCATGAGCTCCCAGGCTGCAAGCAGGGGGTTGGGCCAGAGGGTTTTTCTGAAGGTTTATTGTTGATTTGGTCTAGAGAGTTCTAAGACGGAGGGAAGAGCATGGCTGAAGGGGCCAGTCTTTGGGGGAGTGGGAGGCCCTGGGCTTGGGAATACACTCACATGCCCGGAGGCAGGGGGCGACACTATGGCCTCTGTCTCAGGACCTAATGGGACACCTGAAAAGACTGAGCAGGCTCCTTTGACCTCCTGCCTGGTTTCTGGCCCTGGGATTCTCCCCCAGACTTCCGCTGGCGCAGGCTCTGCCCACAGGGGCCTCTCTTTTGCTCACCTACCTCGCTGGCTTCAGCTCCCAGACCCTCAGACAGGAAAGCTCCAGGCTTTCCCGCCCTGGGAGGCCCTGCCCAGCAGCCAGGGTTACTGCCCTTGCTGGGAGGGCATGTTCCCAGCCGCAGCCAGACTAGCCCCAGGCTGGCAAAGACTGTTTCCCCGGACACCCATTCAGGGCCCCTGCCTGTCTCCCCGATGCTCCTCAGAGACTCCTGGGAGGGACTCTGTTAGCACAGAGGCTCTGTCTACCAGGAGGCGTCCCAGGTGCAGCTCTGAGCCTTCTAGCAGGGCCTTCGTGGCAGGAGAGGGGTGTAGGGCCCAGGGGCCCTGGGTGGGTCCCTCTGGGGCCTGCGTTCCTGCGTCAGTTTCCCACCTGGGGAGCAGACTCCAACCTCTCCGGACCCTAAAGGAGGGGCTGGCTTTGCCTTACAAGACCTCTGAGGCCACAATAGAGATGCTTCTGTTGGGGCAGGGAGGGAGTGAGCCCAGAGGATTTGTGTCACTTGTGAAGGCAGCTCAGGCCAGGAGGTGAGTCATGAGGTCTACAGAACTGGTGGCTCATGAGCTGGTGGGCTCCTGGCAGCCCTGGGGGCCCCAGCCTCAGCACCCCAGGGAGAAGAGAGAAAGTAACCAGCTGGTTTAGGCATGGTCTTGTAGGGAAAACGATGGCCAGGGTGGGGCTCTATCTGTGGCCTCTGTGCGCACTGCGACCGGCATACACACCCCAACCTGCACACACAACCCGGGGCCCCCGCAGTCACGCCCGCATTTCACACCCGCACTGACACACGCTCGTTCACACTCAAAGCCCAGAATAGTAGAGAAAGAGGGAAGCTGCTGGCGGACAGCCACAGGACAGCTGGGACACCCATCGATGTAAGTGAGGACAACTTGGGAAACTTCTAGTTGTACCAAGGGCGGAGCTCAGAGGCGCTGAGGGGTGTGGAAGGAGCCTGATCCCCCTGGCAGGAGGAGCACAAGCTTGAGGACCAGGAACCCTGCAGAGATCCGACTGGGAGGGAGGGTCCCTGACTCCCCTGCTGCCTTCACCCACAGGCAGCCTGGCACCCCAAGGCCTCACCCCCTGCTCCCAGCTCCATCATGGGTCCCGCCGCTGGCCGCCTGAACCCAGTGGTCCTCCAGCTTGGGGTGCTGACAGAGCCTCTCTCGTGTCCAGGGGAAGCAGCGAGAACTACTCCCCCCACCCCACCCCACATCCCACCCCACCCCCGCCCCACTCCGCCACCACCCAGCACCACACTCTCCAGTTGGCTCCTCTGTATTGCTTGGCATGGAAAGAAATAAAGCTGAAAGTGCACGTGCACCATGGGTCTGTGTCTTTTGCTGCTGGGGTCCAGGGGTCCCCAACAACAGGGGGCAGGGGGGAATGCACTCAGCCTGTTGGTTCCAGGGTTGGGGCTGGGAGCTGGGCAGTGGGAAGCCTGGGCATGCTCGAGGTGTTCCCCTGGGCAAGTTTGACCTCCCCGGGGCCTCAGTTTCTCCAGTGAGGAATGCCGGACCCACCTTCCCTCTGGGGTCCTTTCTGCATCTGGACAAAGACCTAGGGCACGGAAAGAAGAGAGCGGGAACACGACACCTGCTCACAGCCTGGCACATACTGGGCATTTCACACACACGGGTGTGAGCTCCCGGGTCAGATTGGTCAATGGAGGCTCAGAGATGTTCAGGGATTTGTCCCAGGTCACACCGCGCCTGGCACACGGGAGGTACTGAATAAATGTTGGTGAACGGACCCTATCTCTGGGGCTGACCCAGAAGTTGGCTTCTTGCCCCCATGCTTTGCTACGCAGAAAGGAAAGCCTTGTGGAAGGAAGGCAAATTGCCAGGGCGGGGCGGGGGTGGGGACCCACTTCCCAGGCTGCAGGAGGCCAGGCCAAGCAGGGAGGTGAGTGTGGGCAGAGTGACCCCCCTCTTCTTCTTTCCTCCCCCTCCCCCTCTGGGGTTTCTTTAATAAGGGCACTAATCCCAGAACCCTCTTGACCTAGGCACCTCCCAAAGGCCCCACCTCCTAATACCATCAGCTAGAGGGGGAGGATTTCAACACGGGAACTCGGGAGTGACACAGCTCAGACCCAGGGCAGTGTGAGGTGCTTCAGGGGGTACTTACTGGGAGAGCCAAGAAGGGAGAAGCAGCCTTTGCCTGGGAGTGGGAGGGAGGTCCCCCGAAGGACCCTGGGCTGGGCTGTCCTCTGTCCTTCCACGAACTTATACTAAGTGTGGGGCGCTCTGATCCGATGGGGGGGCCACCAAATGTGGGGATGGGGGCTGGCGGTGCAGGTGCTGAAAGGATTCACCCAAGGCAGGACACAGGAGATGGAAGTTTACGGAATACACCATGAGGGGGTAGCGGGCATGACAGCGAGGGAGAGACTCTGGGATGAGGTGGTGGTGAGGGGGCCACAGTTACAGGGCGGAGTGAGGGAGCATGGGAACATGTGGAATTTTCTCCTTTTTGGTAATCTTAGGAACTGCGCCTGGTTGTACTTGGTCAGTTAGGGCCTATGGCCATTTCCAGGTGGGTCGCTTCCTGAGCCTGTTTGCACTCAGCCCGGTGGTCACTGCAGGCCTTCTACCTCACTCAGCTTCCAGCTGCCTCTGCATTAAGCACCTACTACACACCAGGCCTTGTACTGGACCCTGAGGACACCAAGATGAAAAGGACAGGCTTTCTGGACCATAGGACCTTTACCTAAAGGGAAAGTTCTGGAAAGAAGGAGAGAGTTCGTTGCTGGGGTCAGGGTAAGAGAGGGTGCCCTGGGTAGATGAGGACAGCAGGAAGGGGAACCTGGGACAGAGGCCAGGGGAGCCAAGAGCAGGAAGGTGGCCTCAACTGATCTTTCCGAAGGTATTTAAAGCACCACCCGGCGATCCAAATGAAGATGAAATGCCACCATTGTAATGCTACTAATTTAGTAAGACTCAGGTGAATGGACACCTCCTATGCATGGGCTCTGCCAGTCACAATCGTGTCCCCTTAGTGCCTGGAGTAGAGACCTGAAAGCATCGTTCGTCAGACACAACCCAATTCTAGAAACTCTGAAGGGGAAGGGGGTACACATGTCTTACAATCAGCGAGGGAAAAGTCAGAGCTTCCGCAATGTAGAAGGCCTCACATGACAGATAGCTGTACCCTGGGACCAGGGGTCTGGCCTCTCTGAACCTCAACTCCCCATCTGTAAACGGGGTGATAATCTGCTCTGCACACCCACAGGGCTCTTGGAGGCCTGATGGCCCTCCTTGGTGAAACGTGAGGGCTCGATCCATGTGGGGAGCACAGCCTGGCCCCAGCCTGGAGAGCGTCCCGGAGTCTGGGTGGTTCTGGGCACCCCGAGCTGACCCTTGAGTTCCCGCTGTCCTCCATCCCCAGGCTTACCTGCCTCCTCCCCACTCCCTGACACAAGATAGGAGAGGACCCCATGTACCCTGGAAAGCTCTCTGGCTCAGGCCCCCCCCGCCCCGAGTCTTTCCCTCACTGTCTGTGTCATTGTGGTCCCCAGCCTCTTTCTGGACCTGTCTCCTCAAGTAAAGGAGTGAGACAAGCTGGTCTAGAGCAGGCTTCTCAATCTGGCTGCACAACGGAATCACCTGCAGGCTTTGGGAAATGCTGATGCCTGGTTGCCACCCTTAGAGAATCTGGTTCAAATGGCCTGGGGTGTGGCTGGAGCATCTAGATTTTTAAAAGCTTTCCAGCCGTCATCCCAATGGTCTTTTGATGTTGGGAGCCACTGGGATATAGACTCTAGTCTTGCTACTTAGAGTGTGGTTGCTGGACCATTCGTTTGGGCATCGGCAGGAGCGGGCAAAAAGGCAGAAACTCGGGCCACACCCTGACCTTGAACAAGAACATCTACCTTTAACAAGATCCCCAGGTGGTTCATTTGCACGTTAAGGTTGGGGAACCTCTGGTCTGGGTGCCTGAAGGGGAGCTGGCTAGTCTGACCTCAGGTGTACTTTCTCCAGTGGGTCTTTTATCTCCCTTCCAAAAATAGCAGTCATTTTCCTTTCTTTCTTACTACAAGGATCTATTGTAACAAACTGAGAAAATCTAGGCAAGACTGAGAAACAAAGAGAAGGACAAAGAGAGAAACCCTACATAAGTTTGGCAATTCACCACAGCAGAGGTCTGCACCCCTCTTCCCAGAGTGTTTGCCAGTGCGGCTGTGTCCCTTTGTGGAGGAGGCAGCCTGTGTGTAGGGGGCATGGGTGTGTGTGTGTGTGTGTGTGTGAGTCAGAGGGTCATCATGGTGGTTGTGGCTCCAAGGCACCATTCCCAAGGAAGCACGAAACTTCCCCAGCCTCTTGGCCCTCCCCACTGTGGACCTGCTAGAACCTGCTAGAACCTGCTAGCGACCGGAGAAAGTCAAACAGGTGTCTTCAAGCTAGAGCTTGGATGTAAACTTCTACTCGCAACCAGAAACAACTCTCTGGCTCTCCTGGGTCTCTACCCGCCAGACTCTGGGCCCTAGAGGAAGAATGGGGGATGTCTCTTGCACCCTCATCCTGCGACAGGAATTCCTACTCCCAGGGCTGGGTCCGTACACAGGGTTCCTTTGTGCTGAGGGACACGGGCCCCTCCAGGCAGAGGAGGTATGGAAATTGTAAAAAAAAAGGTCCCCTTCCTGGGTATATCTGCAGCCCAGCTCCTGGCCTGGAGCCCTGAGGACAGCTGGGTTTCAGCCACAGATTTCAGAGATCCGGGCATGGAGGCCTGCCCACACCGCCCCGCTGCAGGAGGGCTGTGGAGGGTCCCTCCCTGGAGCCCGGGGCAGAGCCGGTCAGCTGGAAGCTGGGCCCTGCCGGGACTTCTGCCGCCTGCATTATTGATCCGCTGCCTGGCCGTGGACATGAATAATTCATCTGGGGAAGGAAGCACTGAGGACTGCAAATTGGAGGCAGCCAGGCTCCTCCCACCTCGAGCAGCTCAGGGTTTACTCCTCTTTGCTTAATGGGCTGCCTGGGAGGCCCTGCTGAATCTCAAGTTTCTTCTCCTGCCCACGGGTGGGCCCAGGAAAGGCCCTGCAGGTTTGGGGTGGCTCTGAATCCGGCCTAACTGGTACAGAGCTGCTTGCAGCCCCAGGTGACCCATCCTGCCCATGCTTCCTGCTGCTCACCCCGGACGCTAGCGTCACTGGGCCTGAGTTCCCATGCTGAGCCCTTTCACTTCTCTGATGAGCTGGATCCTTATGCCTGATGGTCCTAACGTCATCCTGACCTGCAGTGCCTGCTCCGTAAACAGGAGCCCTTTATTGATGTTGATGCCATTTATGATAAATGGTGGCTCTTTCATTGCTGTCCGGGTCTTGGCGAAAGGCCGAGGGCAGCAGCTGGGAAGGGGTGAGTGCTGGATGATGGAAAAGTCTGCTTGGAGCAGGGTGCAGTCCGAGCCTCAGGGGTGTGGGGTTGGCCGCGGAGGGCAGGAGGTGTGTGTGTGTGTGTGGGGGGATCATTACAAGAATTATTCAAGATTCCTCCAGGGATTTTTCCCTCTCTGACCAAACTTTTCCAAACAACAGTCTCAGGGCCCCCAAAGCTGCCTGGGAAGGGCAGGGGGACTGCAGAGTTTGCAGTCCACCAGCTCATCCCTGACACTGTGGGTCGTGGGCTCAGTTCTGGTTCCTGTTTCTATTGAACACATGTTTATGAAGGATAACGTACAGCGTATAATCTCAGACCAACCTCTGGTGTGCAAGAAACGTCATTTCTCCTTTGCCCCCATGTGTCCTAGTGGTCTGGTCAGATGTCTTTCCCCTTTCCCTGGGGATTACAGCAGGCTGAGGTGTTGGGGACTGGGGTGGCAACAGTCTGATCCCTGCAGATGGCTGCCGAGTCAACCCTTCCCTCTTCAGTCTCTGATCTCACTCCTCTGCTCCTCCGCCCTCTCCTATGTCCACGGATGGTTCCATTGTCTCCTCACTGAATCCACTAAGACATGTCTTTGGTCGAGGCTCTCCAAACACCAGTGTATACAAGATAGGGTTCTTTTTTCTCATTTAACAAGAAGTCCAGAGGTAGGCAGCCCAGGGAGGTACAGTGCCCTATGGGGTCATCATCCAGGCACCTGCAGTCTTCTTGCTTGACTATCCCAGCCTGGAGCTTTTGCCCTTATGCATTCCAGCATCCCACCTTCTGCGTGGCCACAGGACGGCTGCCATGGCCCTGGCTATTCCTGCTAGTGAGAAGCAGGAAACGGGGAGGGCCAAAAGGGCCAGTGAAGGCTGGGTGGGCTCCATTTTAGGAGCTTTCCTGCAAGTGCCATCTAGTGACTTCTGCTTTACATTCCTTGACCACAGCTGTATCACATGGCCACCCCTAGCTGCAAGGGAGGCTAGAAGCACAGTCTTCTAACTGGCTATGCTGCTGCCCCAAGGAAAATCAAGGTTCTGTAAGGAAGGAAGTGAGAATGGACACTGGGCAGCGACCAGGGTTTCCCACCACCTTTGCTCTGTGGGATCCAGATGGCTCTGCCCCAGGTGCTGCTTGCCCACACCCACTGTGTGTTCATCTTCTCTGGGGCCCTGTTCTCCTTCCACCTGCTCAACCAGAGGAAGATGCTCAGAGCCCCTCTGTTCTTGCATTTTATGAACCCACTTGATAGCTGCGCTGTGTGCCCCTCACCACCACCACCATGGGAGCTCAGCCTGTGGGAAATGGGCAAATAGGACCCCTCCCCGCCTTTCTCACTTCCCTTCTGACCAGAGATTCTTGGGGTAGGAGCCCTGCTCTGGCTCGTCTGACATTTATTCTTCCAAATCTATTTCTTAAGCCCCTAGTGCTTTCAAAAGACCAGGATTTTGAAACTCACAAGCCAAGAACTGGCTCCTTTTGCTTCCTGCTTCTTCCTGGATTTTTCTTAGGAAATGCTGATTCGAAGAAATACAAGAACAGGGGAAAATGTGGTTAATATGTCCAAGTAATACTCTGCCACAAATACACTGAGCTGAAGGCTTTTCCTAGTTATGTGAGCGGCCCTACAGGAGGAGAGCGGGTGTGGTCTCTGCTCATAAAGAAGGCAGAGACAGAGTCCGGGCTGTGTGAAGATGGGGATAAGCAGAGGGAACCCCAGCAGCGTTGAGGAGGGGTCAGAGGGCTCCCTGTGGAGCTGAGCTCTGGGCTGAGCTGAGTGCTGGCGTGGGAAGAAGAGAGGGTGAGGAAGGGCGACCTAGGGAACAGCCTGAGCAAAGACCCAGAGGTCTGGAGGGGCGTGGTCTGTGCCACAGAGAACATCATGCTGTTGGACAGCCTGGGAGGGGTGACAGCAGACAGGTGGGGAGGACCCGACCCATCACTGGAGGCTGGGAGTGGCTGCCTGTGTCCAGGACTCCATCCTTGAAGACGTTTGCTGTGTCTTGCCTCTGTCTTAAGTGGAGCCTGTCCCTAACTACAACGTCTTTCTAGTGGGGCCTGACTTCTCACTGAGCTATCTGCCTTCAAGTGGCCAGATCAGAAGCAGATGCTTCCTTTTTTTTGCTCAACTGAGCAAAATTTTTTTGCTCAAAAATTTTTTTTTGCTCATCTTCCCGAGGGCGCTAAGACAAAGAGCTAAGATGAGCAACATGAAAACCAGCATTATTATTATTATTACTACTATATGTGCAGCTAGTTGGCATTTAGTAATTGCTGAAAAGTACAAGTTGCTTCTTTCTTGCTTTGAAACAGTATTTGCAACATACGGTCAGACTTGATAATTTTCCTTTCCTTATCACTCAAGATAAATCATAAATAAAACATATTGAGAAATCCTCTAAGTTGGGGATTGGCAAACTTTTTCTGTAAGGGGCCAGAGAATAGTCCTAAAGGAGCCATAGATACTACATAGAAATGAATGAGTATGGCCGGGTTCCAATAAAACTTTATTTACAAAAACATGCAGTGGAGGCGCCTGGGTGGCTCAGTTGGTTAAGCGACTGACTGCCTTCAGCTCAGGTCATGATCCTGGAGTCCCGGGATTGAGTCCCACATCGGGCTCCCTGCTCAGCAGGGGGTCTGCTTCTCCCTCTGCCCTCTTCCCTCTCGTGCTCTCTGTCTCTCATTCTCTCTCTCTCAAATAAATAAATAAAATCTTAAAAAAAAAAAACATGCAGTGGACTAGAATTGCCCCATGGGCCATAGTCTGCCCACCCTTGCTCTAAACCCACTCAATATATTAGTTTCTGTGGCAGAGACTAGCTTTTTTTTTTTTCTTTTTTTGGCATGGGCCAAGGACTAGGTGGGAAAGTGCTGGGTTCATCATACAGCAATGTCAGGAAGGCCAGTTACCGCACCTGCTCCTGCCTGGTAGGTGATTAATCCCTAATTATAGGTAAATCAGTAACAGTGGAGGGGTGGATTGATTGCTCATCCTATGATGATAAAACCCATCATAAACACAGTTAAAGAAGAAGGAAGGAGAAGTCAGATGATCAGTATCTACACTGGAAATAAACATGGACTCTAATTCCAAAAGGTGTTACGGCAAACTCCCATGTGCCAGGCCATGCGGTGGGAACTAGAGGTGAGGGGGGAGGAAGGAAATGCAACCTCTGTGCTTCAAGGAGCTCCTGGGGCCTCTGGAGAGGCATGGGGAGCCAACCATCTGCTGGAGACTCAGTGACCACCCAGGAGGGAGACAATGAGGCAGGCAGGGTGACACGCCTTGATCCCATGGCTGGGAAAGGGGTCTACAGAACAAGGTTCTATCATCAAGTAGATGAGGAAAACACTGAATTAAATAAGGCAAAGAACAGGCACTTGACTGGAAGACTTCTCAGAGCCTTGAAGACGCTGACCTGCAACATGAATCTCCGAGAGGCTAGAGATGCGGTATTTCCTAAAATTAATGCACTACCAAGCCCTTTCTTTGAGGAGCATTTTCTTGCAAACCTACTTTAGATTCGCAGAGCCGAACATTTCCCTGTGTTATTAAAGACTCTTTGTGAACATCCTTTTTAGTGGCTGTATAATATGTATAAGCCATCATTTATTTCTTTGCTTATCTTTTCTCCCATTGCTGGGCATGGCTCAGCAAGGTTGCATGGCTCCCAGCACCCACAGGCCACCAGGACTGGCAGCCAGAAGCCTCTTCCTCCCATCGTATTTGCCTGGAGGGGCAAAGTGGGTGGCGGAAGTCAGGAGCTGGGCAGGTGGGTGGCTGGGGGTCGATCAGCCCACATTCTTGTCTCAGTTTCCTCCCATGTCTCCAAAGTTTCTCTGCTTGTTTTCCCAGGATGGAGAATTTTCTTCTATGGATGTCTTAATTTGCTTTGAATTCTAGGTTCCTCAAGGACATTTTAACAGGGATACCCTTGTGCACAGTGGCTGTCAGAGGCTGACGTTTCTGGGTGAGAGGAGACCTGGTTTTCCTGGGGACCCCCCACCCCGCCACAGGAACACAGTGAGCAGGAGGAGCGTGCATGGCCCAAGGACCAGCATCCCAGAGGCCTCTCAGGCACCACGAATGTGGTCAGCAACCCTCCTCCACAAGAACTTTGTGCTCCCCAGCCCGGGTAACCTTCATTCTTTAACATTTTTTTAAACATAAAAACGATACAAGTTATACACCCCAAAGTGAAATCGGCAGGCACTCCGGGAGAGGGGAGAGAGGCAGCCTCCCAGTTTTTAATCCATAGCCTCTGTATCCTCAGACTCTCACAACAAGCACTTATTTCCATATTACTCGCACAATTTATAATTTAATTTTTTTAAAAATAGGAATGTAGGAGGGAGGAAACAGTCTTCCCCATAATCCATTAGCTGAGGCAATCAATGTGAATACCTGAGCATTTTTCTTCCAGGCTTCCAGAAAGGAATTTGTTTTCGATACACAGCAAGTTACTTGATAGTAAAAGGGCTCAGCTAAGGGCCCTTGGTGCTGGAGCTGGACCCTGCAGGATTAAGTAGCAGCCCCCTTCAATTTCCTGCAAAATGGCCTCCTCACCCAGCCTCACCTGACTGAAAGGATCCACAAAATAGCACCACGCAGGTGGGATGCGGTGGCTGTTTTCCGAGGGGCTGGAAGCCCAGAGAAGCTCTCTCTCTCCTTGGACCGACTGGGCTGATCTCCAGAAAACCTCCCTCCCTTGGCCTGGGCATCGCCTCCAGGGACCTCTCCAGGCTTTACTTCTTCCGACCTTTGCTTCAGATTCAATTCTTGCTCTTGGCCCCCGACCTAGAACTGGATGCTTTCTGTCTGGCTCTTGTCTCAAATCTTCTCTCAGCCCCTGCCCCAGTTTCCCTTTGCTGGAGCCCTGCCCTCCCATTGCCCCAGCTGCAGGCAGATACCTCCAGTAAGTACCTCCTTCCCCTACTGAGGTCAGAGGCCCTTTTCTATTTGCCAAGCTTTCTGAGGGCCTGTGGCCATAGCAAGATGTCCACATGAGGGACAACTTGGATGCTGGAAAGTCCATGTCATGGGATTCAACCTGGATTGGCCCTTGTGGTTTCTTTATGCCCCTCAAACCACCTCATAGCTCTCCCCAAACCCATCCATCTGTGGGGACTTTGGGAAGCTGAGGGAAGTCCCAGGCCAGGCTCCCTCTAGGGTCTCAGGACATCCCCCGGAGACGGAGACACGCGGTTCCAGGGCGGGCCAGCTCACCCTCCCAGAGGAACCAAGCGCGATGAACTCATGTTTTGATCATGGCCCGTGGGAGCTGCTCTTCTGTTGGTTAAACAGGCAGGAGGTAAACAGGCGCCGAGGAGACCAACTTGGGCTCCCTGTGCAGAGGGTTTCATTATAATGACGACAGCCTCAAAGGTGGGCGGGGGGAGAGGGAAAAACCCCTTACCACCACCACCCCCAGCTGGGTGTGTATGGGCTGCCTTGTGCTCCCTCTGGGTGACTTCTTGGGAGTGTGCAGTTGTTTCTTCCTTCCTTAATTTCATTCTGATTACAAAATTAATACAACTTCATTGTGACAGACTTGGAAAATGCAAAAAGTGTAATGAACAAGACAGAAATGTCCTGAAATTGCATACTCTAGTCACTCTTTCTCACATTCAGCAGGCTTATTGTCAGTACTGCACTTACCATCCTCTGAATTCATCTTACTGATTTATTTGTTTTGCTTGTTTACTGTCGATTTCTCCCCCACCATAATCTTAAATCTTTTTTTTAATTTCAATTTTAATTTTTTAAAAAGATTTCATTTATTTATTTTAGAGAGAGAAGGAGAGAGAGCACAGAGGGAGACGGAGAGGGAGAGGCAGACTCCCCAATGAGCAGAGAGCCCTAAGTGGGGCTCGATCCCAGGACCCTGGGATCATGACCTGAGCTGAAGGCAGATGCCCAACTGACTGAGCCACCCAGGCACCTCTTTTCTCTTTCTTTTTCTTCTTCCTCTTCTTCTTCTTCTTCTCCTTCTCCTTCTCCTTCTCCTTCTTCTTCTTCTTCTTCTTCTTCTTCTTCTTCTTCTTCTTCTTCTTCTTCTCCTTCTCCTTCTCCTTCTTCTTCTCCTTCTTCTCCTTCTTTCTTCTTCTTCTTTCTTCTTCTTCTTCTTCCTCTTCTTCTTCTTCTTCTTTCTTCTTCTTCTTCTTCCTCTTCTTCTTCTTCTTTCTTCCTTTCTTTTTTTTTTTTTTTAAAGATTTTATTTATTTATTTGACAGAGAGAGAGAGACAGCGAGAGAGGGAACACAAGCAGGGGGAGTGGGAGAGGGAGAAGCAGGCTTCCCGCGGAGCAGGGAGCCCGATGCGGGGCTCGATCCCAGGACCTGGAATCATGACCTGAGCCGAAGGCAGACGCTTAACGACTGAGCCACCCAGGCGCCCCGTTTCTTCCTTTCTTCAAAGCATTTGCTGCCGGGTTTTTGTTTGGTTGGCTGTGTGTATGCAGTGTATATAAGTTGAGTTATACAGAAGCCCAAAAATCTGTCTTCAGTCTCTTTTGTACCCAGTTAATGCCCAGGGCCCAGGAAAAGGCTGGGCACAGAGGAGGTGCTTTATTGCATATCCGACAAATGAATGAATGCAGGGCAATGTATAGGTTTTCACTCAGTTGTGATCACCCACAGGAGATGGTAGTAGGCAAGAGAGGGTAGAAGTTCACCAATTGTAATAGTTCACTTCAAATGAAATCTGTCAATTGCACTTGCTAATTAAAAATAAATTTCCCCACCTCTCTGGATCTTTGCTCTTTCGAAACCAAAAAGTATCTCAGAGCAGGTTTTGAGACGACTGTTGCACCTGCTGTCTCCCACCAGCAACAGTTCACAAGTGTGATCCAACACAACAGCTCCTGACAGTTTGTAGTTTAAAATCCAGCATAAGTCTTTCTGTTCCCCAAATCCAGGCTCTTTCCCAGCTGCCTCCTCTGAGGCTCTCAGTCTTCTTTCTGATCACTTACAGCCATCAGCTCTTATGAAACCAGAATACGAGAACTTCACAAGCCAAAGCATCATTTTAATGAGAGGCCTTAGAGTTTTCAACTCTGGATTGCTGCTCATGTTTCTGGGGTTTCTGGGGAATCTGTTCTTAAAAGTTTCCTCCAGCCCACTTCTGGCCCCAGTGGCAGCTCTGATTGGCCCACCCACGTCAAGGGCAAAGTCCTGCCTGCCAGAGGAGCCTCCCTGAAAAACTCATGCCCCAGCAGCTGCAGTCCCGAGAGCCCTCTGCCCCAGGATGCCTCAGTTGGCTCAGGGGAATCTCCCAGGGCAGATCAGGGGTGCAGGGAGGTGGGGCTTATGTTTGGGGGAAGCTGAGCCCTGGAGGCTCATTCTCAGGAGGATATTTGGTCCTGCAGGGAAGGAAAACCACCTCCCTTGAGCCTTCTCCTGTCTCAAAGTAGGAATTCAGTGAGGCAGAAATTAAGAAAACCCTCCATCTGGGGACATGGGCATGTGTTTGGAGAGAAGAGACATGAAGAAGTCACCCCCTTTACAGATGGTTAGTAGAGCACACAGATGAGTTAAATAGCAAACTGCAGATTTTCATTTTCACTAAAAAATTCAGTCTCCTGGGGATGCCTGGGTGGCTCAGTGGATTAAGCATCTGCCTTCGGCTCAGGTCATGATCCCAGGGTCCTGGGATCGAGTCCCACATTGGGCTCCTTGCTCAGCGGGGAACCTGCTTCTCCCTCTGCCTGCCACTCCCCCTGCTTGTGCTCTCTCTCTGACAAATAAATAAATAAAATCTTAAAAAAAAACAACTTCAGTCTCCTTCTTAATGCCAATTACCAAATCATAAGATCCTCAATTCCACTCCCAGAAGCTCTATTTTAGATGAACAAATCACATTCAACTAACACTTACTGAACATCTACTATGTATCACTTACTTTCCTATATACTCATTTGATCCCCATGACAACCTCTTTTAAAGGGGAATTCGTTTTCCCATTTTACAGATGAGAACACAAAGGTTTATAAATGTCCAAGTTACTGTGATTACACACAGCCAGGAGCACTGCAGAATGAAAATGACATCTTTGGCTTTGACCCTGACAGCAGAGAATCTCTCTTCAGTTTTAAGCCCACAGTGTTTATTCTTCATTTTTAATTGTGGTAAAATACATGTAACATCAAATTTACCATCTTACTCATTTGAAAAAATGAAACGCTTCATGAATTTTCATGTCATCTTTGCACCAGCGACATGCCAATCTTCCCTTATTCCAATTTTAGTCTATGCGCTGCCAAAGCAAGCACCCATCTTCCATCTTACTCATTTTTACGTGTACGGTTCAGTAAGTAGTGTTAAATACATTCACCTCTTGGCAACCACCACCACCCCCCATCTCCAGCACTCCTTTCATCTTGCAAAACTAAAACTCTGCACCCATTAAACACTAACTCCACGTTGCCGCCTCCGCCTCCCCGAGTCCTCTGGCAACCACTTATTTTCTATTCTATTTTCTGTCTCTAAGAATTTGACTGCTCTAGGTGCCTCATATAATATGTGGAATCATACAGTATTTGTCTTTTTGTCACTGGCTTCTCTCAGCCTAATGTTCTCAAGGTTCATCCATGTTGTGGAATGTGTTAGGATTTGCTTCCTTTTTAGGGCTAAATAATATTCCACTGGACATGCATAATGCATTTTGTTGATCCATTCATCCATCAATAGATACTTGGGTTTCTTCCACCTTTTGCTTCTTGTGAATAATGCTATGAACATCAATGTATGCATAACTCTTAGAGACCCTGATTTCAATTCTTTGGGGACATATACCAAGAAATGGAGTTGCTGGATCATATGCAAATTCAGACTGACAAAGCCAAGTGTTGGTGAGGATGTGGAAACTGGAATATTCATACATCGTTGGTGGGGATGGAAGCCCGGTATGATCACTTTGGAAACCTGTGACGGTATATCCTAAAGCTAAGTATTCTAAATATACTTATAAACTTATAATCCAACAACCTTATTCCTAGGTATATATAACCAGCAGAAAAGTGTACATATGTGTCCCAAAACCTATGTTCAACGATGTTCAGACCAGCCCATTTTGTAATAGTTCCAGACTAACAATTATCTATCTACAGTAGGATGGTTAAACAGAATGTGGGTATCCATACAAAGAAATGCTCCAGGGCAATGGTTCTCAGCTATTTGTGTGTGTTAGACTCACCTGGAGGGCTTGTTAAACTACTGATTGCTGGCCTCCAGCTGTCTCTCCCCTGCCACCACACAGAATGGATCTCACGTTTCTCCCCCTTAGCTGCTCTTACTATTGTTGAAGATCGCTGCCGCCACCCCCTGCGTATTCTCTCCTCCCCCACATCAGCAAGAGTGGGGACTGAAGAAGCATAAGAGGCCTGGTTTCTGACCATTAGTACAAACTCAAAAATCTCTCTTCTGTCAGGTCAGCCCTGCACCCCTGGATTTGTTGATATGCTTATGAACATTACCTCCCATAACTCTGACAACATAATTAGCGCACAATTATGGCGCCCATCTTTATTGTTGTTTTGTAGAGAAGGAATTGACCGTTAGCAAGGTCCTGCTGCTAGACAAAAGTAGAGAGGAGATTCAAACCCACATCTTCCGACTCTGGGTCTAACGTTCCCTCCTTCACAGCCGGCCATGTCCCCACAATGCAAGGCACGCCCCTCCCTCTTCCCCATCTATCCAGGTGCTACCAAGTTCCACCTCTAAGGTGAGGCCCCCTTTCTCCAGGAAGCAAATACTACAACCCAAAGCAAGATGGTCTTGCCTGATGTGAATATAGTATTGTTTAGCTACCTAATGTGCTCTGGGCATTAGAAGCTCAGCCCTGAAAGAGCTCCTTTAGGCAGTGTCTGCCGTTTCTGTGGCTAATTGGCTGTCTAGGGAGGTGGATGCAGCTGTAGTGAAATGCTGATCTTTCCACCCTAATCACTAGGAGTGAGCTGGGATACTGTTTCCTCTGTGCATCAGCATTTCTGAAACAGCTGCTTATGACTTTGGCAGAGCAAAGTGGGAAGTGGCGACTCCCTGAGAGTAGCCTGTGGCCTAAAGAGATTCAGCACCAAGGGCAGCACCTCCAGCCCCACTGGAGGAGTAAAACGCCATAAAAGCTGAGGCTCTCAGTCCTGGCTGCAAGTTGGAATCATCTAGAGAGATAAAAACAAAATTCCAATGTCTGGGCTCCACCCCAAGTCCAACTGGGGTAGATCTGGCAAATATGTATATTTAAAACCCCTCTTTCCCAAGTGATTCCAGTATGCAACAAGGATTGGAGAACGGTCATAGTAATGAACCAACAAATAGGAGGGGCAGTGTTCCAAAGAACAGGCAGTGACCATGAGACTTAGAGTTTTATTTATTTGTTTTTATTTTTATTTATTTTATTGTTATTTTTGAAGATTTTGTTTATTTGTCAGAGAGAGAGCGAGCGGTGGGGAGGGGCAGATGGAGAGAGAGAGAGGGAGAGGAAGGCTGCCCGCTGAGCAGGGAGCCCGACGTGGGGCTCAATCCCAGGACCCTGGGATCATGACCTGAGCCGAAGGCAGATGCTTAACCGACTGAGCCACCCAGCTGCCCCTATTTTATTTATTTTTAAAAGATTTACTTATTCATTTGAGAGCAAGCGAGCGAGTGGGGGGAGGGGCAGAGAGAGAGGGAGAGAAAGAATCTCCAACAAACTCCTTGCTGAGCTCCTTGTCCAAAGCAGGGCTTGATCCCACCACCCTGAGGTCATGACCTGAGCCCAAATCAAGAGTTGGATGCTCAACTGACTGAGCCACCTAAGCTCCCCAAGACTTAGAGTTTATTTTTTTTATTTTTTATTTTTTTTTAAAGATTTTATTTATTTATTTGACAGAGAGATAGACAGAAGAGCACAAGCAGAGGGAGTGGCAGAGGGAGAGGGAGAAGCAGGCTCTGCACTGAGCAGGGAACCCGATGCGGGACTCGATCCCAGGACCCTGAGATCATGACCTGAGCCGAAGGCAGATGCTTAACCATCTGAGCCACCCAGGCACCCCAGACTTAGAGTTTAAACGGAACCTTCTGGGGGAGGTCATTTGGTCCTCTGCAGCCCTTCTTCCATG
Organism: Leptonychotes weddellii; assembly: GCF_054177405.1. Classification (NCBI taxonomy): domain Eukaryota; kingdom Metazoa; phylum Chordata; class Mammalia; order Carnivora; family Phocidae; genus Leptonychotes; species Leptonychotes weddellii. Next base: position 38,091,383 of record NC_138383.1, on the reverse strand, counting down.
AAAACTATTCTTGGCCAGCTCTAAATGGGCGAGTGCTACTCTCTCTAATCTGGTGTCATCCTCCTTGGGATCTCTTTTGTTTATATCCACAAGAAATAGCCTAGACATTCTTCATGGCAAATTGGAGAGCTCAACTAAGTCCAATTAAAAACACACACACACACACACAGAAAGAAGCCAAGAAGCTACGGATGTCTTGAGAATTGGCAGAATGTTTCCTTCTTTCAAGATTTTTAAAAAGAAAAATCAAGTGTGCTCAGTTATCTATAATGGGGTAAAAACTGGAAACCATGTTAGAGTTAAAAAACAGAGTGTTGGTGGGGTCCCTGGGTGGCTCAGTCAGTTGAGTGTCTGACTCTTGATTTCAGCTCAGGTCATGATCTCAGGGTCATGAGATCAAGCCCCGTGTTGGGCTCCGCGCTGGGTGTGGAGTCTGTTTGGAATTCTCTCTTCCTCTCTCTCTGCCCCTCTCTCCCATTTGTGCTCTCTCTCTCAAAAATAAATAAATAAAATAAAAAATTTAAAAAATAGGGTGTTGGTTGTATTTGTATAATTAAACAATCAGGAGTTGGGTGTCTGCATAATGAAATTCAGTGCGGCCACTGAAAAGTATGTTGCATATACAAATGTAATCATATAGAAGCTGTGTATGCTCTAGTCCGTGAAAAAAATCTGACAATATGTACCACACGATCCCAAATTTAAAAAAATATGCACATAAGTGTTCAGATATTTTCAAAAATGAAAAACATTTCAAGTGTTAGTTGTTATCATAGAATGTTGATGAAACAGGGAATTTTTATTTTCTTTGAATTTTTCTAATGATCCTTATTTCCATAATAAACGCACATTTTTTTTAAAGATTTTATTTATTTATTCATGAGAGACAGAGAGAGAGACAGAGGCAGAGGGAGAAGCAGGCTCCCCGCAGAGCAGGGAGCCCGATGCGGGACTCGATCCCAGGACCCTGGGATCATGACCTGAGCCGAAGGCAGACGCTTAACCGACTGAGCCACCCAGGCGTCCCTAAACGCACATTTCTTTTGTCAGGAAAAAACTGATACAAAAACCCTTAGATGCTGAACCAGTGACAATTCAAATTCCATAAGAATTTCCCATTTTCAACAGAGGAATACAGGGAGTTGTAGGTTGAAATAAAATGTCAATGACATTCAAATAATGACAACAAGGTAGATCCTTCCCTACAATAAAGAACTTCTTTAAGGCAAGTGTCCATGCTTCCTTGGAGTTAAATATTAATCTGATAGAGCCCAGCCCAGCCTAGGAGATGAATTTCAGTTTATGTGAAATTTTTATGAACTGATTAGTGGGTTGGATCAAAGAGCAGGACCAGAATAGAGTCACATAGAGGTCTTAGAAGATAAAGCATTTCTTATTAATTCACCATTGCTTTCTTAAAAGGACATGAACTTGGACGAGGAAATCTCCTCCCCTGGATCAGAACACCTACAAATCCAAGTCATGTCCCAGGTGGGAAGCAGGGCTGGAAGTGGAAAGCAGGGTATGGGAAGGAGACTTTACCAAATCTTCTATCACAGACAAGGGGGGAGAGAGCCAGTCTTGGGTTTTCTTTCCATAGGCCAGCTTCAGCAGGGAAGAAGGAGGAAATTAACAAGCTGGAACAATATCCGCTTAAACATAAATACAAAGCAGGGTGCCTGGGTGGCTCAGTCTGTTAAGCGTCTGCCTTCTGCTCAGGTCATGGTCCCAGGGTCCTGGGATCGAGTCCCACGTCATGCTCCCTGCTCAGCTGGGAGTCTGCTTCTCCCTCCCCCTTCACCTCTCTCCCCAGCTTGTGCTCTCTCTCTGACAAATAAATAAATAAAAATCTTTAAAATTAAAAAACAAACCCAGAAGCATAAATACCAAGCCCTGCTTGATGGGGTCTTAGAGGAGTCCTGGCCCAGACAGCAGCATCGCTACTGGTGTGTCACGATGAATGATTAAATATGATGCGATGTAAAAAGCTCACGGTTCCATTAAGGCTTCAGCGCTCCAATTTCCTACCAGTGTGGAGTTTCTGAACTGCTCTTGGCTAAACAGAACAGTCCCCATCCATCCGTTATAAAACGTGGTTTCAATAGTGACATTTTTCTAAGCAGCCTATTTCCCTTTTAAAAAATATAAACAATTATAAGATGCAGCATATGCAGGGTGAGAAATGAAGAGTCCTTCTCGACTGTGGCCTCCAGTTTGCTCGTTCTGTTTCCCAGAGGCGGCAGCTCCTACCGTCTCCAATACCTTTCCCGATATTCCACACACAAAATAACCCATAAAAGTGAGCAAAAGATTTAGACAGACATTTCACCAAGAAAGATATATAGGCGACAAATAAACACATGAAAGAGCTCGACATCATTAGTTATTAAGGAAATGTAGACTAAAACCACGAGACATTACTACACACCCATGAGATGGGCTAAAACTTAACAGACTTATACCAAATGTCAATGTGGATGTGAATGAACTGGAACTCTCATAGACTAAAATGGTACACTTTGGAGGTGCCTGGGTGGCTCAGTCGATTAAGCGTCTGCCTTTGGCTCAGGTCATGATCCTGGGGTGCTGGGATGGAGCCCCACATCGGGCTACCTGCTCAGTGGGGAGCCTGCTTCTCCCTCTGCTCTGTCCCCCTGCTTGTACTCCCTCTCTCTCTGACAAATAAATAAATAAAATCTTTTTTGGAAAACAATTAGGCAATTTTTTTTTTTAAAGATTTTATTTATTTATTTATTTGACAGAGAGAGAGACACAGCGAGAGAGGAAACACAAGCAGGGGGAGTGGGAGAGGGAGAAGCAGGCTCCCCGCTGAGCAGGGAGCCCGACGCGGGGCTCGATCCCAGGAGTCTGGGATCATGACCTGAGCCGAAGGCAGACGCTTAACTACCAAGCCACCCAGGCGCCCCAACCTGGCAATTTCTTAAAAAGTTAAATACACACTGGCCAATGGATCCAGTCATTCCACTCCTAGGTATTTACCTAAGAGAAAGGGAAATACATGCCCATACAGAGACAGGTGTGTGAATGTTCACAGCAGGTTTATTTGTAATGGTCCCAAATGGGGAACAACCCAAATGCCCAACAACAGAGAAGTTGATGAGCACATTGTCCTGCATTCATACAATGGAATACTATTCAGCAAGAAGAAAAGAAATGATCTATTGGTACACACAACATGGATACATCTCAAAATAATTATGCTAGATGAAAGAAGCCAGACCCACTCCAAAAGAGTACATATTGTATGACACCATTGATATAAACCTTTAGAAGATGTCACCTAATCTATAGAGACAGAGAGCAGAGCATCGGTTGCTTGAGGATGAGAGGGTGAGGAAGGGTTGGAGGGAGGGATTTACAAAGGGGCACAAGGAGACTTTGGAGGATGATAGATATGTCTACTATCTTGATTATGGTGATCAAATGGTTCACTTTTTAAAATATTTATTTATTTATTTATTTATGAGAGAGAGAGAGAGTGAGCACAAGCCAGGGGTGGGGCAGAGGGAGAAGCAGGCTCCCTGCTGAGCAAGGAGCCCGATGTGGGACTCGATCCCGGGACTCCAGGATCATGACCTGAGCCGAAGGCAGATGATTAACCAACTGAGCCACCCGGGCGCCCCAACGCAGATCATTTTAAAGTGTACAGTTCAATGGCATTTAGTGTATTCACATCATTGTGCTCCCACTACCTCTATGTAGTTCTGAAACAGTGCATCACCCCAAAAAGAAACCCCGTACCCATTAAGCAGTTACTTCCCACAGGTAGGGTTTTCAAACAAGGAGGACGTGTTTCACAGGCAGGCTTGGAAAGGAAGCCATTCCAAAGGAGGAACTTTACAAAGCCCTTGGCACATCAAGTCACTCGGGATGGTGACAGTGTGTATGCTGTGGGGCTGAGGAAGGAATGGGGTGAAGGACGGAAAGGTAGAACAAGGGGCAGTGAAGATCATGGGGCCCGCTCTGTCCTATAAGCAGTTGGAGCCAGCCAAGAGCAGTGAGGAGGAATCGGTGGTTAGGGAACCTCTTTGAGTAATCTTCATCCCTGGAGGGATACTGTCAACTTTAACATGAATTCAGTTTGAGCCAGGGTTTCTCAACATTGGCGCTCCTGGCACTTGGGGCTGGATGATTCTTTGCCACAGGTGGGGGTGGCTGTCCTGTGCACTGTAGGATATTTGGCAGCATCTCTGGCCTCTACCCACAAACGGCCACAGTTGTGACAAGCAAAGATGTCTCCAGACACTGCTAAATGTCCCCCAAGGGAGGGGCCTGGAAGGACTCAGATTCTGTACTGCCCAATCCTAAGGAGTGGGCAGCTCACAGGGTGCTCTGGGAGGCCCTCCCTCTGAGCCGTGTGGAGACAAGAAGACACGGGCAGGACTACCCCTGAGAGCTGGGGTGTGGGTCCTGAGCTTCCAGACACAGCAAATTAGGGTTAAAACTGTGGGGTTTTTTGTTTTAATTCCTTCCTCCATTTACTCAACAAGCACTTAATGCCTACCTTGTGCCAGGTATTGAGGTTACCACCGCGGGGGAGGAGCTCCTGAGGGAGTTAGCCTCTCATTCTTTCACTTCACCAGCCCACAGAGGAGACCTCAACAGTCTGTGTCTGGGAGAGTGGCATCTCATGGGGTGGGGGTGGGGGGGTGGGAGGGGCAAGAGGAAGGTGGGAAGAGCGAGGGAACCTTGGGAGCACGCTGGCAGACTGGGAGGTGGGGGGGTGGTCCCTGGTATCAGCTGGGCCTCGTCCTCTGCCAGTGTCCCCTTCCCTCACAGTGCCCCCAGCTCAGGGGAATGGCTATGGTTTGGGGTGCGCCAGGGAGGCTAAGCCCCAGGCCCAGGAGCTCTTTGGCAAAGATCTGTGTGCCCAAAGGTGACATGGAGGCAAAGCGGCTGGTGGCTTCAAGGAGGACTCTGTGGGCTCAGATAGTGAACACATATCAGTGGGGTTCAGTGTGGATCAGAGTGCCTGCTCCGCACCTTCTGGACATTGAAAGACTCTTGGAAGCTTTGCACAACCCAGAGGCAAAGGGAAGGAGATTCAATTATGACCAAGATTATTATTATTTTTTTCTTCTTTTTTTTGCTAAGCCCCGGAGGATGGCGCTCTGAGTCAGATTTAACTGAATTTAGAAGAGTTACGTGACAGTTTCTGCATAAAGTTCATGCACACGGTATTAAGGAACAGACGCTGCCCTGGCTCCCCAGGGACTTGCGGTCGTCTGGAAAACTCCCTCTCCCCACCCCCCATTATTTCTTGAGAACATTCTGAGGAATTCTGTACCATTGTTATCTTTTACTTGATTCAATCTTTACAACTGCGCAAAGTTGCTAGAGTCCATTTTGCAGATAAGAAAGCTGAACTGAGAGCAGTTCAGTGCCCTGGCCCATGGCCTAGAAGTGTCCGAGCCGGTGGCACAATACAGGACGGCTGCTCTTGCTAGTGCATTGGGCAGCCCCGCAGCGTGCAGCTCGCAAGGGATGAGGAAGCGCTCCGAAGGCAAAGGGCGGTGGATGGCGGGGGCTGGGCTGGGGGTGGGGGTGGCGGTGGGGGCGTAATTCTGGCTGCGGAGCCGCCTCTCTGGCCGCCACGCGCGGGTCCAGGGGCTGCAGGGCGCGCGGCACTTCCGGCCAAGGAAACTTCGGTCCTTCAGGCCGGCGCTCAGAGCTGTGACCGGAGCGTTTGTGGAATGCGCCAAAGCAGGGAGACTGAAGAGGGACGCGGGGACACTCTGGATGAGTCCCATGACAGCTGCCTCCCAGGACCCAGCGTTCACTGTCCGTTTAGTTAAGCGCCAGGCGGAGCGCAACAGTACTTGCGGATGGAGCCGTCTATGGAGCGAAGACTTTTACATCTCTGGCGGCTTTGGCCAAAAGGAGGCGACAGGCAGGATTTGCGGCCGCCCTGGGGGGTGGGAAAAAGCCCGAAGGCGCATTTTTCAGGGCGGTGCAGGATCACTGAGGGCGAGTCCCACGCTGCCTGCCCTTTGCAGCTGAGTGTCTCACGAAAAGGTTTTTCCCCCTTGATGATCACAGTAATTAAAGCGGACTAAAAATTGTCAACGGTAAGTTTGATCAGCAATTAATTTGCAGTTTAATAACAGGTGTGAGAAGGCCCCTTCTTCCCTCATCGGGATAGATTCAGAAATCTTACACAGATTGTGCAAATAAAGCTCACGTGGTGTTAAAAAAAAAAGAGTACTCTGGTCTCTTGGGCTTGTCTCCTTATCTGTAAAAGACTACTACCTCATGAAGTGAACAGGATTTTGTGTGATGTATGAATGTAGCAAAGTACTGGGTGTACATTCCGAGTGTTAACTCACTATAACACACTGGCAAACATAATAGGGAGCTGCCAGATATTCTTGAACAGAGCGATGAGAGGTTGGAAGTTGTTCAGGAAGATAAACCAGGCAGCTGTGTGCAGAGCACGTTGAAAGGGGGTACATGAGAGGTAGGACACCCAGCTCAGGACGGTCACATGCGGTTAGTAATGAACAATAGGGCCCTAGCTTGTGGGACATGCAATGGGGGACAGGACAGGACAAGGTGGGGACTGAGGACTTATTCCAGAGTGAAAAACACAATGCCATATTCTTAGCACATTATCCATGAGTGCACATACATCCGGGAGAATTATGAATTATGTGCCACACTCAGAGAGATAACTAGTCACTTTGGGGGAAATGATTATGTTTAAACCATACTTTTTCAGCAGTGATTTAAAAGTAGTTACCAGTCATATTTGCCTGCTCTCCCTCAAGCTGTAAGCAATTTCACCAGTAAAAGCATGAACTAATTGGATGCTTGAGAATATCTAGAAGAAATGCACTAATTAAGAGAAAGTGTCGGTTTCCTAAGAGCTTTGTATCCCAAAGAGGGAAACTGAATACCACAGATCAGGATAACAAATTAGATAATTTGACGAGGGCAGCAGAACATCGTCAAGTGATCTCTGGGATTCCTCTAAGCAGTTGCAGATTTTCAGCACCCAATCTTCTTAGCTTTTAAGTGTTTTCGGAGACTTAGTAATAAAGAGCTCCGCAAGCTGAGGAATCTTAGCTGGGCAGAGCGGAAGGCATCAGGCTAAAGTGCATTCCTCTTTGTTCCAATTCAGCCAGCAAATATATTCAGGATGACTATACTTGTTTTTCTCCTGGCTTTTGCTGTAGAGAAACAAGAGAAAATGTCCTGATAATATCTTCAGTGAGATTCTCCAGCCACCCACCCCCCTTTTTTAAAATTTAAATTCTAGGCATCTCTGCCATCAGACAAGGCATGTTGGGGCAGGGCTTCAGATCCTTTCCCAGGGAAAGGGCAGGTTCCATAGGAGTGGCAGCCCATCAAAGCCATTCCAACCAGAAAGGAAAATGGAGCATACCACGGCCAGTTGGCCATCTCTAGGAAGAACTGTGAGGTTCTACACTAGAAGGTAGGAAGAGTTGAACAGGAAGTTTGGTCCAATTAAAGCCACTAAAAACCATTTTTTTTTTTAAAACAACTTCAATGCATTACATTAGTTCTCATAAAGGAAGTGATTTACAAACAAATCCTCTTTACTAAGCACTCAGCCACTAGTTAGTATTCCTTGAAAATAATCAAGCTGTAGGACTTTAAATGAGATTTTAATGTATCACTTTTAAAACCAGGCAAAATTGGTGGTTCTTTCCTATCTTCTCTCATAATCATGCAGTACAGATTAAATGGTATTTTGCAGAACTAGCACAGTATTTGGCATCAAAAAGCCCTCAAGATTCAAATCCTTGCTTTACTTACTGTTCACTCTGCTTTTGAGCAAATCACTGAATCCTTCTGGGCTTGTCCCCTTATCTGTAAAAGGGATGGCTAACCTCACTAAGAGTGGTGTTGGATTTTATGTAGGTCTACGTGGGGATGCCACACATACAGGGCTGGGCACAGGTTCATAGCCAAAAGGTTAGGATCTCAAGAAAGAAGGGGGTACTTTGGAAACCATGTGAATGGATGAGAGCAAAAAACTGGGGTGGCCAAAACGGAACAGTCTGGTTGGATAAAAAGGCCAGAGATGGGGGTGGGGAGTCACTGCTAATGGGGACAGTGCTGCTTTTTGGGATGATGAAATGTTTAGAAGTTAGTGGTGCTGGTTGCACAACTAATAGTAACTAAAACCCTTCAGTACACTTTAAAAGGGCGGATTTTATAGTACATGCATTTTATTTCAATTATACTGTTATTTTAAAAAAGGATGCAGAAAACATGAATAAGGACATTTTGGAGAGGTAATGGAACATGAGGGATTTTCAAATTCTCTGGTGGGGTAGAGAATCAAGTTCTGGTCTGTAGTGTAAAAAGTCATTATTTAGGGAGGTTTTGTAAAAACCCATTTCTCTTGCTAAATTCTACAATTTTACATTCCACCATACCTTCTGAAGTTTCATTTTGAGAAGAGATTCTCCTTCATTTCTTGGGTTATCAGTGGAATATTCCTATGATGTTTTCGAACAATAGGTGATGGGCAGCTTTTCAGTACCTGTGGTGTTCCACCCTGGGTTTTAGGACATCATGAGAAATACTTACAGATACCAAAGATTTCATAATTACTACTGCAAACTGCCTCGATGGTACCGTTTCAATATAAACAACCACAGGCACAACCATGTAGATTTCTAATTTATTATTAAATTACATAACAAAGCTTCTCCTATACAGTCAGAAAATGCACATTTAGATGAGAACAAAAATTAAGTACAAATACAATAAATCTGGTTCCAAGAAACTATTTTAAAAGCAAAAACATAAGAAAGTGCATTTGGAATAGATTTTTAAAAATCTGTATTGGCATTTTTCATGAGGAAACATCTTTCATCATGGTAAAGTGTGACTGGAATTGATTAAGATCCCTCAAGACATGGCTCAGCTTTGTCTCAGCTTTTTATCCAATAAACATCCCTCAGAGTCACTTAGTCCTTCCTTATTTTCTTTTCCCAGAGAAGCTTAAGGATATGCAGGTTTATAAAAGAATGACAAGCTTGGTTTATAAAGACCATGATGAAAAGCCCTGCATCTGAGTAGAGACCAGGCTAAACAATCTCTGACCCAAAAGGAGAATGGAGCGCAATCATTTTACTTTTCTGAGTGGAATCCATTTGTGCGTTAGTTACATTTGCCACAGACTTTGGTATCATCCTAGACATGGCCATTTATCCTCCACGGCAAGTTAGAGAACTGGGTCAATTTCTAAAAAATCATATCTGGCTAATGATCAAACATGAGGTATTAGAAAACCAGAAAGGTTAGTCCAGTTCTTTAAAGTCCTTTTCATCAGGTTGAGATTATTAACAGTGAAATAGGAAATCAATGGTGGGAATGCAAGTCCAAGGTGCCTCAGTTCCATAGAGGCCAAATGTCACGACATCAAAAGGCTCAGTAAGTACATTTTCCTAGTCAGATGTATTCAGCATCCAGTAGGAAAGAATTAAAGTAAATATTATTTGGTTTCAGGTATAAAAAGTGCCCGCGTGATGTCTCCTCTCTTCACTTGTCTCAATTCTTAGGATTTTACTTCCATGCCTGATCTGCAGTAGGGAAAAAGGCATTCTCTATACAAGTGAATTTTGGTACAAAGGAGAGAGGAATAGTGAAGAAGGAAAGCCCTTTTCTAACACTAGAAAAATAAAGGGTGAGCAATGCAGGTTACAGGGAATCCTTCAGCATCCTTAAAAACACTAAGAAGAACATAGAGCCAGGACAGATCAACTGAAGAACTTGGGAGATCTGGGTTTGAATTTAGTCAATTAAATATTTTTAACTAAAGTTATCAGCACACATTAAAACAAAATCTCAGAAGTATATTTTTGGGAATTTTGTCCTTTGTATTGCCACGGTTTTTCATACCTCTTAGTGAAAAAGATAGTTCTGAATAGTTACTAAAATGATCCCAAAGGAAAGAGCCATTATTATGTAAGAAAATGGCTGAGGGAGAATAATTTCCCCTAAGAGCCAACTTCCTTCTGACCTCCCAGCTTTAAATAGCAACTTACAGTTGGCCCCTGAGCCTAGCAGCAGGTCTGTAAGGGCAGAAGGAAAGGGGAGGAAACCAGGATGGTTTAAAAAAAAAAAAAAAAAAAAAAAGTTGAATGGCACGAAACTGAAAGAGTTCAAATCAGCTATCATGGGATTCAAATCCTCTTCCTGTAAATGGAATACTTCTATTTCCTTATTCCAGGGCTTGTTTCTGCGAATGAAGGAACTGTAAGAGGAGAGGATGAGCCCTGTCCTAGCTATCTACATTTGCCCTGGGTCACCTCACTATGGGCTGCAGCCCTGGGCGGTTAGTCAGACAGACCTACCTGACACCAACATCTACACCAAGCCTTTTCAACTTCCTTGGAAGAACTAGTTTCTTTTCATAAAGAAAATAACCAACATAATTCTATTACTTCATTTAAGCATAACCCTAACTGAAAGGCTCATCACCCATCAAAAATATGTGTTTGCTTAGTGCAGCAAGCTAAATTAGCTCAGGTCCTCAGTTTACTCTCACACAATCAGCTTTAATGACTGTACCAAATAATCAGACCAGTAAAAAACACTGGTAGTATAATTAAATAAATAACTTTATTTATGATACTTCAGATTTTATAAATGCCAACCATACAGCAACGAAAGTCCCATAAATTCTAGCTGAGGCACAACCACCAATCAAGGCCCTTTGAAAAATCAAAGATAATAATAAAGTGTCAGGGGAGAGAAGTTTTTTTCTCCCAACAGAGAATTTAATAAATGAACTTCTGTAATCCTTTAAGGGTCACGTTGGGAAAACTTACTTTCTTTTAAGGGCATCCCCAATCAAGTAACTGATCGATCAACCCATATTTAGAAAAATAAACCCCATAGTTAAAAAAAAAAAG
>NC_138383.1:38055417-38079970 GCF_054177405.1 Leptonychotes weddellii | reverse complement strand
TGAGCACAATACCATGGCCTCCGGTAAAGGTACATATGTTTGTTGATGTTTCCATGTACTTTATTATACCTTTCCTGAAAAATGCTTTAGACATTGCTGAATTCTAAACTGTAGAGATCAGATCTAGTTCATTTACTTTTTTACTGTCATAAGATAGTATCTAAAAATTCACCAAACCTAGAGAATTAAGCAGTTCAAACCAACAAATGAATGTCCCTTACCTTAAACAATAAACTACTTCAGTGTTATTACAGATAATACTAAATCTTACTGCAGAAGATTTTCTGTAGCTGCTGCGACAGAAACCAAATCTACATAAATGGTATAAATAAGACACCAAATCACACGTCTAAGATGGTTTTCCATTAAAAAGTGAGAATGAAAAAATTGAAGCTGAAAGTACTGAGTATGAATTAATCAGAAAAATTAACCTAGGTAAATCAGCCTAATTCTAGAAACAAATATTTTGGGCTTCAAATGTCTCTGATAAGAGAAGGATGCAGTAAAAATACATCACAATCCAGTGAAATTCCCATCTTTAAGAATGATAAATTAACTTTAACTCTAGTTACAGGGTTAACCTAATCTGTTCATTTATGTTGCAAGCAAACAAAAAACACACTAAAGTAAAACAAAAATTTTTTCCTACCTTATTGTCTCTTCTATCAGACGATCTGAGCTGCAAATAAAATGGAAATTAAAATTCTGAAATTATTAAGGCACATTTAAAACTTGTACTTAATTTTTCTAATTTTGTTTACTTATTTTTTTTTAAAGATTTTGTTTATTTGACAGAGAGACACAGCGAGAGAGGGAACACAAGCAGGGGGAGTGGGAGAGAGAAAAGCAGGCTTCCTGCTGAGCAGGGAGCCCTATGCGGGGCTCGATCCCAGAACCCTGGGATTATGACCTGAGCTGAAGGCAGATGCTTAACGACTGAGCCACCCAGTCACCCCAATTTTTCTACATTTTAGAGATTAACTTCTTAGCCACTTATATAAACAGAATACCCAAGACTTTTGAAAGCATCTGGAGAATATTCTAGGCTCTGAAATAAATTTAACTCATCTACCATATATAATTTTCATCTTAAGTTACTGTAGGAATTAGGGGACAAAGATGAACTTTAAAAAATGTCATAAATACCTTATATAAGCCCTGTGATTAGAATTTCAAAAATAACATGGGGAGCCTGGGTGGCTCAGCCAGTTAAGCATCTGATTCTTGGTTTTGGCTCAGGTCATGATCTCAGGGACATGAGATGGAGCCCCGAGTTGGGCTCTATGCTGGACATGGAGCCTGCTTAAGATTCTCTCTCTCCCTCTTCCTCTGCTCCTTCTCACCCCTCTCCCCCTCTTAAAAAAAAAAAATTTTTTTTTCAAAAATTACAAAGATAGTGGGGGAATTAAGAGCCAGACTATGTGGCTTTTGAATGCTGTCTCTACTACTTACTAGCTATCTGACATTAGGTAAATTACTTTATGGCTAAATTTTCTCACCTGTAAAATGGGAATGACAGACCAGCAAAAAAAAAAAAAAAAGCCCTATCTGTTAAGAGGATTAGAGAAGTTTATATATAGTGACTAGAACAGTAGCTGGTACATGGTAAACACTAAGTATTTTTTGCTATTATTACAGTAGTTTCTCAGTAACTATGGACTAATTCTAAATCTAAGCATAAAGTTGATATAAATTTCCATATAAACTCACTGTTCTGGTGAATTCTATTGATAAGTATGCATTTATTTTGGTAACAAATGTGTATGGAAGTGCCCTGGAAGAGAACTGCATCAGACAGGGGCTACAAAGATAAGGTACAAACTTCTACAGACCGTACTATGGAGAAAGACAATACATACACCTACAGGTGTCTTCGTAAGGTCGTCATAAACTCACAAAAGAGGGGGTGGTTAACTAGAATTGGGTTAATAGCTCCTTGTTCAACACAATTGTTTTTGATTGACTGTCCTCATTAGAGCCTTTTAGTGTATTGAAGGGCAAAAAAAAAAAAAAAGACATTTTAGGATGCAGGAAGTATAAATGAAAGTAAATAATTAAATTGCCAATCTCAGCAAACCATTTTTTATTTTATTTTATTTATCTGAGAGAGAGAGCAAGAGAGCGCGCACTCAGTAGGGCGAGTGGCAGGCTAGGGGGAGTGGCAGGCAGAGGAAGAGGGGGAAGCAGACTCCCCACTGAGCAGGGAGACTGACATGGGACTCAATCCCAGGATCCTGGGACCCTGGGATCATGACCCAAGCTGAAGGAAGCCGCTTAACCGACTGAGCCACCCAGGCGCCCCCAAGCCATTTTTTTTTTTTTAAGATTTTATTTATTTATTTGAGAGAGAAAGACAGTGTGAGAGCGAGCGCACAAGCAGGGGGAGGGGCAGAGGGAGAAGCAGGCTCCCTGCTAGTCTCCCCTTATCCATGAGGGATACATTTCAAGACCCCCAGAGAATGCCTCAAACCATGGAGAGCAGTGAACCCTATGTGTACGATGTTTTTTTTCCTATACCTACATACCTATGATAAAGTTTAATTTATAAATTATGCACAGTAAGAGAGTACAATAAGAATAAAATAGAAAAATTGTAACAATATACTATAATAACAGTAATGTGAATGTCATCTTTCATTCACAAAATATCTTACTGTACTGTACTCACCCTTCTTTTTGTGATAATATGAGGTGATAAAATGCGTATGTGATGAGATGAAGTGAGGGGAATGAATAGTAGCGTTAGGCTACTACTGACCTTCTGACAATATGTCAGAAGGAAGGTCACCTGCCTCTGGACCACAGATGACCACAGGTAACTGAAACCATGAAAAGTGAAACCACAGATAAGAGGGGACTACTGTATAGGCCAATATTCCTGATGAACACAGATGTAAAAATCCTCAACAAAATGTCAGCAAACCAAATTTAATACATTAAAAAAGGATCATACACCGTGATTAAGTGGGATTTATTCCAGAGATGCAAAGATGGTTCAACATCTACAGTCAGTCAATGGGATACATCACACTAACAAAATGAGAGATAAAAATCACGATCATCTTAACAGATGCAGAAAAAGCATCTGACAAAATTCAACATCCATTTATGATAAAAACTCTCAACAAAGCAGGTACAGAGGAAATGTATCTCAACATAAGGGCCATATAGGACAAGCCCACAACTAATATCATCTACGATAAAAAGCTAAAAGCCAAGATCAGAAACAAGGATGCCCACTCTTGCCACTTTTATTCAATACAGCTTTAGAAGTCCTAACCAGAACAATTAGGCAAGAAAAAGAAATAAAGAGCATCCAAATTGGAATGAAAGAAGCAACTGTCACTATGTGCAGGTGACATATTACATATAGCCATTTATTTATATATAGAGAAAACCCTAAAGACTCAATCAAAAAACTGTTAGAATAAATGAATTCAGGGCTCCTGGGTGGCTCAGTTGGTTAAGTGACTGCCTTCGGCTCAGGTCGTGATCCTGGAGTCCCTGGATCGAGTCCCGCATCGGGCTCCCTGCTCGGCAGGGAGTCTGCTTCTCCCTCTGACCCTCCCCCCTCTCATGTGCTCTCTCTCATTCTCTCTCAAATAAATAAATAAAATCTTAAAAAAAAAAAAAAAGAATAAATGAATTCAGCAAAGTTGCAGAATACAAAACCCATGACTCAAAAATCTGTTGTTTCTATACACTAATGATGAACTATCAGAAAGAGAAATTAAGAAAAATCCCATTTACAACTGCATCAAAAGGAACAAAATACCTAGGAATATATTTAACCAAGGAGGTGAAAGGCTTATATATTGGAAACAAGACATTAATAAAAGACACTGAAGATGACATAAATAAATGGGAAGATATTCCATGCTCATGGACTGGAAGAATTAATATTGTTAAAATGTCCATACCACCGAGAGCAATATGTAGATTCAATGTAATTCCTATCACAATTCCAATGGCATTTTTTTTACAGAAATGAAACAAATAATCCTAAGATTTGTAAGGAATCATAAAAGACCCTGAATAGCCACAACAATCTTGAGAAAGAAAAACTAAGCTGGAGGCATCATGCTCCCTGGTTTCAAACTATATATTACAAAGCTATAGTAATTAAAATAGTATGGTACTAGCATAAAAACAGATATAGATCAATAGAACAGAAGAGAAAGCCCAGAAATAAACCCACACATATATAGTCAGTTAATTTATGACAAAGGAGCTAAGAATACACAACGGGGAAAGGACCATTTCTTCAATAAATGGTGTTGGGGAAACTGGACAGCCACATGCAAAAGAATGAAACTGGACCACTATCATACACCCTACACAAAATTAACTCAAAATGGATTGGCGACTTGAACATAAGACCTGAAACCATAAAACTTCTAAAAGAAAATGCAGGCAGTAAGCTCCTTGACATAGATCTTGGTGATGATTTTTTTGTATCTGACACCAAAAACAACAAAAGCAAAAATTAACAACAGGAACTACATCAAACTAAAAAAATTTTTTTTTTCCAAACTAAAAAATTTCTGCACAGCAAAGGAAACCATCAACAACATGAAAAGGCAACTTACTGAATGGGAGAAAATATCTGCGAATCATGTATCTGCTAAGAGGTATCCAACATATGTAAGGAACTCCTACAACTCAGTACCAAAACAAAACCAAAAAACCCAATCTGAATAAAAAATGGTGTAAGACCTGAATAAATATTTTTCCAAAAAGACATACCAATGGCCAAAAGATAGATGAAAAGATGCTCTACATCATAATCATCAGGGAAATGCAAATCAAAATCACAGTAAGATATCACATCGTACCTGTTATAATGGCTATTTTCAAAAAGACTAGAAATAACAAGTGTTGGAAGGATGTGGAAAAAAGGGAAACCCTGTGCACTGCTGGTAGAATGTAAACTGGTGCAGCCACTATGGAAAACAGTATAGAATTTCCTCAAAAAACTAAAAATAGAACACATGATCCAGCAATTTCATTTCTAGGAACTGAAATAAAAAGCAACAAATAGAAAGCAAAAATACTAACTCAAAAAAATATATGCATCCCCATGTTCACCGCAGCATTATTTACAAAAGCCAAGATATGGAAACAACCTAAGTTCATCAACAGGTGAATGGATAAATTGTGATATATACAATGAAATATTATTCAGTGGTAATAAAAATGAAACATTGCCCTTTGCAACAACATGGATGGACCATGACAGCATTATGCTAAGTGAAATAAGTCAAGACAGAGCAAGATAAATACATGATCTCTCTTATATGTGGAATGTATATATATATATATTTTTTTTTCTCCCTCTCTTTGCTCCTCCCCCCACTTGTGTGCTCTCTCCCTCTCTCTCTTGCTCACTCTCTCTCAAATAAATAAAATCTTAAAAAAAAAGACAAAAATTGAATGATGACTATGAACAAGGAAAGAAGTTACCAAATCTGAGAAAGACTAAAGAAATTATAAGAGCATTCATATGTTCATTCTTTGGAGTGAAGGGTCAAAGAACTGTTGAGTCTAGAATATGGATAGTCTGTCCTCTGTAGCTATTTAAATTGCTTTCTAGAATGATAAAATTTAGAATGGAGAGATCCTCCACTGACATGGAGGTTGCTAGATGAGAGGAAAGGGGAAGGATAGAGAGATGGAATGAACCTTAAGAGTATAGATTTTTATTAAAGTAGCGATAAGTCATAATCTAGAAGTAGTAAGGGAAACTAAAACTGACTGTGGAGAAAGAGGGGAAGAGAGCTATCATTTATTGAGATAGTGAGAGCCGAATTTCTGAAGTCAGACTGCTTGAATTTGAATCCCACTTCTGCTATTAATTGTGTGACCGATGATCAAGTTACTTCCCTCAGTCTCAGTTTATCTGTAAATGATGAGAATGGTATCCAGTCTTGGATATTTGTGTGTGTGTGTGTGTGTGTATGAATATTTATAAATATATTTTACTCAGCCATAAAAAAGAATGAAATCTTGCCATTTGCAATGACATGGATGGAGCTAGATGGAGAATATTATGCTAAGTGAAATAAGTCGGTCAGAGAAAGACATTGTATGATTTCATTTATATGTGTAATTTAAGAAACAAAACAGATAAAAAAGGGGAAGAAAAGAGGGAGAGAGGGGCCAAACCAAGAAACAGACTCTTAACTATAGAGAACAAACTGATGGTTACCAGAGGGGAGGTGGGTGGGGGGATGGGTTAAATAGGTGATGGGGATTAAGGAGTGCACTTGCTGTGATGAGCACCAGGTGTTGTATGGAACTGTTCAATCACTATATTGTACATCTGAAACTAATACTACACAGTATGTTAACTAACTGGAACTTAAATAAAAACTTTAAAAAAATTATTAAAAAATCAATCAATGTAACCCACCATATATGAACAGGCTAAAAAGCTTTTGACAAAACATAACAGCCATTCATGAGAAAAGTTCTCAGAAAAATAAGAATAGAGGGATACTTCCTCAACTTGATAGGGTATTTACAAAAACTTACAGGTAGCATTATACTTAGAAGTGAAAGACTGAACACTTCTCTGTAAGATCTGGCACAGGGCAAGGAACTCCATTCTCACCACTCTTATTCAACATAGTACTGGAAGTTCTAGCCATGCAATAAAGTAACAAATGGAAATAAAAGGCATACAGATTGGAAAGGAAGAAATAAAACCAACTTTATTTGCAGATGATAAGATTGTCTACATAGAAAATCCCAAATAATCTATATTAAAAACTCCTAGAATAAGTGAGTTCAGCAAGGTTGCATTATACCATATAAACATGCAAAAATCAATTGTATTTCTATGTACTAGCAAAAAACATGTGGACACCAAACTTAAAAAGACAATGCCATTTATAACTGTTCAAAGAAGAAAAACATAGGTGTAAATCTAACAAAACCTGTATAGAACTTGTATAGGACAACTATACAACACTGATGAAGAAATCAAAGACCTAAATAAATGGAAACACACACCACATTCATGGATTGGAAAACTCAACATAGTAGAGATGTCAATTCCCCCCAAACTGATTCACAAATTTAATGCAATTCCTAGATATAGACAAGATTACTGTAAAATTTTAAGAAAGCCAAAAGAATTAAAATAGCTAAAGCAACTCTGAAAAAAGAATAAATGAGAGGAATCAGTGTACCCAATTTCAGTATTTATTACATAGCTATGGTAATCAAGACTGTGTGTGATACTGGCAGAGGGACAGACACAGAGATCAATGGAACAGAAACAGTCCCACACAAATAAGTCCAACTGATTTTTTTCTCATTTGGATCTCATAATGAACACTTGAGGTGGATATCTAAGAGCTGATTTTTAAAAACTGAAGTGAGATCATGTAATATAAAATGAACCATTATAAAGTATATAATTTAGTGACATTTAGAGTACATTCACATTGTTGTGCAATCACCACCTCTATCTAGTTCTAAAACATTTTTATCACCCTAACAGAAAACTGTACCCAGTAAACAATTCAAACTGATTTTTGACAGAAACGCAAAACAATTCAATGTCGGAAAGAGAGCCTTTTCAACAAATCGTGTCGGGACGATTAGACACGCATAGGCAAAAAAGTGAACCTTGACCTAAGTCTCACATCTTACACAAACATTAACTGAAAATGGATCATAGATTTAAATGTAAAACATAAAATCACAAAACTTTTAAGGGAACAACAACAAAAAAGAAAGTCTTTGGACTTCAACACAATTAAAAGCTTTTGCTCTGGGAAAGACCCTGTTAAGAAGATGAAAAGACAAATTACAGGCTGAGAAAAAAAATATTTGCAAACCACGTATCTGATGGAGGATTAGTATTTAGAAAATATAAAGAATTCTCAAAACTCCACAGTAAAAAAAAAAAAAAAAAAAAATCCCATTAGAAAATGGGCAAAAGACATGAAGAGACATTTCACCAGAGGAAAGACCACAAATAAGCACATGGAAAGATGTTCAGGATCATTAGCCATTAGGGAGATAGAAATTGAAGTCACAATGAGAGATCTCTACACAGCTATCACAATGGCTAAAATAAGTGACATCAAATGCAGGTGAGGATATTAAGAAACTAGATCATTCACACATTATTAGCAGGAATGTAAAATGTAAAATTTTAAAGTTTTTATTTAAATGTGCTCTGGAAAATAGTTTTAAAACTAGGTATTTTTTACATTTAGATTCTTGTTCTTTTTTTAAATTTTATTTA
The DNA here is from genome assembly GCF_054177405.1 of Leptonychotes weddellii. Classification (NCBI taxonomy): domain Eukaryota; kingdom Metazoa; phylum Chordata; class Mammalia; order Carnivora; family Phocidae; genus Leptonychotes; species Leptonychotes weddellii. The sequence continues at coordinate 38,071,710 of NC_138383.1, read as the reverse complement.
AACACACAGTGTAGTGATTCATCAGTTGTATATAACACCCAGTGCTCATTACATCCAGTGCCCTCCTTAATGCCCATCAAGAGTTACCCCATGCCCCCACCCACCTCCCCTCCAGCAACCCTGTTTGTTCCCTATAGTTAAGAGTCTCTTATGGCTTGTCTCCCTTTCTGATTTCATCTTATTTTATTTTTCCCTCCCTTCCCCTATGATCTTCTGTTTTGTTTCTTAAATTCCACATATGAGTGAAATCATACAGTAATAACACAAACCCAATTCCAAGTTAGACTGAATATAAAGGTACATACCTTAAGTAGTATACAATGGTGAATCAGTGTTAAAAAAAAAAAACAAAACAAGAGAAACTACTGTGTGGACAATACATTTCTATCTAACTAAACTCAAGTGAATCTGCCTAGACAGCAATGAAAAAATAGAAAGCTAAGCATTTCACACAAATCTTCAGAAAATCAGCCAGATATACTTCATTATTACAATTATCTGATTTCTGTAAGATTGAAAATATAATAGCATTTCTTTTGTATCTGTTCTCAACCACAGATGTCAGAGCTGAAGTTCACTACACTAGCTAATAAATCAGCCTAACTACTAGACTTTGATTGGAAAACAAAGTGATTGTGTTTTCTATTCAAAGATAATGTCCCTGAAGAAGTGAGGTTGAGGGGCGCCTGGGTGGCTCAGTCGTTAAGCGTCTGCCTTCAGCTCAGGTCATGATCCCAGGGTTCTGGGATGGAGCCCCACATTGGGCTCCCTGCTCCGTGGGAAGCCTGCTTCTCCCTCTCCCACTCCCCCTGCTTGTGTTTCCTCTCTTGCTGTGTCTCTCCCTGTCAAATAAATAAATAAAATCTTAAAAAAAAAAAAAAAGTGAGGTTGAAATGTCCACTAAGGAACAACTATCTGGGTCATTTCATAGGAAGAAAATTCTTTGATGTTGTTTGTAGCACACAGATATAATCCTTGTTTAATGTAATGAGTATGTTCCTTAAAAGGTATCCTTTCTGAAAGTAACATTTTGGCCAATTTAAGTCATATTTTAAATGTAATAAGACCATTCTATTTACATAAATTAAAAATCTTACGAGGCAAATACTCATGCCTTCATTCTCCATTTTTTTTTGTATAAAACTAGATTTTTTTTTTTTAAAGATTTTATTTATTTATTTGACAGAGAGAGAGCGAGCGAGAGCAGGAACACAAGCAGGGGGAGTGGGAGAGGGAGAAGCAGGCTTCCCGCCTAGCAGAGAGCCCGATGCGGGGCTCGATCCCAGGATCCTGGGATCATGACCTGAGCCGAAGGCAGACGCTTAATGACTGAGCCACCCAGGCGCCCCAAAACTAGATTTTCAATAATAGGTCTTAAAAGGATACATTTTCAGTGAGATAGGTCATTTTATATATTTGAAATTCACAATTTATCTTCATATAATGGTAATTTTATAGCATCATCTGAACTGCAGTCAAAGAAAAGAGTTTGCTGGATTCCCCTGAAAAGGAAACCAAACTAATAGGCTTTACTTACATAGAAAACTAAAATTATAATCCCAAATATTCTACCCTATGGAGGAAGGAGGTCTTCCCTCCCTGTGGTATCCTTAGTTTATATAGTGGCATAGACAGAGGAAGTCCAGTGATTTTTAAGTTTCTTCTCAGATTGCCCAAAGTCTCCAAGACCTTACTCATTTAAGCTAAGCCCTCCACTGAATAAACACCATTCATTAAAAGCATCCTGGATAGTGTGGATACCAATTCAACAGAGTGGCTCCATAAAGGTGGCATAATCTAGTAAAAGTCGAATTTAAAATTGCTTTCCTTTGGGGCATAACATATACAATCAAGTGGAATTATCCTTCTTAAACCAGTACTTCATAATAGCTCAGAGGCATTCCATGAAGTCATTTGGAGTCCGTAATTAAGCAACAAGTTTCTGTTTCTCTCAAGACCAATTTAAACTAGCTGAAAACAATGAGCCAAATTTCATCAACAATGGTTGTACGGAGGAATCACTAAAGCCACATTAAAATAATCCTCTTTTTAATAATAATTCATTTCCCCCAACACACATACTGCAAATGGCACAAATTTCGGGAATAAAAATGGGATTTCAAGCACATATTTTAAAGCAATTTAAACCAACAAAATATAAGAATTTGGCAAAATCACTTAGATAACACCTAATTAGAATCCTCTTTTATTCTAGTAAATAAGTAAATAATAAACAAATAAATAAGAAAATAACCAAGTACATAATAAATAACAATTTTAAAATTGATCCCTTTGTAAACTGCAATTGGTGAGGCTGTCACCAACCAATCGTATCATTTACATCAAACACTGTGGTGATGCAATCTTTTACTTAGACCCCTAAGATCTATGTCTTATTTATTTCTGTATATATTTCTCTTTTTTAAAAGATTTTATTTATTTGAGAGAGAGAGAGAGAGAGAGAGACAGTACAAGCAGGGGGAGAAGCAGAAGGAGAGGGAGAGAAAGGGAGAAAGAATCTCAAGCAGACTGAGCTTAGCGCAGAGCCCGACGTGGGGCTCAATCTCAGGACCCTGAGATCATGACCAGAGCTGAAACCAAGAGTCGGACATTCAATCGACTGAGTCACCCCAGTGCCCCTGTATATATATCTCTTAAAACATGTTAAGTGAATACAATTAAGCTGCAACAGGCTACAAAAAACTGTTTTTGTGTTAACAAATATTTATTTTACAGATAACATCTGGGAAATACAGAAAAACAAAGATGAAAGTATAAATTATTTGTAATCCCTATTTCATTAATATGGTGGCTTATTTCCTTCCAGTCTGGGTAGACCAAGAATATCTTTACTTGTTTCTTTTTTTTTTAAAGATTTTATTTATTTATTTATTTGACAGAGACACAGCGAGAGAGGGAACACAAGCGGGGGGAGTGGGAGAGGGAGAAGCAGGCTCCCCGCAGAGCAGGGAGCCCGATGCGGGGCTCGATCCCAGGACTCTGGGATCATGACCTGAGCCGAAGGCAGACGCTTAACGACTGAGCCACCCAGGCGCCCCTTTACTTGTTTCTTTTATGGTTTATTTGGCACAGGAATTTTGTTTTATAATTACGTGAAGTTACCTAAGGACAAAAAGTAAAGCATCTGACAGACTCAAAATTCTAATTGAGGGAGGAAAAAAAAAAAAGAACAGTAAAAGCTAAATTATTAGCAGTGAGTTCTTGGAAAGTCACTTTTTCCATTTTTTAAAAATTAGTAGACTTATTTTTTAGATGAGTTTTAGGTTTACAGAAATATTCAGCAGAAAGTACCGAGTTCCCACGTACCCATTCTCCCCCGCCTATTATTAACATCTTTTAGTGTGGTACATTTATTACAACTGATGAACCAATATTGGTAATTATTAAATAAACTCCATCATTTACATTAGGGTTCAGTCTCTTGTGTTGTACAGTTCTACAGGTTTTATCAATGCATAATGTCATGTATCCATCATTACAGTGTCAAACAGAAGAGCTTCACTGCCCTAATGTCCCGTGTATTCCACCTACTTACTCTTCCTCCTCTTCCCACCCTGAAGACCTGGAAACGGCTGATCTTTGTACTGTCTTTAGTTTTGCCTTCTGTCATATAGTTGGAATTATACAGTATGTAGCCTTTCTAGACTGGCTTCTTTAGAGTATTTAAGGCTCCTCCATGTCTTTTGGGGTTTGCTAGCTTACTTCCTGTATCACTGAATAATATTCCACTGTAGTTTATCTGTTCATTTACTGAAGGACACCTTGGTTGCTTCCAAGTTCTGGCAATTATGAGTAAAAGCGCTATTAACATTTGTGCACATGTTTTTGTTTGGACATAAGTTTTCAATTCATTTAGATAAATACCTAGGAGTGCGACTGCTGGATCATATGGTAAGACTGTATTTAGTGTTTTAAGGAAGCTGCCAAACTGGCTTCCAAAGTGGCCGTACCATTTGGTATTCCCACCAGCACTGGTGAGAGTTCCTACAGCAGGAACTGCTCCACATCTTTGCCAACATTTGGTGCTGTGTTTTGGATTTTAGCCATTCTAATAGGTATATAGTGGTATCTAGTTGTTTTAATTTGCAATTCCTTAATGACATGATGCTGAACATTTTTTCATATGCTTATTTGCCATCTGCTTAATCTTCTCAGATGAACTGTCGATCTTTTGCCTTTTTTTTTTTTTTAATTGTTGAGTTTTAAGAGTCCTTTGTGTATTTTGGGTAACAGACAATCAGATATGTGTTTTGCAAATATTCTGAGTCCGTGGCTTGTCTTTTCATTTTCTTGACTATCTCTGGTAGGGCAAAGCAGAGGTGTTTAATTTTAATGAAATCCATCTTATCAGTTTTTTCTTTCATAGATGGTGTTTTTGGTGTTGCATCTAAAAACTTATTGCCAAACCCAACATCACCTAGTTTTTTATAGTTCTGTATTTTACATTTAGGTCTAGGATCTGTTGAGTTATTCTGGGGAAATGTGAAAGGTCAGTGTCTATATTAATATATATATAAAAATATAAATATATATATTTTGCATGTGGATATCCAGTTGTTCTAGCACCTTTTTGAAAAACTCTTTTCTCCATTGAATTGCTTTTGTTCCTCTGTCAAAGATCAGTTGATTGTATTTGTGTAGGTCAATTTTTGAACTTTCTATTTTGTTCCATTGATGGATTTATTCTTTCACCAATACCACAATGTCTTGATTACATACAACATACAATATACATACAAGAGGAAATCAAGAATAAATGGAGGAGTTTTGTTTCTTTTTCCCTATTCAAAGTATTTTAACCAAACATTTTGGTGCAAAAAATATTTTTTTAATGTCAACAAATTTGTTCAACTATAGCAGAAACAGAAAGCTTAAGAAAGAATGTGGGGATGGCAGTTTCCATTGTCTGTTCTTTAGATAAATGGTTTAAGAAGATTGAAGATCCCAAAATACTACCTGAGTCACAAAGAATCTATGAAATATTAAAGAAGCATTTTCCAAAAAAAAAAGAAGCATTTTCCAATGTTTCTGAAACCTCTAAAAAACCCCCCTCATGTATCAATATATGCTAATCTGCTTACATAAAAATGGTACTACACTTTTCATTTTATGTATGTTTCTCTCCCACTTACTTATAACTGAGAAAACAGTTCTTTCATAAATATAACCACAGAAATTCAGTAATACTAGCAATCATGACATTCATGAAACTATAAAGAAAATGGCTAGTTGTTCTCTCTTACACCCTAGGACCTGGGTTCTTGTCAAGGCTTCAAGCGCTTGGCTGTATGAACTCACTACACAAAATTTTCATAAGGCTCAAAAGGGATAATGTAAACAAAAGTATCTTGTAAACTGTATAAGCCTTCACATACATGGTTGATACAGATCAAGGCACTTTCAGGTCTTAGTCTTTCTCTTGCCCTGGAATCCCTTTACCTGATTCTCAACATAAATTGCTTATATTTTTAAAGTTCAGCTCAAAAGTCTCATCCTTTGTGAAGCCTTTCCCATCATCTATACACCTGGGCAGAACTAATTCTTCTTTATACTATAATATTATGCTCTCCTTGTTCTTTGTTCTTTATCAATTCATTCAAGAATAAACAAGCATTTAAGATACATCAGACATTGTACTATGCAGTGGAAGAAAAATATCTTAAATTTGTAAAGCTTACAAAGTTTTTTTCATATATGTTATCTCATTTAATACTTTAAAAATACAACATTTCACAAGATACCATAATTATGTTTATTATTTCTCCAACCAGAATGAATTCCCAGGGAGCAGAGGGTGAGTCTAATTCATCTCTGACTCCCTAGAGTCTAGTGTCTAGAGTCCTAGCACACAGGAGACACTCATTAAATGCTTGATAAATGAATGAGTAAATGAGTAGCAGATACTTGTTAGATTAATAAAATATCGATCAGAGTTAACAGAGTTAATTTATAAATTTCCACAGGAGGGGGGCAGAAAGAGGATATATATGTCACATTGTGCAAACATATATCTGGAGAGAGAAAATTCCTCACTATAGCAGAGCATCTCCAATTCAAGTTTTATTGTATAACAAAGCCACATACCAACTGAAGATAGATTTGATTTCAGTGTGCTCCAGGGGAAGAAAAATGAGTTCTGTATAAAAGCTCTAAAATAGAGGGGCGCCTGGGTGGCTTAGTCGGTTGCGCGTCTGCCTTCAGCTCAGGTCATGATCCTGGGGTCCTGGGATCGAGCCCCACATCGGACTCCCTGCTCAGGGTGGAGCCCGCTTCTCCCTCTGCCTGCTGCTCCCCCTGCTTGTGCTCTCTCTCTAATAAATAAATAAAATCTTTTTAAAAAAAAGCTCCAAACTAGATTATTTTGCCTTGTAAAACTCTATTACCACATGAATATAAAAATAAGTATTATTCAGGGTTCTATTAATTTGCTTTGTCATCTATTTCAATATGGCAGACAGATGCACCACCTGAGACAAATGGGGCTTTGACATGTAATTTTAAAATATCCCACGAATGAAATGATAGATAACACAGTGAAATAATCAAATGCTACCAGTCCTCATATGTTAAAAATTTAACTATTATACGAAAGACCCCTAAGATAGGTAAGGGATATATCTCCAGATCTTTGCATATTCCCATACTTATGGCTACTACTAATACATGTAGCTTCTTCCATAAGTTTCCCATTTTTCTACTTAGGAGCACCACTTTTTGTAGGCTCACTTCACTGGCATTACCTTTATATAAAAAAAATATAAATATAAAAAATATATAAAATACTGGCATTACCTATTAATGGTGTCTTCTCCATGGAGTGATGTTTCACAAAGAAACAAAAGTATATGTATGTGTATGTATAAGTCATTTCAGGTAGGTACCAAGTAAATAACAACAAGCAGCAAATATGAACACAGAAGTGAAGATGAAGTGTAAATGTAGGTTATACATACTTGTTAGCCAAGTGACTTCTTCAACACCAGCTCATTAGCTCGTAACATTCAAGTTTGTATCTCAACAAAACTATACATCATGAACCTTTAGGTTTCATGAATAGTTGAGAAAGCTAATGTCAAATCCTAAATACCAGGAGTCTATTATATTATCCCATTCACAGATGTTATAATCTGACCATCCATTTAATTGGAGTCATATGCTATTTATTAAACAATAAATGTATATATGATTACAAAAACTTTTGGGATAAAGCCACTACTTGTAAAAGTCACTAAATTATGGTGATCATGGGGCGCCTGGGTGGCTCATTCGTTAAGCGTCTGCCTTCAGCTCAGGTCATGATCCCAGGGTCCTGAGATTGAGTCCCACTTCGGGCTCCCTGCTCAGCGGGAAGCCTGCTTCTCCCTCTCCCACTCCCCCTGCTTGTGTTCCCTCTCTCTCTGTCAAATAAATAAATAAAATCTTAAAAAAAAATTATGGTGTTCATATGTCTCATACTTTTCAAATACAGTCATGGTTCGTTAATAAAATTAGAATTTGGGGCGCCTGGGTGGCTCAGTCGTTAAGCGTCTGCCTTCGGCTCGGGTCATGATCCCAGGGTCCTGGGATCGAGCCCCGCATCGGGCTCCCTGCTCCGCGGGGAGCCTGCTTCTCCCTCTGCCCCTCCCCCTGCTTGTGTTCCCTCTCTCGCTGTGTCTCTCTCTGTCAAATAAATAAATAAAATGTTTAAAAAAAAAAAATTAGAATTTAATTTCAAAGACTATCCTAGCATCAAAAGTATTTCAAATTATATTTAAGACATGTAAACTGACAGTGTATATAAAAGGTTTTCTTCTTTAGTATTTGCTTTTCTTACTCCGAAAACCTTCATTATGTTCTGCTTTATACAGACGTGTCTCACAGTTTACAAAGCTTTTTACGTGCATTATCTTAGCAACTCTGTGATGCAGATACTGTAAGAACTGGTTCAGAGAGGCTGTGCACTATCACAGAAGCAACACAAGCAGAGCACCTGGGTTTGCATCTCAGCTTTTACCAGCTGTGGGACCTCAGAGAAATCTGGCTAAAATCATGAAACAAACAAAAAGTGAAACCATTATCATTGTTTTTAAAATGCCTATGTAGGGCGCCTGGGTGGCTCAGTCGTTAAACGTCTGCCTTCAGCTCAGGTCATGATCCCAGGGTCCTGGGATCGAGCCCCCCATCGGGCTCCCTGCTCGGTGGGAAGCCTGCTTCTCCCTCTGTCACTCCCCCTGCTTGTGTCAAATAAATAAATAAAATCTTTAAAATAAACAAATAAATACAATAAAGTGCCTATGAAAAATATTTCCCCTACCACAACTTTGGATCACCTAACCTAAATGACCAGGCTGGTGAATTAAAAAAATTCAAAATACTAATAGTCTAAACATAGGCTAAGAAAGAAAGGTCATAAGAAAAATTGTTAGCAGAGAAAAGGTAAGCCTCTGACAATATAATAATTCTTTACTTGCTCATGGACATGTGTGTACAACTACAATACAGATATGTGTGCCATCTCAGAGGATAACAATCGTATCTGCTGAAGTCAATGGAATGAAAACAAAACAAATTCTCAATACTGTAACTGATCCTGTTTATTTAAGTGTAACTTGCTTTATACAACAGTCCTGTTTTTGAAAAGTTATGTGAAACAAATTCTTCAAAATTTTTAAGTGCTTTTAATTTTGTAAAATGCCTTAACTCTTAAGCCATTCTTTCCAAAAATCATGTAATACAAAGGGACAGCTACGATCCCATTACAAAAAACCAAAAACCAAACAAACAAAAAAAAAACAAAAACAGACACAGAGAGGCCAGGTCACATGCTTTTCAGAGAAATGTAAAGCAGCTGATCTTTCAAACCTCAAAAGCATTATGCATGCTGAATCCCTAATACAAGAAAAATAAAATTTTAAAGCAGCAAGTCACAGGGAAGGCAGTATGATGTGGGACAAATATGGAAAAAGGTTAGGAAATGTGGGTTTAGTATATTACTGAATAGTTACGAAACCTTGGCCTATGTCTTTCTGAATCTTGTTTCCTATCCATAAATAAGAGAGATGCTTGCCAAAGACTGTTAGTATATACCATAGAAGAATTTGATTTTTTTTTTTTAAAGATTTTATTTATTTATTTGAGAGAGAGAATGAGAGAGAGAGAGAGCATTAGGGGGGCGGTCAGAGGGAGAAGCAGACTCCCCGCTGAACAGGGAGCCCGGGACTCCAGGATCATGACCTGAGCCGAAGGCAGTCGCTTAACCAACTGAGCCACCCAGGTGCCCCGAAGAATTTGATTTTTAATAATTCATCACATTAATAATATCCCCTTTAGTTCTCAAAATCAGATTTCATATGTATATAAAGCATCTAGACCAATATTGTATACATAGTATGTATTCAATGAGTATTTGGGGAATAAGTAAATGAATGAAACAGGTGTTGTACATATACATATATATGAAACAAAAATTAATACCTTCTATTTACATCCATTTATACAAGAAATAAATATTAAGTGTCTATGATATAACGGGAACTAGGGAACAACACTGCTAAGAACTAGACTTAGATTAACCAGGTCCCCTACTCTTACGAAACTTACATTCAAGGAGAGTCACATAATAATAAAAAAAATAAAAAACGACAACAAATTATTACAGATTCTCATAAATGCTATGAAAGAAGCCAAAAAACCACTTTTTTATGTAATAAAAAAGGAAGGTCTATTTTATTTTATTTTATTATTTTTTTGACAGAGACAGAGAGCACAAGCAAGGGGAGCGGGACACACAGGGAGAGGGAGAAGCAGGCTCCCCGCTAAGCAGGGCGCCAGATGAGGGGCTCGATCCCAGGATCATGACCTGAGCCGAAGGCAGACACTTAACCGACTGAGTCACCCAGGCGCCCCAGGAAAGTCTATTTTAGATAAGATAGTTTAAAAAGTCCTTTCTGAAGAGCTGACAAGTGAGCTTAGGCTATAAAGATGTCAATGAATAAGCCATATGAAAAGCTAAGAAAAGAGTACTTTAAGCAGATAGAACGAAATATAAGTACAAAGAGGCTGAGAAGGGAAATGGCTTAGTATCTCTAGGGAAGGAAATGAATAAAGGCCAGTATAGCTGGTACCTGATAAGTAAAGGGAAAGAGTGATATAGATGAAGGGATGGAGATGAAGTTGGAGATTTTGATCATGAAGGGCCCCATAGGCCCATAAAAACTTTTTAATTCATTAGTGGTGGTGGTGGGGGAGAGAATGGTAAAAGTAAAAGTCCACCTCAATAAATATCACTAGGAAAAAAGAGTTTGTTTAACCAAGTATTTCTATGTTTATGGCTTGGAATACAGAAGAGAGTATAGTAAACCCAACTGAAGTGACTAAGTTGGCTGATAACTTCTCTGGAGCCCTGTATATACAACATTATCTTCTGATAACAGACTTTCTAAGTCACAGGGATGGATTTGTGACCAGTTGGGCCAATCAGAGTAACCCTCCCAGCCTCCCACACTTCCACCCCAGGGATAAATCCAGCGCCATAGTCTTGTATCTCCAAAAGAACTGCATTTGTAATTTAAAAATCTTGCCACAAAGAAAACTCCAGGCTGAGACAGATTCACTAGTAAATTTCATCAAACATTTAAGGAAGGAATAACACCAAGTCTGTACAAACTCTTTCAGCAAACAGTACAGGGGACATTTCCCAACTCATTTAATGGGGCCAAAGACATCTCAAGAAAAGAAAACTAAAGATATTCTTCACAAGCATAATACAAAAATATATCAAAAGGATAATAAGTATATCATGACAAAGGGGTTTATTCTAGGAATCAAGAATGCTCTAATGTCTGAAAATAATCAATGTAATTCACCATATCACAGCAATAAAGGAAAAAAATTGATTACATTAATAGATGCAAAAAAGATATGAAAAAGTTCAACCCTATCTATGACAAAAACTTTAAGCAAGAGAGAGCCTAGAAGCAGTAACACTTCAATGGCAATAAGCACAATTAGCACCCAGTTCTTAGTTTCTGAACCATTCTCCAAAAACAGGAACTAATGCTGCTTGGAGAAGTGGTTAATTCCAGGGCTGAGGCAGGGAAAATACAAGAGCCATGAAAACTGTGTGGTAACAAATTGTAAAGAAAGTGATCAAAAAAAGATGGGACATGTCAAATGACAGAAGCTAAGGGAAGGAGCTCCCAATGGCCAAAGCTGGAACAATGTGAACAACAAAATAATGATAGTGCTGGATTATAACCCGAAGTATAAAACAAATATTCATGAGTCTACATTGATAAATAAGTAAAATAAATGATGGAGAAGGGGCCTTAGAGAATCTCAACTATTAAATGTACAAGGACTGATGGAAATAGAAAATCACCAGTAGGCAAACAACCCAGGAATAACTGGGGAAACAAGATTCACTAGGTGATGCTAAAATTAGTGGAAAAATCTTGCAGAGAAATAGGGTATTTGCAGTTTCAAAGCATCTTCCCCTATATTTATTAATTACAATGGGAAACAATTTTACGGTGGAGAAACATGACCGACACCACTTGAAGCAATCTAGATTAACATTACAAGGCATATTACATGATATACACCCTGACATGATGCTCCAAGAAGGGCCCAACATCACCATATGGTATTCTTGCCAAAACTGTGTAAAATCAGGACCGTAACATTTTAGAGTAGAAGTTATTTTTGTGGAATGTCCCTTAACTTGGGTTTGTCTGACATTTTCTCTTGACAAATTAAGGTAAGACAATTTTGTCACCAATCTGAGGAGACTAAGGAGACAGGACACCTAAATGCAACATAGGAGCCTAAACTGGACCTTGGAACATAAAAAGAACGTTAGTGGAAGAATTGGTGAATGAAGTCTGTAGTTTGGTTAATACTGTTGTATGATAATTTGCTGGATTTGATAATTGTATTAAGGTATTATAAGACATTAACATTAGGAAAGCTAGGTGAAGGGTATACAAAAATTCTCTGTACTATTTGTGCAATTACTCTATAGTCTAAAATTATTTCAAAATAAAAAGCTAAAAAGCCTAACCAACAAAAAAAGCAACTCTTGGTAAAACAGGAACAGAAAGGTTCTTCCTCAACCTGGTTAAGGGCATGTACAAAACCTGTTAATATCAAAGGATAAATGTTTCTCCCTAAATACAAAACAGGGCAAGAATATTTGCACTAACTGCCTCTATCCAGCATTGTGTTGGTGGTTTTACCAGTGCAATGAGGAAAGGGATAGAAGGAACACAGATTGGAAAGGGAGAAATAAAACTACATTCTTGGATAACAGGACTGCATACATAGAAAATCCCAAAGATTTACCAAGAAACTACTATAATAAGTAAATTCAGTAAGGTCACAGGATAAAGTTATATACAATAATCAATTACTTTCCATACTAGACAAAATAATTAGAAAATTAAAAATTTTAAATTCCATTTATAATCACATCCCCAAAGAGGAAATATTTAAAGATAAATTTGACATAATTTGTGTAAGGCCTGCATGGTGAAAACCATAAAATGCTACAAGAAATAAAGGGAGACCTAAATAAATAGAAGAACATACCATGTTCCTGAGTTGGAAGATTTGCTATTGTTAACATGGCAATTCTCCCCAAATGGTTCTACTATAGATTCAATGTAATCCTATTTAATATGCCAGCAGGCTTTTTTTTTTTTTACAAGCTGGTTGTAAAATTTATATGGTAATGCAAAGGACTTGAAGAGCCAAACAATTCTGAAAATACAGAACAAAGTTAGAAGACCTGCATTACCTCATTTCAAGACTTAAAGCTACAGTAATCAAAAGTTAAGGTATTGGCATAAGGATGGACCTATAAAAAGGTCAATGGAACAGAACAGGTTCAGAAATAAACCAAGTAACATATGGTTAATTAATTCTCAACAAAGGTGCCAACATAATTCAGTGGGGGAAAGTAGAGTCTTTTCAACAAATAGTGCTGAAACAACACGACATTCATGTGACAAATAAATGAATCGACCTTACTCACACTAGATGCAAAAATGAAGTAAAAATTCTAAGACTGTAAAACTTCTGTTAGAAAACAAAGGGCAAAATATTTGCAAACTTAGGTCAAGATTTCTTAGACTGAAAATAAATGAACCATAAAAGAAAAACTGATCAACTAGACTTCATCAAAATGTAAAACCTCTGGTCTTTTGGAAGTCACCATAATGAAAACGAAAAAGGTAAGTCACAGCCTTAAAGAAAATATTTGCAAAACCTCTGACAAAGACCTTGTATCCAGGATACAGAAAGAACTTTTAAAACTCAATAGTAAGAAAAACAAAACTAAACAAAACTCAATAGTAAAAAGACAAACAGCCCAATTGAAAAATGGGCAAAATATATGAACAGACATTTCACTAAAGATAAACAAATGACTGATAAGCACTTGAAAGGATGCTTATCATTAGTCACCAGAGAAGTGCAAATTAAAACCACAATGAGATACAATTACACATCTATTAGAATAGCTAAAATAGAAGGATTGACAGTATCAAATGCTGGCAAGGATTTAAAGCAACTGGAACTCTCAATACGGGATTGTCAGGAATGCAAAAATGATAAAACCATTTAAAGACATCTGACAGTTTCCTATAAAATGAAACATAAACTTACACTTGCCATTAGAACCCAACAATACAACTCCTAGGTAGTTACTCAAGTGAAATGAAAACATATAGCCACATGATATTTTGTCTATGAATGGTTATACTAGCTTTAACTAAAACATTAACCTAAATATCCACAATGGGTGAATATATAAACTAACTGAGGTATATCAACAATGGAAATTATTCAGTGACAGAAAGGAACTGACTACAGATACAAAAAACAAAAACAAATAGATGAATCTTAGCAACACTATGCTAAGTGAAAAGTATACACTGTAAGAATTCATTTATATGAAATTCTGAAAAGGTAAAATAATCTTTAACGACAGAAAGCAGGTAAGCAGTTGCCTGGGACTAGGTGACAGAAATTGACTATAAAAGGGCATAAAACTTACTTGGGGTGACAGAAATGTTCTGTATCTTGACTATAATGGGGCAATTAAACTAGTGTGTGTGTGTGTGTGTGTGTGTGTATACATATATATACATGTTTGTTAAAACTACATCCTTTAAAAGTAAAGGATGAGAGACATCATAGAGATAAAAGTTCTTTAAGAAAAAAAAGAACTTTAAAATACAAAACTAATTCAGACACTTCTTTCAAAAAGGAAAATATAAAAGAGCAATGAAAGAGAATGGTTAATTAAAGGAAGAGAAATTAATCTAAATAGGAAGCAAAGAGTTCATAGAAATGCATCTATACTATAGCCCAGTAAAAAACAAATAACTACAAGCTTGACACTAATTCAAAGTCAGCCATTTTCTTCTGACTGATGTACTAAAAACAGACTCAGAGAAAGACGACTCAAAAATGAAAGCTACTTTATCCACAGGAAGAGAAATTATTGTCTTTTATAAGATAAATTGTCACAAGCCAACAACATTAACTTTTAAGACAAAAAGTGTTAACCGGAACTGGTAAAAACAGTTACAAAGTTAGGTTTGTTTTTTTTTTTTTAAAGTTTGGCATTCATTTATAAAAATTGTTTTATTCTCTTTCAAGGCAAAAATATGTACTTTTGAAACAAGAAATTTAATTACCATAAAAAATGTTATGAAGAATCAAATAAAAATCTACATATGCTTCTAGCCATAAAAAGTCCAATGCTACTGTACAAAATCAAACTAATTATCTCAGTTATTGGGTATTAAAAACCTTTATCCACGGAAGATCAAAATAAAAACTACCCTAGCAGCAAATCTGGCCTATTAATTACAGAAGGAGTATATAATCTATAATCACTATAGGTTTCTATAATCACTTTTAGGTTAATTTAACTACTACTACTACTTTTTGCTTCTTTTGCTTGGCTGTTTAACCTATGTTTTCTCTAATGAAAATGTATCCCTTATATTTAAAAAAAATCTATTCCTGGAGTATTTTTGCCTATCTTGGCATAAATTAAAAAAAAATCAAAATATCAGTGTTACTGAGGGCACTGGGGAATGTTTATATATATGGTACTAATGGGACTCCAGCTAACCTTTAGAGGGAAATTTGCCAATAATATATCAAAAGCTTTACAAATGAATATATTCCAATTCTAGGAATTTATCATAAGGAAATAATTATGGATACTCGTAAAGACTTCAATATGTATAATAATAAAAACTGAATATAATCCAAAAGGCCAACATTAGGGAAATGGTTACATCATGGTTTATCTGTATTATGAAACAGATGCAAAACCAAACAAATAATCAAATAACATGCAAAAGACTCCCAATCTACTGATGAGTGAAAATGGTTACAGAATCTGTACTAACAAGTGATTTGAATTGTCTCTTTTGTGTTATCCATACTTTCTAAGTTGAGTACTTTATTATAAGGAGCACTTACAGCTTTTGTATGGAAAAAGTTCTGAAAAGATCTTGCCAATTCTTCCTTAAAGCACTTAGTTAGCCAAAGACATAGAGATGACATTGAAAAAAACAGAAAAAGTTTTCCATATTATTTGTACACATATCATCCATGATTTTACGTTATCACCTAACAAATATTCATAATTTACACACAAAAGATTGATTTTTCCAAAATGCATTTGGAAGTTATGTTCTAATATTGAAAGCAATGACTGAGCCCTGTTTTCAGTCTCAACTTCCCTAATTCATCAGAAGTTCATATTCCATTCAATTCATCCTGCCTCAGTTTCTCTCTGTATAGAATGAGCACATACAAACTTTCTTGTAAGAATATTAAAAGGAATATATATAAAGTATATCATATGTAAAACAGGAAAATGGAAAACACCTTTTGATTTCCAATCTTCTCATCATTTTTATAACCTAAATTGTTATATGTCCCTGAACTGATGTATTTTTTCCTGTAAAATGGACAATATAAAACTCCTGGTGGCTTTTCTTTGAATTATTAAAACAAACGCAAACTCCAAATTTTCATATACAATTATAATAAGCAGTATGTTCTGAAATTATGAAATAAAGGATATTAATTTATATAATCACTCTGGTATACTCTTCAGCAACAAATTATTCTTAAAGTAATTCAACTACTGCATTTCTAACTTTTTTTTTTTTTTTTAAAGATTTTATTTATTTATTTGACAGAGAGAGACACAGCGAGAGAGGGAACACAAGCAGGGGGAGTGGGAGAGGGAGAAGCAGGCTCCTC
>NC_138383.1:38006502-38055317 GCF_054177405.1 Leptonychotes weddellii | reverse complement strand
TGTTTGCGTATAACACCCAGTGCTCCATGCAGAACGTGCCCCCTTTAATACCCCTCTAGAACCCTCAGTTTGTTTCTCAGAGTCCATAGTCTCTCATGGTTCGACTCCTCCGATTTCCCCCCCTTCTTTCTTCCTTTTATGATGGTTTTATCAAATACAAAAAGAACTACCAAAGCTAGGAATTAAGTATAAACTAAATATACTCTAGGAAAGACTGCCCCCTTGTGCCAATCAATAACATTAAACAGATTAAGAAAGAACACTAAACTATATCTAACACCAGAGGAACCCAGGCTTCTATTTTTTAATTTTTTAAATTAAAAAAAAAAAATTTTTTTTTAGAACCTAGGCTTCTACAAAGGTTTTGATTTTTCCGTGTTCTGATTACAACACCTTATATGTAAAGTAGTGATCTTTAAAGAAAAATAAATTGAATAGTATATTAAGCTCATACAGACATGATTAATTTATGACATTCAGCAGCAAATATCAACATAATTTGTAACATTTAATTATAATGGATACTAGATGCTCAAGGGCTTAGAGGCTGAATAGAGATAAGTAACTTTCTGACCCTTAAGTTCTACAACAAAACACAGAGAAAATATTACAGAAACCAGTAGCTTGAAGAGAAAAACATACACGAAAAAGGGACAGAATATGGTGACTTGTTTTACAACATATACATAGTTCACCCAAGTTTTTAGGCATTTTCTTCTGAATTCCTGGATAATCAGATAATTTCTTTGGATTTGATGTATGGCCTATTACTCTTTATAAAGCTTCTTGGCATATATAAGTGGTAACAGGCCATTCAAACATAAGTCATTATCAGCATCATTACTATATAATCTACAGTAATAATCTACAGTAGTGAACAAATTTATTAGAGGGATAGACTTGCTAAAGAAAAGAAACATTAAGGCAATAAAAGATATATTACAAGTAACAATTAAGTGATGTGAATGCAGATTTTGGATATTCGATAGCATAATATCTTTCCTAATTAATAGCTGGAACAGTTACAATTCCACTTTTACCAAATAGGGTCGTTAGGAGAATTAAATGAGTTAGCACTGATAAAACACTTGCTATAAAAAACAAAAAATGTTTGTTATGTCAATAAAGGAATTAGTAAGTATGGGAAGCTGCATGGTATGTATGTATACAATAATACTTACTTTCGAAGGTGGTCATGTTCTTTCAAAAATAGTTCAGTTCTTCTGTTGTTTACTCCAGACCCACTTTTATATGACCTAGAATAAAATAGAGAAAATTCAAGAACATCTTTGGCAGATACTGCAAAACAGAAGTGACTGACTCTAGTAATATCCAAAGTAGGGAAATTGAACCTCTCCATAGTTTTTTTTTTTTTTTTAAAGATTTTATTTATTTATTTGACAGAGAGAGACACAGCGAGAGAGGGAACACAAGCAGGGGGAATGGGAGAGGGAGAAGCAGGCTTCCCGCGGAGCAGAGAGCCCAATGTGGGGCTCGATCCCAGGACGCTGGGATCATGACCTGAGCCGAAGGCAGACGCTTAACGACTGAGCCACCCAGGCGCTCCATCCTCTCCATAGTTTTGAATGAAGTTAAAATGTTTGATCATTTTCATCTTCTAAAAATGACATCCATAATAAATAAATATAATTGCCTCTCTAATTTAGGGCTGTTTATTATTTTTCACCAAAATAACCCAACATTTTAAACAAACAAAAACCTTACTTGCCTTTGTCTATTATTATTATTTTTGTCTATTATTATATCTTTATTTTCTTTCTCCAAGTGGACGTAGAAGTTTAAACTTATTACTACATAGCCCATGGGACAGGAAGCTACTGCCATGGAATGTTTTCCTTCACATTAGTATGTGCAGTCTATTAACCAGAGCCTGTAGAGCTAAAATGAAGCTTAAGATCTGCCAATTTTGGCATACTTAAGGATTTCTGTCTTGGCCTTAAATGCACTAAAATTTATAAGAAAATGCTTTTTATCGTTACTATCACCACTTTCATGTTTCTGCTCTTTACTCACATTAAAGTAACAAGAACAAAATAAAAAATTCAAGAAACCGCACACATGTATAGTAAGACAAAAGAGGGTCACGCTGATAAAACTAAACTACTGGCTGAGAGGCAGTGCTGATTTGCAAAGCACAGAAGGAAAGAAAACCCCAGGAAAAGCAGCATGAGATAACCAAGAACACACAGGACTTGCAAGACAGATGATTTACTTTTTTTTAAGATTTTTTATTTTTAAGCCTGAGATCAAGAGTCGCGCACTCCTCTGACAGAGCCAGGCAGATGCCCTGAAGACGGGTGATCTAGATTTAAATCTATACTTGCATCATTTATTACCCAGTTAAACTTATACAAGTCTCTTAATATCTAGTTTTATAAAATGGTACTAATAATTTCTATCTATACCAAAAGACTATATGAAGCCAGAAAAGAGGTAATATATGGAAAAGTAGTGTACAACTGCAAAAAACTTTAAAATGTCAGTTATTACTACTATATCTCATCTCACTAATCATATTCTGCTTCGTATTATATTAATTTGAATACATGTCTTACTCCCTTCTAGCACCTAGATTATAAACTCCAGGAGGGCCAAGTTGGTCTTTTCATTTCTAGCTTCTACTGTGACTGATCTAGAGTCTTAACTCATGGCTGGTAATCAGGAAACAGTTTAATGAATGGATGAACATGTCCCTTTTATGATTGTTTTTCAGAAAGCAAGTTACTACAGTGGGCTATATTCTAACAATTCCCACAAATTTTGAGGGAGGAAAATGCCTAAACATTAAAGGCTGCCCCTACACTGGTTTTCAATGTATACCTAAAAATACATACATAAATAGTCTGTACAGATATTAAACAAAAGACTTACATGTTCCTGAGAACTAAAAATATTACAAAATATCTAATTATGGCAAAAATGTTTTTTTACTCCTACATGTTCCACAAAGTACGTAAGACTAAACATTAAAAAAACAGAACAGAGACAAACAAAAATTAATTTTCCAAGATACTTTCTGGGGATAGGAACATAACTCTGATGGTTGGATAATCCTTGATTAGTTTTGAGCAAAAAGTATGAATGCAATGAATATGAAGTTATTTCTGTTGCAAAACTGTCTTACTGTTGTAATAAAATAAAGGATCTCTAGGAAAATGTTTCTTAGAGTACACATGATACGTATTAGCTTATGATATGGTAATGTATATCATAGATATGTTTATGAAACACAAGGTAATAATTACTTATGATATGTAAGTATCATAAATTTATCACAAGTGAGACAATGATAGGCATCAATAGATGGTCCAAAAGTGGAAAGTCTTCAGTTTTAATTAGATGCCCAATGGATTTACCTTATTAGTTGTGTTCAGTTGTGAAAAACATTTTATTTTTTAAAGATTTTATTTATTTATTTGAGAGAGAGAGAGGGAGGGAGTGGGGGAAGAAGGAGAGGGAGAGGGACAAGCAGACTCTGTGCTGAGTGCGGAGCCCAAAGTGGGGGCTGGGTCTCACAACCTGAGATCAAGGGTTAGACGCTCACCCGACTGAGCCGCTCAGGCGCCCCATGAAAAAAAATTTTAAATGTCCACATGAAACATTAGGATGCATTATTGAAGTTCAGTGAGGTAAAGGGATGGATGAACAAATCTTTAAAATTATGGATTGAGATTAACATAAAAACACTGGAAGTTCTTAAATAATTTGACATGTGGCTATGAAGCCTGAATAAAACCTGGAAAGCACAGATACTTCAAATTCCAGAGAAATAAAGGTTACTGAAATTACTCTGAGATACATATATATGTAAGTGTTAGGGCAAGAAAGAGGGTAGGGGGATAGGTGGTAATCAGAAAGGGAAACAGAGAGAGCTTCAGTTATTGGCAATATCATTATTAAGGTGGATGTTAGGAGATCAGAGAAAAACTTGTGAATATAGCATCTAAGGACTCTGAATTAACACAGTGAAGTCAAGGTTGGCAGGAGCCAATGATAAAACTAGGGGAAGCTGGAGAGAAGACCAGGAAAGTAGATTAGATTCAGCAATGTTTAAAGAACAGTGAAATGAGATTCAGAGAATTCTCTATAAAATGAGAATTAGAAACCTTGAAATCGAAATCATGGTTGTGCTACTTAATTTACTGTTAATCACTGATATGCTCTAAATCTAAATCCGAATAAACATCCTACAAAATAACATAAAAGGTAACTTACTCAATATCCTTTCGTACTGATCCCATGAGATTCTCCCTTTCCCGTATTGCCACGAAGTTTGCTTTGGTTTTATGGAATTCATGTGTATAATCCTGCAATAAATCAATATCCAATCTCAACATAAGCTCATTATATATTTTCCTCTTATTGAACCAATTATGTATTGTCATCATATTATAAATTTCTGTCAAGAAAACTGCTATTTAAGAATCAAATAGTTGGGTGCCTGGGTGGCTCAGTTGGTTAAGCGACTGCCTTCGGCTCAGGTCATGATCCTGGAATCCCGGGATCAAGTCCCGCATCGGGCTCCCTGCTCAGCAGGGAGTCTTCTTCTTCCTCTGACCCTCCCCCCTCTCATGCTCTCTCTCTCTCTCTCTCATTCTCTCTCAAATAAATAAATAAAATCTTTAAAAAAAAAAAAGAATCAAATAGTTAAGAAGTAAAAATAACATTATAATCCCTTTCCTGAAGAGTGACCAATTTCTTTCAAATGAAAACAATTCAGTGTTAGGGTAACAGTACCACTAAATCACTATCCTTTGTATCCTCTAGTACTTTGTCTTATGGGACAGAATTATAAAGAAAAAAACAACTTTAAGATAAATGATTCCAAATAGCCTAGGATAAAACTTGAGGGGCTCTTTCTACTTATTAGTGTACACCCAATGGGGCTTATTTTCATATTTCATCTTTTTGGAATTTCCACAGAAATTTAATTCCTAAATCAGTCAAAGGAAGAAGAGAACCAAAAGTAAAGAACAAAATAATCTTCAAATATTTTCCTTTCTCTTTCTACTACCATACTTTTAAGAGATTAAGGAATATTCATTACTTTTTAAAATTCAGAAATGTGTATAGAGAAGATGAAAATCATAATCCCATCTCCCAGAAAGCCCCTACTTCCCCTCTAAACACAAAAATATAAATGAACATGGAGAGAATACTAAAAGAGCACCAAAAGGAACAAAAATAAAAACCATCCTGCTCTACAGCTCATAACTCGGATCACTTTCTTGTATTTTCTTTCAGGAATTATGTTTCTGTGTATACAAGCTTCCTATTATTTCTTTCACTTATGCTAAAGAAATCAAACTACAGTTGATCCTTGAACAACACAGATTTGAAAATGCGTAGGTCCATTATATGTGGATTTTTCTTACAGTGCAGTTCTGTAAATACATTTTCCTTACCATTTTTAAAAATTTTTATTTATTTATTTGACAGAGAGAACACAAGTAAGCAGAGCAGCAGGCAGAGAGAGAGGGAGAAGCAGGCTCCCCGCTGAGCAGGGAGCCCGATGCGGGGCTCGATCCCAGGACTCTGGGATCATGACCTAAGCCAAAGGCAGACACTTAACTGACTGAGCCACCCAGGCGCCCCTTTCCTTATCATTTTTATTTTTTTTTAAGATTTTATTTCTTTGAGAGAGAGAATGAGAGACAGAGAGCATGAGAGGCAGGAGGGTCAGAGGGAGAAGCAGACTCCCCGCTGAGCAGGGAGCCCGACATGGGACTCGATCCCAGGACTCCAGGATCATGACCTGAGCCGAAGGCAGTCGCTTAACCAACTGAGCCACCCAGGCGCCCCTCCTTATCACTATTAAATAACATTTCTCTAACTTATTTTATTGTAAGAATACAGTATATAATACGTATAACATACAAAGTATGTGCTAACCAACTGTTTATGTTAGGCTTCTAGTCACCAGGAGACTACCAGTACTTAAGTTTTTAGGAAGTCAAAAGTTACATGCAAATTTTCGACTGCACAGGAGTGCAGAAGCAGGGTGTCAGCACCCTTAATCCTTGCATTGTTCAAGGGTCAGCTGTATTCTGTTATATACCTTCTTTTCAGTAGTTCATAAGGTATCAAGTAATCTTTTCATATTAACAGACAGAAATCTATATTCTTTTTAATAGTTGTACCGAATTCTTATGACTGCCATAGTTTAGTCAATTCCCTACCAGTAAACATTTTAGTTACTGTTTTTGTTTAAAAAATGCTGTTTGAAAAATAAACATTCCTGTATATATATTTTACTGTACTCTTACTCTTTTTAAAGTGTATTTAAAGAGTAAATGCCTAACAGAAGTGGATCAAAGAATCTTACATTTAAATTTTGATAGTGCTAAACTGCCTTCTAGAAAGACCACCAATTTATGTTCCCGGCAACACTGGATGAGGTCCATTTTTCTATATTCTTGTAATGTGCTACAGATGTTTCAATATTTGCTATTCTGACAGGTGAAAAATCCTATCTCATTTTAATTTGTTTATTTTCCTTTTGGCATGTGGAAACATCTTTTTATGGTTTAGGACATTTTCTGTAAACAGCCAGTTCGTATACTTTGCCCATTTTCCTATTAGGTTATCTTTTTATTTCTATTAGTTCTCTGTACATTAAGCAAATCAGACATTTCTTAGTTTCTGTTACTAGGTATTGTTTAGAAATGTAGAATTTCTTTTTTTTTTTTTTAAGATTTTCTTTCTTTCTTTCTTTGACAAAGAGAGAGAGAGCACAAGCAGGGGTAGAGGGAGAAGCAGGCTCCCCATTGAGCAGAGAGCCCGATGTGGGTCTCAATCCCAGGACCCTGGGATCATGACCTGAGCTGAAGGCAGATGCTTAACTGACTGAGCCACCCAGGCACCCCTGGAAATGTATAATTTCTAAAATGTATAATTTCACTCATGCTTTATTCTGAACTTTTAGTTTCTTTGTCTACATATAGATCTTTGATCCATTTGGAATTTATTCTGGATGTGAGGATTGAAATAGATATTCAAGTTTGTTTTTTCCCCCCTACATAATTAGCCAATTGTTACATGTCTATTTAATTTAGGGATAGCTCTTTTTCCCAATGATTTAAAATACCACCTTTAGGGGCACCTGGGTGGCTCAGTCAGTTAAACATCTGCCTTCAGCTCAGGTCATGATCCCAGAGTCCTAGGATCGAGCCCCATGTCGGGCTCCCTGCTCAGGAGGAAGCCTGCTTCTCCCTCTCTGCTGCTCCCCCTGCTTGTACTCTCTCTCTGTCTCAAATAAATAAATAAAATCTTTAAAAAAAAAAATCTTAAAATAAATAAATAAATAAATAAAAATAAAATAAAATAAAATACCACCTTTATCAGAAACTTAATTTCCATGTGAACTCTGTTCTCTTCTATTGGTATATCTTTTTTCTCCAGAATCAAACTGTCTTAATTCTTCTAGCTTCTTTTTTTTTTTTCCTTAATTTATTTATTTGACAGAGAGAGAGAGACAGCGAGAGAGGGAACACAAGCAGGGGGAGTGGGAGAGGGAGAAGCAGGCTCCTGGCCAACCAGGCAGCCCGATGTGGGGCTCGCTCCCAGGACCCTGGGATCATGACCTGAGCCGAAGGCAGACGCCCAAGGACTGAGCCACCCAGGTGCCCCTAATTCTTCTACCATCTTAATAGGTTTTAATATCTGGCAGAACTAGGCATCCTTTACTACTTATCTTCATTCTCACATTTTTTTTCTTGGTTACACTCATATGTCTGTGATTCCAAATGAACTTTGATGTCATTTTGCCAATTAAAAAAAAAAAAGAACATAAACCTCTTTTTCCATTTGGAAGGCACTCAATTTACAGGTTGATTTAGAGAGAAATCTTCCTATCCAAAGGCAGAGTAATTTTTTCCTTTACTTAAATCTTTTTTTATTTTCCTCAATAAAGTTTTATACATGCAACTCCTAGTCATTCTTATTAAATTTATACACAAGGATTTTAGTTTCTTCCATTATATTTTCTCAAAGGTTATTGGTTTTATGTAGGAAAACTACCTGCTTTAATACATTAATTTTGTAATCTACCATCTTAATTTGTTTTTTTTTTTTTAGTTGTTTTTCTTGGTTGTGTTAGATCGTTTCACTGCTACATAATATAAGTTTTGCCTCTTCCTTGTCACTATTTAGATCTTGTTTATTTATATCTCTGTCTAACTGTACCACCAAGAACTTCCAAAACAATAATAAACATCTGTGGTGATTGGGGATCTCTTTATCTTGTTTCTTTCTTCAAGGGGAATGCTTTCAGTGCTTTATCATTAAGCATCATGCTAGCTTTAATTTGATATAAACATTTTTGCCTTAGGTAAATAAAGTATCCTCCTATTCCTATTTTTACAAGAGTTTTAAAAATTAGAAATGATGGCTGAATTTTTTCAATATTAAAAACATTTTCCGGGGCACCTGGGTGGCTCAGTCGTTAAGCGTCTGCCTTCAGCTCAGGTCAGGATCCCAGGGTCCTGGGATCGAGCCCCGCATCGGGCTCCCTGCTCAGTGGGAAGCCTGCTTCTCCCTCTCCCACTCCCCCCGCTTGTGTTCCCTCTCTCGCTGTGTCTCTGTCAAATAAATAAATAAAATCTTTAAAAAAAAAAAAATTTGCCTTCCTATTTGTACTACTCTATTTTTAACACATCTGTATGTAATAATTTATTTCATTTTGTTGGTACACTTTTAATATTTTCCCAAACAACATACTGAATATAGTAAATTACCTCCCTTCCACACATTATCTTCAAAGCCTGATGAAAGTATACTCTAAACCAACATATTATGGCCTATGCATGACCATTGGCTATTTCACTGTTATTGCTAGCTAGCAAGGTCTCCCAGAGTAGAAGTATATTTACCTAGTGATGAATATTATTCATTTTTACCAAGCAAAGCAAGAGCTATCAGATATTTTCAGAATTTTATTATACCAAGGGAAAAAAAAGTAAAACAAGACAAATTTCTACAGCATAATATTATTATCTCAGAAGATTCTTCTCTTTATTCTCTTAAATACATGTATACACATTCTATTCAGAGATTTAAAAAAAAACACTACAATAACTTAAAAATCTCAAGCCCAATATATTACCTGCAATATATCTCTATGTCTCTGTAATGTATGCATCAGTGCTGCATTCAAAGATGGGACACCTGCACTGTTGGTATATTCTGCCATTTTATCATTTACTCCTGTAAGCTAAAAAGAGGAAGAAAAAGAAAACCAATCAAAATATTTTAAAAAGCACTATAAAGAGATAAAAGTAAATTATTTGCCTGTATGCTCTTTCAGCTACTGGCAAAGCAAACAAAAAAACCACCCCAAAACCAAAGCCAAAATGACAGATAAGGATTCAGTATTTTCTCCCAATAGTCCAGAAAGCCTAAAATAATACCCATAAGACCTGAGAATGGCTATAATCTAAATTCAAGGGGCCTGGGCAGGCACATATCTTGGATGAAAGGGTGATTTCAATAAACAGGTCTGCATTAATATAATCTAGTACCATATCTAACAACTGATTAACACAGTTAACTAGTAAAATAGCCATTTAACAGAAAGTACTTACCCTTGCCAAAAGCTGTTCAATCTCAATTGCCATTGTTTCAAACATTCTGTCTTGGCTTGATCCATTTAAAAGGGGTGTTGTGTCAGAGCTAAAGAGAAGTCCCATTAAAGAGAATCCATTACTTAAACCTAATCCTTTATAAACATACTTAAAATAATAAGGTAATTATTCTTAAAGAAGTCAAGTGGAACCCCACAGACATTCTCTGTTTAAGAAGCTGTAACTTTTACAGAAGTTTTCCTATAAAGATCACACACATTCTAAATATTAAATTCAGTATAAAATATAATTTTTTTTTGAGAGAGAGCCCATGCATACGTGGGGGGGGGCAGGCAGCAAGGGGCAAAGGGAGGGAGAATCTTTTTATTTATTTTATTTTATTTTTAAGATTTTATTTATTTATTTGAGACAGAGAGAATGAGAGAGACAGAGAGCACATGAGAGGGGGGAGGGTCAGAGGGAGAAGCAGCCTCCCTGCCGAGCAGGGAGCCCGATGCGGGATTCGATCCAGGGACTCCAGGATCATGACCTGAGCCGAAGGCAGTCGCCCAACCAACTGAGCCACCCAGGCGCCCCAGGGAGGGAGAATCTTAAGCAGGCTCTACGCCCAGTACAGAGCCTGATGCAGGGCTCGATCTCATGACTCTGAGATCGTGACCTGAGCTGAAATCAAGAGTCGGATGCTTAACTGACTGAGCCACCCAAGTACCTCCAGTATAAAATATAATTATAAGATTTTCCTGAACTTTAACACATACATCTAACCTTAATAATGTAAAGAAATTCCAAATACTTGTTTATTATTTCCCAAATGAAAGTAACTTAAGCAATGGCAGTGCCCAATTAAATGCTGAATCTAAAAGTATGTGAAACAAAAGTGTAGAACTAAGTAGTACTACAAATAAAAGGAGGCATAAAAGGTATTATGGATTATGTTATGGGATCTGTGAGGAACAATCTTTTAAATTTTTACTCCAAAGCAATAATGGTTCCTCAAATTAAGTTCTCTCTTCTTTCCTCGACTCTTAACCAAAAAGAAATAAAATTGAGATTTACATAATCCACAGATTGGATACCTAGTTATTAAGTAATCAGGAACTGGCTTTAAGTCTAATATAGATAGCCATGTCCAGCAGGGAAGTTTCAGTACCAACTCTCTACATTTCCACTTGTATTATGCAATTGTTTCAGGGTTTTTTTTACAAAAATGTCAACTGTCTTCTAACCTGAATAGTCAGTCAAAAATCTAACTTTTTACAAGTGAAACTTATGTTTGACAGATTCAAATTCCAAAACCAGATGTCCAGGAAATTTGTCCTGCCTCTTCTGAAGAACCACTAACCTTCATTTGGTCCCCAAATGGTATGCATTATCATGTGAGCAGCTCAATAGAGATCTCAGTTATACTGAACACAGATAAGTAGACAGGCAATGACAATGGTCTTCAATCTTACTGAAGACTTTGTCCTGCTCAGTGACAGTGCTTGGGTGTGGTGAATGAAAACTATTTAAATCATCAGTTTAACATCAAAAAAACACTTTAGCTACTATTTCCCTTCTCCACATACAATTCCACAGCAATAGTAATGGGCAACGAAATAACCAAAAAGTAGCTAATAAAAAGGATTTTTACTTTAAGATGTTTAATTAGGTCCAAATTTGTATTTCTTAAAATATTTCAATTTACTTGCCTTAAAATATATCCAAAATATCGAGTTCTTTATATTTCAAAGCCAACCCAAAGTTCTGTGGTTATCTCTTAGAATGTGCCCAGGCAAAAATGCTCTAAATACTACTAATACAGATCCTCCCCTACCAGATATATGAAAAAGAACAATGGGCCAACGAATGTGAGCTCCATGAAGAGGTAAACTGCCTGTTCACAGACATATGGCAAGCACCTAGAATAGTGCCTGGCACATGGTAGATACTCATTAAATACTTGAATGAATGAGGAAACAATCTCTATATTCACCATTCTCAGAGTATACGAGTCCAGGGAAATGGTCAAAAACTTCTTCTCCGTAATACTACGATTCAGTTAAATTGAATTCATTTTATAGGTATGTGATGATTCATAGACCATAAAGTTCTCAAAATACAGAAAGTAAAAAAAAAGTTACTCCTAGATGAAAAATTCTGGTCATCACTAAGATTATTCATTATGACAATCTGGGCAATTTGGGCAATAACAAAACACTTTAAAATAAACACTGGATCTTGATCCTCACGGCCTTAGGCTTCTTACTGAAGGGAGAGTTGGGCCGTAGGAATCTACAAAGTCAGTCCCAATTTGCTGTAGAATTTCTTAGGAAATGTCTTCAAGATAGTTTTCCCTTCAAAGGAGTTGTAAAAGTATTAAGTTCATGAAGCACAGAAAATATAGAAAAAGCATCATGTAATTGTGTCTCCTGACAATTCAGAGTTTTAAAATTGCACACTCACTGGCATAGTCAAGTGGAAGACTTAAATTTCGGAAAAATGCTTTCTAGTGATAAAATTAAGTTTACACATACAAAAGAACCTTCCTCATTTTCTTTACTTGCTAAATAAAGGTAAGTCCAAAACACTGTACTGCAGTCAAAGCTATGTGACATGTCAATGGCTTATTTTTAGGTCCTACAGTCAATATGTTGGCCTCGCTATCTTTAATTCTTTAAAATTCTTTTTTTTTTTTTAAATTTTGTTTATTTATTTGACAGAGAGAGACACAGCGAGAGAAGGAACACAAGCAGGGGAAGTGGGGGAGGGAGAAGCAGGCTTCCCGTGTGCCCTTATTAAAAAGAATCAATACTTTGGCTATGGTGTTCAAATGAGTCTTTTGTTGGAATGTTCATAGACATGTTTAGAGTACAGGTTCTGGAGACAGAAAGACCTGGGTTCAAACCCATGCTCAATTTTTATTGTTCTATTATTATTAGCTGAAAAAAAATCCCACCCACTGCCAATCTTCAAAAAAGTATGTTAAATTAAAAAAAAGGGTAACAACTAACGACTCTGCAACCAGCAATTCCACTGCTAGATATACAATATTTTTATAGGTAAAAATGTTCCTAGCAGTCTTCATATAAAACGCTTAAAACAGTAACTGATAAAATCTTAAAAAAAAAGGGGGGGAAGCACCTGGGTGGCTCAGTTGTTAAGCATCTGCCTTCGGCTCAAGTCATGATCCCAGTGTCCTGGGATCAAGCCCCACATCAGGCTCCCTGCTCCGTCCGTGGGAAGCCTGCTTCTCCCTCTCCCACTCGCCCTGCTTGTGTTCCCTCTCTTGCTATATCTCTGTCAAATGAATAAATAAAATCTTAAAAAACAAAAACAAAAACAAACCAGTACCTGATACATGATGAACACTGTCAGCTATTAAATTACTATTATTAGCAAAAATTAGAAACAATGTCCATCTACAGATTACAATACACAACTACACAATCATAGTATGATACTATATGTAGCAAATGAATATACCACAGTTAAATGTATCCAAAGCTTAATCACAAAGATAATGTTAAACAAAACCAAGTTGCAAAATGACTATAGTAAGATACCATAAATTGTTTAGGAACCAAACATATGTAGTAAAAACATAAGAAGATGGGGGGGCGCCTGGATGGCTCAGTCATTAAGCATCTGCCTTCGGCTCAGGTCATGATCCCAGGGTCCTGGGATCGAGCCCCACATCGGGCTCCCTGCTCTGCGGGAAGCCTGCTTCTCCCTCTCCCACTCCCCCTGCTTGTGTTCCCTCTCTCACTGTCTTTCTCTCTGTCAAATAAATAAATAAAATCTTTCTTAAAAAAAAAAAAAGGAGATTATGGGGAAGCAGAAAATGGGATACTGATAAGTGATATCAACCGAACTGATAATGATTATTTCTTAAAGAGGGAGAGAGGCACATAAGGATCCATTATTCTTTATACCTCTCTAAGTGTCCTATATATTTCCTAATTTTTTTTTAAACAAGTAGATGGCCTAAAGTGAGCCTAAGTTTCAAAGATAAGATTACATTTTCTGTATGTTCAATACAATAGTATTCCGGTTTCTCAAAAAAGAACCAAAATTAAAAATAGCTTGGATGATTAATAGTGAGGATGCACACTGCATTAGATTCATTCTAAAACACCAGAATAGCAGTATGTATACTTTACATTTGGGTAATTTCTCAGATCCAGTTAGCAACCAGGAGATATAAGAAATACAATGTGGGCAAATCAACCATATACCATACACTGGCTGAACTAGAAAAAGAATGAGAAACTCATTCTTAAGCCTTAGCATTTTTCTCCTAACACCATCACAACCTTTGCCTAAGGATCCCAAATGAATGCTAGTCTCAAGAATTAAGAAGAATTTTTATAAATCACTAAAATAAACAGTAACAAAAAAATAAAATACCAAAAATTCACCAATTGGTCAAGTTACAGAGTTATATATTTTAGTTTATTTTTTAATGCTTTTAAAACATTCTATGGTTTAAGGCATAAGAGACAGAATCTGGTAGTACCTATACCTGTCGCGTCTTCCATCTCGGGCACTGCTATGACTGTAACTTGTACATAGTTTACTGAAGGAAACTAGTTTCAGGTCAAGTTCATTTTCCAGCTGTCGAGCTTGTTTCCTGAGATCTTTAACAAAATTTCAGAAGTAAATAATTAAACACAAAAGTCCATCAGCAGACATAAAAATTACAAAACTATTCTGAAGAAAACAAACTATGAAAATAATCATATATTGATCTAGATTCCCCATAAAGAAAAGTGTTAAAAGGAGAGAGCCAAAGACTTACCCAGAAAAGCAAACTGTCTCTTATTTAAACTTCAGATGGGTCAAGAAGGGGAGAAACAGTGGGAGGTGGAAAATTTCACCTGTATTCCAAAGATAGCTAGACAACAAACATTCTAACATCTCTGAAATTATTTCTGTAACAATGCCTAAAATTCTGTAATTTGGGGGGAAAACAGAAGAGAATACAAATCATAAAGAAACTGAGTATGGGTTATGACCAGCATTATATCAACTTATAAACTAACTTCATTAAAAAGAAACCATCACTGTTTTTGACAGAGATTTTCCTATCTCTTTATATTCCAAAGCTTATGAAATTCTTAGTAGAATGACTTAGCAATTGAAGCTTAAAGAAAAATAATCATTAACAAAGGATTAAAAATTGGTCTTTCAGTAAGTTTACTGAAAGAAATTTAGAGACTCTTAAATTAATAATAAACTATGTGACTAACAAGGTCAAATATAAGTATGGCAAAATAAGGGCCTAAGTTTTAAAAGAATAGAAGCAAACAGAAACATCGGTATAAGAGAAGCCCCAGGCGGGAACCTACATCTAGACATGAGTACTCTCATTCATGGGGAAGTGGACCTCAAAATAAAAGAGCTGAAATTTAGAAAGGAATATTGTAAGGATCTCATCTTTCAGGAATAAGGATTACAAAACATTATTTCAATATATTTATCAGCAACCAGAAGTAGGAAGCAGTATAATATAGTGG
The DNA here is from genome assembly GCF_054177405.1 of Leptonychotes weddellii. Lineage (NCBI taxonomy): Eukaryota > Metazoa > Chordata > Mammalia > Carnivora > Phocidae > Leptonychotes > Leptonychotes weddellii. The sequence continues at coordinate 38,040,217 of NC_138383.1, read as the reverse complement.
AGCATATTTTGTCAGAGACGACTAAGTCTCAGAATCTTAGCTCACCCTAATGTTCTGAGATTCCGAGAACTGACTCTGAGATTTATTGAAAATCTACTTAACCTATGAACCTCCACTTTTTTTTTTAAGATTTATTTATTTATTTGAGAGAGAGAGCGCCCGCACAAGTGTGAGCATGAGCAGGGGGAGGGGCAGAGGGAGAGGGACAGAAATCCTCAAGCTGACTCCCCGCTGAGCTCGGAGTGGGACATAGTGCTGGATCCCAAGACCCTACCTTCAGGGTTTTTCTATGCATTAGTAACCATATGCTTAAAGCACAGAGTAGGTTGTTAATAATAAGCTGCTATAATTATTATAGCACGGCGCTTCAAAAAACTATAGCCTAATGACTAGCATTAAAGATACCAATAGTCACTTGTACATAATTTAAAAATATTTTCTATCTAGTACACATTTCAAATAGGCATTTAAATGTATGTTTTAAACTATAATCATGGTTCTCTGTAACTACTGTCTTCCCTAATACAAAACATCAAGTAAAAGGCCTTCTGAAAGTGTAAGAAGCAAATATGGATGAACTTAGAATTAAGCTCTTAGACCAAGGGGCTGATAGTGACAATACTGTTACTTGTGGTTTCCAAGTGGCTTCGGAGAGTAGTTTCTATTGTAATAAAGCAAAGAGACAATTGAAAGAAAAAGATGAGCCTTCTCTGATCCCTGGTCGTCATCATGGTCCAGGAGTGAGTTTTACATGAGCCCACTTTATCGGAACATATTTTCAGTAATTATTATTTTTTTTAATTTTATTTATTTATTTGACAGAGAGAGACACAGCGAGAGAGGGAACACAAGCGGGGGAGTGGGAGAGGGAGAAGCAGGCTTCCCGCGGAGCAGGGAGCCCGATGTGGGGCTCGATCCCAGGACCCTGGGATCATGACCTGAGCCGAAGGCAGACGCTTAACGACTGAGCCACCCAGGCGCCCCCATATTTTCAGTAATTAAATAAACGTACTTGTCAAATCACAAGACGGTTTTTTGTTGTTGTTGTTTCTTGTTTTTTGGGTTTTTTTGCAGAAGAGGTATAGCAAATGCAATCATTACAATTCACACTGGTTCTCTCAACTTTCTCTTTTTAACAAAACTCATATCCACAGCAGAGCGTAAAGTTATTTCCTCTGCCTTCAAACGGGACTCGACACCCAATCCTCGAAGTCCTAGCCTGAAGCTCCCGGGGGGACCCAGTAGGAGACATTTCGTTCATATAACTTCCCTCGATGGACCGGACTGACAAGTTCCTTCTTTCCCTTATCCTACTCAACCGTCCAACAGTGAGTGACCTCAACTCTTAAAACGCTGACTCTTCCAGCCTCCTGGGCTCGGGATATTCTCGTTCAAAATTCGTCTCCTCTCGAGAGTTCGTGCCCCAAACCCCTTCGTCCAAGTTCGCTCAGCCCCTCAACCCAGTTCTCCTCCAGTGACTCAGGACCCTCTTCCACTCCATCGCCGCTCCGCTCTCTCCGCCCAACCCCTGCTTCAGGTCTCGCTGCCTCTCGGGTCAGCCCCCTGCCCCAGACCGTTCCGTCTCTTCAGCCCCCAGGGCCGGGGCTCCCATTAGACAAGCCCCACCCGTCGGCTCGGCCGCCCCGGAGGCCAGGCTCTTTCCTCTGCCGCCTCCCCCAAGACCCGTCCCCACCCAGCCCTTCTGCCTCTTGGCGAGACCAACACGGACGCCTCTCCCTCACCTTCCCAATAATTGCTGGTTCCTGCAGCCATCTTTGTTGTCCAACGTCAGTCGGGAAAGGAGAGTAGAGGCGAAGCGAGCCAGAGAATTACCTCCGCACCTTCTTCCGCCCCGGCGCCAGGGCCGATGGGATACGTGAGCTTCCACAGACACCGCCACCTGGCGGTCAATTAATCATTTTCCAGCTTTTGAGCAGTGGGGCTGAAGACCAGTCAACTCCAGACGCTACCTGAGTTGTCTGTCCTTCTGGTGCTCATATCCTCTCTCGGCGCCCCAAACCCGCATCATCGCCCTCAATTCGGCTAATCTCCTCTTGGCTGCTTGGCTGAGAAGAGAGTCATCGTCAGAAGCAAGTCTCTGTTTCCCTCGCCTTTTCTCAAGGTGTGTCTTCAGCCAACCTCAGGCTCTTTTCTTCCCAAGACCAACCTTTCATCCTGAAGTGTGTGCTGACTGCTTCCACGTACCTCATCCTGCCCCCTTTCAACCTGTTGGAATCAGCTGTCCAAAGCCACCCAAATAGATACATAAATTATCACAGTCGGTTTGTGTCCACATTTTACCAGTTCTAGTGAAATGTGGAAAAGTTACCTCCTGTAAAGGCGTTTAAATCATACCTGTCCCTTTACCCACTCCCATTTATAACGGTCTTTAAGATTTCCTCTACATTCATTGAGAACCACACCAGGTAATGTTATCGTTTTTGCTTCGACTGTCAAGGATAATTTCTAGAATTCAAAAGCAGAAGGAAAGCCGACTGTATTTACCCATATTTTACTCTTTCCATTTTTCTTTCTTCATTCCTGATGTTGCAGGCTTCCTTCGTTTATCATTTCCTTTCTGTTTCAAGAACTTCGTTTAGCCATTTTTTAAAGAGTAGGTCAGCTGGAGACAAATTCTACTAGTTTTCCTTCATTTGGTAACGTCTTGATTTCCCCTTCATTCCTGAAAGATATTGTTGCCAGATATAGAATCTGAGGTTCACAATTTTTTTTTTCTTCAGCACCGGAAAAAATGTGCAATTCCTCTGTCCTCTAGGGTTCTGATGAGAAATAGGCTGTTCTTTGAATTGTTTTTCCACTATAGCTAAGGTATCTCTTCTCTCACTGCTTTCAAAACTTTTTTCTTTACTTTACAGAAAGTTGATTAAGATGTGTCTTAGTGTGGATTTCTTTGGTTTTATCCTGTTTTGGATTTGCTCAAGCTTCTAGAATCTTAGGTTTATGTCATTTGCCAAATTTGGGGAATTTTCAGCCGTTGTTTCTTCTAATATTTTTTTCTGCCCCATACTCTTTTTCCTCTCCCTCTGGGACTCTGATGACACAAATGCTAGATCTTTTGCTAGAGGCCTACATATCCCTGAGGCTCTACTAATTTTTTTCAGTCTGTTTTCTGTTGTTCAGATGGGGTAATTTCTATGTTCTGTCTTCAAGTTCACTGACAGGCATATCTTTCCTCTCTCCCCTCCATTCTGCTCTTGAGCCCATTCACTGAGTTTTTTTATTTCAATTATTGTTTTTCAGATCTAAAATTTCCATTTGGTTCCTCATATCTTCTATTTCTTTGCTGAGACTCTGTTTATCATTTGTTCTAAGTTTATTTGTAATTGCTCATTAAAATATTGTTATTATGTCCTTGTCAGATAATTCCAACATCTGTGTCATCTTGATATTGACACCTGTTAATTATATTTTTTTCCTTCAAGTTGAAATTTCCTAGGTCCTTGGTATAATGAATGATTTTTAAGTTGTAGTCCTGGATATTTTAAGGTATTATAAGACCCTGGATATTCATATATTCTGTTTAAGCAGAACTCCTCTGACGTTGTGCTGGTGGGGGTGCTGGGGAACTGCCTGTTGCCACAAGGTTGAAGTAGAGAAGTTCAGGTTCTCCCCTGGCCTCTGTAGATAACCCAGGTGGTATGTTGGAGGTGCCCTGTTACTCTTCCCCAGATGGCCTCCACTGACATTATAACAGGGGGCCTTATAACCACTGTGCTGTGATGGAGGTCCTGGCTCTCTACTTGGGCCTTTTTTTTTAAAAATATTTATTTCAGAGTGTGTGTGGGGGGGGTGAGGGGCAGAGAGAAAGGAAAAGTAGGAGAGGAAGCAGACTCCCCGCTGAGTGCGGAATCTGAAGTGGGCTCCATCTCCAGACGTGGAGATCATGACCTGAACGGAAACCGAGAGTCTGATGCTCAGACAACTGAGACTCCCAAGCGCCCTGACTTGAGCCTCCTTTGACACCACCCACCACACTGGCTTCTTTACAGCCAGGTGAGGGTGGAGTCTACGCCTCCAGCTCAGCCATTGCTGTAAGGGGTAGAGATGGGCCTCAGTTTTCTTGGTAGCATTTGGTTGGAGTAGTGCAATTATTGTCTAAAACTAGTCCATCTTGGTAGGCTGCCCCTTTCTGTGTCCTTTGGCTACAGAGTATTTTCTCCTGGGCTTTTTGTGTGCACATTTGGCGTCTCTGGATTGCAGCTCCTCCATTATGGGATATATAATGCAACGCCCACTGTAGGATATATGAGGCAGAAAGAAAACCCAAGGACTTCACCACATATCATTGCTTGGATCTTGAGGTCCCTAACTGGTCTGCATTCTTCTCTCCACTGTCCTGAGTCTTATTTGTTTTGTATACAATACATGAGGTTTTTTGCTCTGCTTACTGGGAGGAATAGCAGAGAAATACATCCACTCCATTTTGTCTGGAATCAAAAGCCTCAACTTACTTTTAAATAGATTTTAATTCTTTGCTAAAATTCTTCATCTTTTCTTTTTGAATTTATTCATTGCCATTATTTTAAAATTTCTGATTGATACATGAAAAGTCTGTAACTCCCATGGGACTGTTTCTATTTTTCTTCCTTGATCTTTCATCTTTTGATATTGTCAGAATGAAGTAACTTTCAGCTGGATGCTGTATATTATAAATTAAAATTTGTGGTAATCATTTGAGGCTTCAGATGATATCTTCCTCCAGAGACAGTTTACTGCTGCTTCGTGCAGGCAGTTTGAGCAGTGGCACATCAGCTTACTCAGTCCGGGGTGGGACTAAGACCACGTAGGACTCTGGGTTTGTACCAATTTGTCTGTTTCTGATTAGCCCTTGCTTCTAATATGTAGCCACTCAAGTGTCCTAACTGAAAGCCTGTTGAACAGTGCCCCCTTCCTTGATAGATGCCAAATTTGTATTTTCCCCGACCCAATGATACTGCCTACAGCTTCTGCTTGAGGTCTCTGCCTCTTGACTGACCTCCCTGCTACTAGGTATCTCTCTCAGTCACCGGTTATGAATCAACAAATGCCTCAAGGTGAAACTTTACTATCATGTTCACCCCTGAATTCCCTTTGCTCTAGGATCTCGACCCCATAAGTCCTTGGTACCTTAGTACTTCTTCAATCCTTCAAACAAGTGTTTTGTTTCGTTTTTAAATCCAGCTTTTCTTGGGCGCCTGGGTGGCTCAGTTGGTTGAGCGGCTGCCTTTGGCTCAGGTCATGATCCCGGAGTCCCTGGATCGAGTCCCACATCGGGCTCTCTGCTCGGCGGGGAGCCTGCTTCTGCCTCTGACCCTCTCCCCTCTCATGTGCTCTCTCTCATTCTCTCTGTCTCAAATAAATAAATAAAATCTTTAAAAAAAAAAAATCCAGCTTTTCTAATTGTTCTTGATGGGTAGGTCGTTTTATTTCAAGCCAATTCACCCACAGCTGGAAGTAGAACTGAATTATCTTATTATTTCTAATTTACCTATTGGTTATTTTGTATTTTTCACGTGCACAATCAAATCTGCAAGTGATGACAAATTTGCTTGTTCCTTGTCAATATCCATATGTTATTTATATTTTCATGCTTCATGTCTGAGGTCTCTTCCATCAAGCTAGTGAAATTCAGGCACTTTAGTGGGTTTTTTGTGGGTTTGTTTTGGTGATAGGGAGGGGCTGTAAGTGCTCCAATTTTGCAATACTCATTTATCTTGCAAGACTCTTAAATTTTCCTCTTTGCTGCTTTTCTTTCTCATCACCTAATTGTCAAAGGGTTCTTCTCCTTTTTCACTTTTTTCCTCCACCAGAAGCTACGTTTCAGTGCTGTCCCTTCAAATCATGCCTGCCTCCTGTGAATTGTGCTCACTTTGAAGCCCCTTGCCTATAGTTTGTGCTCTGATCTACTTGGACATTTTTTTTTTAAAGATTTTATTTATTTATTTGAGAGAGAGAGTGAGAGAGAGAAAGAGCACAAGAGGGGGGAGCGGGAGAGGGAGAAGCAGACTCCCCGCCGAGCAGGGAGCCCGACATGGGACTCAATCCCAGGACTCCAGGATCATGACCTGAGCCGAAGGCAGTCGCTTAACCAACTGAGCCACCCAGGCGCCCTACTTGGACATGTTTTTAGACTCAGAATGAAGATGGACTTGGTCTTTCTGGCAGTAGTTACAGGACTAACCTCTGCAATGCCCTTGCACAGGCATCCTCCTTCTGTCTTTCTTGCAGTTGATCTCCCTCTGCCTTTGCTCCACAAAACCTTGCACTGGGGTGGTGCTGGGGCAGGCATTTGAGAGTACATGCTAAGATTTGGTGATTTTTCTCATTTTATTCAGGTAGTTTGACGTTTCAAAATTCTCCGACTTCAAGTTACGCTGAGAGTGTGGCTTTTGTGTAGGTTTACTTTTTCCTTCTTGTTCTTTGCATTATTTTGCAATGAAATATTGGGAAACAGGTAGCTTAGGTTGCCACCAATGACTTCAGTTACCTGGAAGTTCACCTTTATTCTTGAACGGTATGTTCAATATAGAATTCTATGTTGGAAGCTATTTAATGTTTTACCCAGCACTTTCAAAGTATAATTTTTACTGTATTCTGGTTTCCATGGTTGGGAGTGAGTCTAATCTTTTAGTCTAACTGCTACTTTTTGAAGTTAATTTATTTTCTTTCTGACCGCTTTACTTTTTTTCTCTTTGTCTTTGGTGCTCAGCAGTTTCACTGTTGAGTCTAGGTGTGGGTGTTTACTTTTTCTTACTTAGAATTGAGTTTCTTTAATCTATAGATACCATTTATCAATTTGGGAAAATTCTGCATCATTGTCTCAAAATAGTTTATGCTCCATTCTTTCTCTTCTATAACTCTGATGATCAAACATGTATTAGTCTTATGTTAAGTCCACACTTTTACCCTCACCTTCCTATTTTCTACCTTTTTGTCTCTGCTGCGTAAGAGTTTCTTTGGGTCTGTTTTGAGGTTCACTGCTTCTCTGTGTCCAATCTGCCATTGTGACTGTGCATTCTAACTTCTGTACTTTCATTTCTGGAAGTTCTATTATTTTATAGTTTCCTGTGATAGTCTCAGGCTTATCTTTTATTCTTTGAAAACATAAGTATATTTGTTTTACAGTGTCTGATAATGTCAACACCTGAAACCAGTATAGGCCTTTTTCTGCTTTCTTATTGGTGGTTTCTCTACATGCTTGGTTATCTTTGCCTGTGTTTGGTCATTGCAAAATCATGAGGTCTCCATCAAATCTAGGATGGAAATACCTTCCACTAGAGAAGAAATGAGTTTAACTCAGTTACCTAGAGGTATCACTACATGGCTTGATACCTGGATCACCTAGGCTATGCGTGCGTGGCTAGATTCTAGACACAATATTTGCTGTGCCCAGTCCCTTTCAAATGTGTTCCATTCAAGTCCTGCTGAATAGAAAACTATATATACAATCCTTCCCCTGTTGCCCTCCCAAAACCCACATCCTCCAAATAAAAACCCAGTGCCAACTCTATATTATCTTTGCAACTTTTCTGTAAATCTAAAACTATTTTTTTTAAAAGATTTTATTTATTTATTTGACAGAGAGAAACACAGCGAGAGAGGGAACACAAGCAGGGGGAGTGGGAGGGGGAGAAGCAGGCTTCCCGCAGAGCAGGGAGCCCGATGCGGGGCTCGATCCCAGGACCCTGGGACCATGACCTGAGCCGAAGGCAGACGCTTAACGACTGAGCCACCCAGGTGCCCCAATCTAAAACTATTCTAAAATTATTTTCTAAAAAAATCCAGTTGTCCAATTCAGCCGTTATCATAAGCAGCCCACTTGCCACCTATGCCATTCCTTATTTGTAGGATCAATTCTTATGGGCACCTCACATCTTTCAAATGCTAAATCAAAAGCCTGTTTGATCTTGAACTCTACTGGAATCATACAAAACCTAGTAAGTGACAATAATAATTATAAACATTAGAATAACTTCAAATACTCAAAAACAGTAGTGGTTCAGATCTAGCAATCTAGATCTCTCCCCATGACCCCTTTGCTTTGGCTCAATCTCCATGGCAATCACAGAATGTAATCCATGTTACAATTTCTATTTGATCTACAATCTCTTTCTACATGTTCCATCTTAAATTTCTACTGCTACTATTTTCCACCTACAGCTTCGATTGCATCACAGCTCCTTTATATTGCTTGTAATTGAATCCATAAATTGTCTTTGCTGAATTTGAGGTGTCCATCTCAATATACTCCCCCTTCCAATTACCACACTTTCAATCTTCTCAGCCTTCTGTCTTCGATCTTGTCCATGCTGGCCTCTAAACTTGGATAACTTTCTGCTCCAATTCTTGCTTGCCTTGTCTACATTTGTTTATACAGTTAATAGGGAATAGGATTCCATCTGACTTCAGACAAAATGCAGAAGTAACATGCTTGTTTTTAACATTCTACTGATTAATGTAGGTGGAAATTGTGATATTAAAGTTAAAGATGGGAGCCGCCTGGGTGGCTCAGTTGTTAAGCGTCTGCCTTCGGCTCAGGTCATGATCCCGGGGTCCTGGGATGGAGCCCTGCATCGGGCTTCCTGCTCAGCGGAAAGCCTGCTTCTCCCTCTCCCACTCCCCCTGCTTGTGTTCCCTCTCTCGCTGTCTCTCTGTGTCAAATAAATAAATACAATCTTAAAAAAATAAAGCTGGGCTTTATATGCTGATTTCATTGCTTTTAAATTGTGGGTAATAACTGAGGTATTTATCTGAGGTCTGGAATAAACAGCATACGACCAGTTGGCATTCTAGCTGCAGGTAAAAATAAGAGATGAAGCCCTAACACAATGGCATTTATTCGTAACTGAGTAGTGTTAGCACTGAGCATCATGCGTAATTGCTGAGAACAATCAGCTTCTAGAAACCTGAAAAATGAAACATAATTGATAGATCACCACTTATGATACAAACCAAAAGGTTCTTGATCAGTTATGAGAAAACTCCTGACAAAAATTCAGGAAAATATTTCAAACATTGAGGGGAAAGAACCATTATTACTATTCAGACTTCTTGCCACAGGTAAGTAAGGCTCTTTTCACTGAATAGGCATAAATTCAATCTAATTTCATTTAAAAACAAATATGAATATGAATTGGCACAATTCTAAAAACTTTACTGCCATGCTATAGACAATCTATGGGACTACATAATGGAAAATTTCATAGCTCTTTTTTTTTTTTTTAAGTATTCATGTGTAGGGATTTCTTCTAAATTAAAATGACCACCTGTAAACAGATCTTCGTTTGTTCATATATTTGGTACAATACCTTTCTTTCTTCTTTCAAAAGATCAGAAAACAGCAAATGAAGGAAAATGATCCTGGTTACCACGGGCATTCAATTCTGAGTCAAGTATTATATCAATACAATCCTATTGGGTATTATTCCTTAACTGGTAGAGAAAGTAAGACTTAGAGAACGTGAAGAAACCTATACAATGCAAGCTCACATAGGAAGCAAGTGGGAGAGCCGAGAATCAATCACAGATGGGGCCAACTCCAATGTCCGTGTTCGAATCTCCATGTTATAGTTCCCCTCCAGCAGAGATGTTCTTTTTAGAGGAACCAACCACAATGGAAGTACAGCTTTATTCTCATTTCTATTTCTCTGGTCTGGACTATGAGTTCCTTGTCAGCAGAGCCCATCTTTTTACGTAACTTCACTTTCCCTGTTCCTATTGGACCCAGCGGTATCAACAAAAACTCAAAGGGGATGGTGAATTCATCACCACTGTGCCTAACGCCGTAGGACACATTATAGAATGTGTCTTATTTGGAAAAAGGACAAAATTTTTAACAAACAAGTTTGAAATGTGCACATAAACTTTTCAATGGCCCGTTTTGTGGTGTTTGTTGTGGAGTGATTGGACATGTATCAATCTAGCTGAGCCACAAACAGAAAGAACTCTGGCTACTATATGATGTGATTATTTCAGAAACAGCTTTCTTTTGAGTCAATTCATGAAGACAGAAACACTCTACAGGTGACACTCTGTATTCCTAGCCTGGTACTATTTTCCCCCTAGTATAGGTAGGAAAACGAAATACATAACTTTCAAATCAAGACAATAGTTTTTTCTTGTCTATTGCTTTTGAAAAAAGATTATGAGACAAAACACAAAGAAAGACAAACATCATAAAATAACTTTTATACAGGATTAGTAGATCTGTTTACATATAAAAAACAGAAAGGACCTCATTACAATTAGATTTCACATAAATTACACAGATTGACTTTTTAAAACTACTATTCAACTTCATTTAAAGTCCCTTTTAAAAATTTCATTTTGAAGGCACAGTGCATGAAATAAACCAAAGACTGAAGCACTTGAGATGAACGAGTGTTGGGCACCTCATATAAATAGCTATAGAATTGTTCTGGAGCCTGGGAATGTCACTCTGAAAAGATGGAGAGGTGAAAAGTTTATTTTTACTCTGAGCATAAAAAAATACCATTATGTCATACCTCCAGAAAATCTGCAGCATGGCCAGCATAGAATGTAGCTAGTACATTCATGTTATGCCATTTATAAAAGTCATAATCATACATATTTACATAATTTATATCCAATTGCCTTAAAATGATAGCCTATTTTCAAATTTCATAATATGTTCTGTCTAATCAAAATCAACTAGGACAATATTCTGAAAATCAGGTGGAATATTAATTATTGCTAAAGATTGGAGAAATGGGTGTTGGGAGATGTTTCTTTATGAACTGGAAATCCATGTTTAGTTGACATTAATCAAAGGCCCTAATTACCCCAAAGAATCTGCTATAGTTAAAACAAATCAGAAACTCAAAGAATTACCAAAAAGTTGCTAGGTAGAAAGTCACTGAACATCAACCACAGCGGAATTTTTTGTAGTAACAATAAAGTTGCTATCTTTAAAAACAATTCTACCAGAGAACCATAGGCGGGGCACCATCACAGCATTCATAGCCAAGAAGCTTTTAATACAGCAGGGACAAAACCTGGCAACAAGTGCATTTCTGGCAACAAGAAGAGAAAACTATTTACTATTGAGAATAAATGGGAATGGAGGAGCAGGTCATGGTTACTGAGTAACCTGGTATTAGCTCAGAAACACAATAAGCTCAGGCATTAAGGACTACCTTTTATTTATTTGTCAAATCATAATTATTTTTAAGTTCAATATTCGTTAATTCAGCAAATCCATCCAGGTGAAAATTACCAAAGATTAACCAATCAATCACACTGGGCCAAATATACATTATGTTTCCTTTCTGGAGGATGACAAAGTCCCCAAGCAAATTCCCTCCAGTGAGAATTGCAAGCATTCCTCAACTGGACAGGATCCCAAACACTAAGCAAGTGTTCAGCAAAATACATCAAAAACAAAAGGTCTCTCCATCTGAAATTAACTTGAGTTCATCTTATCGGACTGCATAACCAGTACAAGTACATTTACACAGGCAGACACTTTGAAAATTACCTACTCAATCACTTTGCTTTTATTAAGGAGCTGGGAAGGAAGAAGGCTTACAAGCTGATCACCAGGACAAAAAACATGCCTTGTGAGTAAAGAAAGGCACAACTCAGATTTGGGCAAATTTCTTAATACTGTGATACTTACTTGCCTCCATGACTCCAAGGAAATGGAAAGTCTCTAGGAGAAACACTGAAGAAATGCATTCCCCATTCCATATGGCTTCAATGCCTTAAGCGGTTAATGTGGTCTAAGATTAGATCCACAAATAAAAGACAAAGCAGGGCTGAGAACACAATGTTAGTAGTCATGATCCTATACATTCATGTTCATAGCTAACACAGGCTGAGAAGGTCTTATTTTCCAGAGCAATGCATGATTTAGAAACTCATTAAAGATTCAAGATTTATAGCAGAATTTGGTTTTACTTTCAGGAAAAATTACTAAAAGAACTATCTGTATGTTCATTTCTAAAAAAAATTGTATACATGCTTAAAGACATGGACTCCAGCCACTGTGATGAACAGTTAAAGACATGGTTAATTCAAAAGAGAAATGAATTTAAAAGGCACCCTCTAGTGAGTGAAGACCAATGCTAATAAAGTAAAGACTGTCACGTCAACTTTGTTTCATTTCTAGCTGCAATGTCCCAAGCAGGGCCAGCCACTCAGCCCTTTGTTGGTTTTGACTTTGCACTCTTAAAAGTAAAGCTAAAAAGAGCATTGCCACCACATCACCCCCTTAAAGAAAATGTAAAGTATTATTAGAAGACATTAAATCATGTCTATTTCAGTAAGTATTAGCTGTGTATGTGGTGGGGTGAGAGTGGGTGGCAAGGGCTCAAAATTTAGAGTTGTTAATAATAGGATTAATATCAAAATGGCTTAACCTTGAACCACCCAAATTTATCACAGATACTCACTAACAAATGTCATGATCTCATTATTCCTGCTAAACCAAATCTCTTTATATAAAGCCACTTTGGGCGCATTCCTCAAAAAACTTGGAATGACCTACACGGGTGGTAAACCACTCCATATGAAGGCTTTGGGATGATTGATACATTAATGGATATAGAATACAATTTGAAAAGATGAGAGCAAGTTTTTTGATCCCCTGATTTAGTACAAATTCAGCAGCAACTTGGCCATTAAAAACATTCAAAGGTATTAAACCATTAGATCATTGGTAAGACTCATACTTACAAAAAGCATCAATTCCATTGAAAAGCATGATATGACAGACACAGTAAAAGAAAATCTTTCAGGTCTTTGCAATAACCTGAGTGGCAGTGAAGATGATACTTTCTCACCACAGTGTTACAGAACACGGTAGTCCATAGTTCACATTTTTTTTTTTTAATGGAGGGAGCCATATTTAAATGCTTTCAACTGAACTTTTAACAAAACTGGTTGATCAAAAAGAGACTGTCAAATGAAACATTAGGACAAAGAACCCAATCACTTGCAGAGGCCTCTATGAATAAGACTGGCCAAGCTATTTCAGTAACAGTAGGATATCCGTAGGCTTGAACTGGAGCATGAACTGTAGATATTTTGTGTTCAAATGTCGGTTAAAGAATGTGCAAGTAGGTCTCTTCCACACTTCCAGATATTTTCAGTAGAATTCAGATCTTGTACATTGCCGGGTCATCTGAAAGCCATAAGTGTACAACACAGAAAAAGGTTCAAATTTAGGAAATATGAAAGAATTAGGCATTCCTAGAATAAACTAGTGCTTCACAGATAAAAAGCAGCAGCACCTGTGGGATTTTTAAAAGTTGAAAGATATGCGACACAAGTTTTAGCTTTTGGTAGATCTCCCTCTCAGTTCTATTCAAATGGACATTTAGATCTTTTACAACAAAGTCAACAAGTTCTCCCTTAAAATGGGGGTATTTAGAACTTTGCTAAACCTTATAAGAGAGGTAGTGAAATCCTGCTTAAAGCATAGCCCACCAGTTCTGATCTAACCTTGGAACAAGTAGAAAGCCAAATGCGGAAGCCCATTTATTCATTTCCTAATATTATATATATTTAAAAATCAATCCAGCCTCCATTAAACCTGAATGATAAGAGAAAACTCCAGCTATTTAATAACTAGAGGAAAGTACTTCTCAGTAGGTTGAGAAAACCTTGTGTTTTTAAAGCTTTATGTCAGATTCTGACTGCTGTCCCTGCCTAAATGTTTCTGGATTCTTTTGGCCATCTAAAATAAAGAGAAAAAGCTAAAGCCACTAGTAAACACCTGATGTGCAAAATATAACATCCACTAGTTGGCTTTATGCAGTTATAACACAAGCTCCAAACAGCTCATCTTAAATTAAAAAGAAAAACAAAGTGGCTGTCCCATTTCTGCTGCATAAATAGAAAGCAGATCTTTTTTTTTTTTAAGGTAAGAGTACTTAAAGGAGGGGAAGTTCAAAACTGCCAGCCAAATTCACAGAGAATACAAATTTAGCAAGTTAACTCCCCAAAGCTCTTTGAAGAAGCAAGAGAGTCTCTCTTCTTAATGCAGTGTCTCCCAAAAGGAACTGTAATTTTGCTTGGTACTTATGCTGGGAGATGTGCGAAGTCTGTGTTTCAATGTTTGCTAGAATATAACGTTTCCTCTTCAGTGTCTGTTTCATCCTGGAACTCATGGCTTAAGAGGGACTTCTTGGAGCCTGTTGACATCATGCGAATTTCATCTTCATACTCATCATGATGCTGCCTGAGCCGATGAAAGCCATCCTTGTGTCTGTTAGACTTGATTGAGCAGATGCACCAAATAATGCAAGCTGTTAGGATCAATGCTGACATGGTGGCGCCTACCAAACAAAATCACCATGTGAGTGGTGTTCCACTTTAAGAATATAAATAAGCTGCTTACAGTGACACTTTCTATGATATGGCCTTTATTTATTTTATTTTTATTTCATGCACTTAGAAACAACTTTTATTATTACACAGGCAGTAGATGTTTACTATGCAAAATTAGAAAAATACAGATAAGCAAAAACACCAAAAACCCAAACCAAAACTCCGTATCACATCTCCATTAACCAGAGATCATTTTTAACAACTCTGGTGAATATTTTTCAGAGCTTTCTTCATGCATATGTATGTATATGCATGTTTTTCTTTTACCACAATGAAACCAAACTGTCTACTGTTCTACAACTGACTCTGTATCAGTGACTTCTATGGATCCTTTCCAGTAAATTTTTTTTGGGGGGGTTTATTTTATTTTATTATTTTTTTATTCTTATGTTAATCCCCATACATTACATCATTAGTTTTAGATGTAGTGTTTTCCAGTAAATTTTACCTCATCCCAAACTCCTCATTTATTCAAAATATTTATACATAGGTTATCAAAATAAGAGTCTCAGTAACAGAAAATAATAAACCCATAATAAAAATTAAGTTCATGACAGCAAATGGGGGGGAAAGCCAGATTTAAACCATTGCTGACTCCTAGCTCCTATGTTTCTAACCACTAAGTTATTCACCCTTTATCTGGTTCAAGCTAATATTCTCTACTTTAAACACTCCACAACAGACTCTATGATTTGACCATGTTTCCAATATACTATTCTCTATTAACTAAGAATCTCTCCCCCACACACCCTATACTTAAACTTGGTTATTTTGGTCAAGTCCAAATTGCACTTTAGAAATGCACCAAGGGGGGAAATCGGAGGGGGAGACGAACCATGAGAGACTGTGGACTCTGAGAAACAAACTGAGGGTTCTAGAGGGGAGGGGGGTGGGAGGATGGGTTAGCCTGGTGGTGGGTATTGAGGAGGGCACGTTCTGCATGGAGCACTGGGTGTTATGCACAAACAATGAATCATGGAACACTACATCTAAAACTAATGATGTAATGTATGGGGATTAACAGAACATAATAAAATAAAAAGAAGAAAAGAAATGAACCAAGGTTCTCTGTGTCAAAAAGATACAATATAGCAGAGCACTTATTATTTTACTACATTTTTTTTTCCTTTCTAACCTTTCAGTAATTCAAGCTATGGCACAAATTAATCCTGGAGAAAACAAATATTTCCTCTTTCCATGATCTTAAAAAAATAACTATAAGTCGAAGTCCAAGGGACTTACGATCTTAATATAAAGCAAATGATTCATTCAGTCAACAACTCTTCACTAAGACCCACTACATGCCAACCATGGTCCTAGGTGCTGGAGATGTAGATAAACTCCCTGTCCTCTCAGAGTGTTTATATTTTAGTGGGAAAGATCAAATATAGACAAGTAAGTGACTAAATATATAATACAATGTTAAGCGGTAGTAAGTTCTATAATAAAAAAAAAAGTGGGGTGGAGAGAGTGACAGGGGTGCTATTTTAGCTAGGGTGATCAGGGAAGACCGCTCTGTCGAGGTGACATTTGAGTACAGACCTGAAAATGTGAGGGAGCAAGCCATGAGAATATATGGGTGACCAGTATTAGAAGAAAAGTGATTAGCTTGAGGTGATGGGGAGGTGATCTACTCTCAAACTAAAATGTCAGAACTGGCTTTATTTATTTTTTATTTTTTTCAAATTTTCATTTAAATTCTACTTAGTTAACATATAGTACAATATTGGTTTCAGGAACAGAACTGGTTTTCACTTCAACTACCGAAAATTTAAATTTCTTTACCTGATACAGTTACCACAAGCTCCCTTGGCAAACCAAATATCCGGTTATCTGTGTCAAAGACTATTACCACAGAACTAGCTGCATCATGATGCACAAAGACCTAGAGGGATAAAGTGCAAGAATCATGAAAAAGTTTACTTTTCATACAATATACAACTTTTCATACAGTATAAAGTGCAAGAATTTCATACAGTATACAACTTTTCATACAATATAAAGTGCAAAAATTATGAAAAAGTTTACTTTTGATACAACTCTTCACACAATATACTTAAGGTATATTGTATCCCAGAAATATTCCTAGGGCCTTTATACTAAACCAAGGAGAGGAGTCATTGTCCTCAGAGGTATACAAAATGGTATAAAAATTTCCCTTTTGTCGCTGAAGGAAAGATATCATAATCAAGAGCTGGTTACACATCTTATTTCTTCCTCATGAGAGTTTCAAAATAAAATGGAAATACCATTAAGATTAAGAATTTACATGATACTACTAAACTTGACTTTCTTACCTGGGAATGTTGTTGCTGGTACCCATCAGCGATGGCATTGATGTTATGGACGCCTGGGGCTAACAGCACATGGAAATAGCCTCCTTCTTTTGTGTGCACCTTTATTCCTTCATTGAGTACAATGACTGCTTTAGAAATTGGTTTTCCAGTTTTATCTTTAACAAAACCATGGACTCCCTTGTGAACCTGTAAAAAATATTCAAAATATAGATTTGTTACAATATTCTCAGGGCAATAGCTTGAGCCATGACAAAAACAACGAACAAACGAATCCACAACAAAACCCCCCCATAAAACTAGCTTGTTGGTCCTTCCCCACTGACTCTGGCCTCGTTTGCTATGCATTCCTTGCTTCAGAGCACAGAGCTGACATAAGGGAACTCTGATACAGTCAAAGCCTGAAGGGTTAGGACCCAAACCTTCTGATGTCTTGAGGACTGACTTTCCACCACAGTACACTCTCTCTGCATGATATTCAACGAGAAAATGTGCAACACCTCACAGGATTAAATCACCTCAAGTACGGCAGATTCCAAGTATGTGAAATCGCGGCACCTATTTAAGGTGGTAGAAATTCAACAAAACTCTTTCTATATATATATATATTTTTTAAATTTTTATTTATTTATTATTTGAGACAGAGAGAATGAGAGAGACAGAGAGCACATGAGAAGGGGGGAGGGTCAGAGGGAGAAGCAGGCTCCCCGCCGAGCAGGGAGCCCGATGCGGGACTCGATCCCGGGACTCCAGGATCATGACCCGAGCCGAAGGCAGTCGCTTAACCAACTGAGCCACCCAGGCGCCCCTCTATATATATTTTTAAAAACAAGAGTATAAATTATTGGTAAAAGATTAAGGAAATGTTTTGATAAAGCTTTTCGTTGAACATACTGCTGGGCTGCGCTGCTAGTTGGAAGGGAAAGGCTCACCTCCACCAACATGCTAAGAAGAGACCTCTTATTTTCCGCCCACAGGGAAGGCAGCTGTGCTGCGCTGGGGAAGTAGCAGCAGCTTGTGTATACTGTGATTTCCGGGCAGTGGCCATAGGTGACACTGTAATCCTGCAATATAAAATTCAAAGACAGATGTAGAAAAAGTAATAAATAAAAATAAGGAGGAGGCTATGTCATCCAACGAATGGAACAGAAAGAAAACCTGGGGGATATAAACCAAGAATCAGTAGAGCATTTTATAGCCAATACAAATGAACCACTCAGTATTATCATCAGTCACAAACACGGCTCTTGCTAAGAGAGTCCTTGGGACCAGGTACTAGGTCTAATCCATTGCTGTATCTCCAGGGCTTGCCACGGCGGCTGGCAGGTAGAGGGGGCTTATTAGGGTTTGTTGAATAAGTGAGTGAATATATAAGTGCATGCAGATGGGCAGCTTCCTTCGAGACTCCGGAACTTCACAGCCGTTCCTGGAGCCTGGAGGCAGAAGCTCAAGCACCTGCCCTCTGATACCTTCACGCTGCCGGGGACAGCAGCCAATGCCTCCCGGAGGGCAATTCTCCAGGCACCGGAACTGCTTGTGTGGACGGGTTCCAAAACCTAACTTACCACCTCCCCCTACCCACCCCAAACCTGTCCTTTTTCCTTATTCAGTCAATGGTATTAACTCATGTTCTCACGCAGACATGAAATCTCTTGTCTTTGACTTCAGTTTCTCACCATCATCCATAATTTGCCAAATCCTGTCATTTCCACCTCTGCAATATCGCTGTAACTTCATCCCTTGAGTCCATTCCCATTGTCGCCACCCTAATCCAGGCCCTCATTATTTCTTGACTAGGCTATTCTACACCGGTCTCCCTGTGCCACAGTCTCTCTTTCCTCCAAACTATCTTAACCCACTGCTGAGAGATTAATTTTTCCACAGCACAGTTCCGATCATGTTACTATATATCTGCTCAAACCTTCAGTGGCTTCCCATTCCTTACTAAAACAAAGTATTCAGAGCCCCAAACTCTCTTTCCATTCTTGTCTTCTGCTGCTCTCCATTACACCTCCTGTTCTAACTAAACTAGAATGCTTATTGACCTCTGCCCATACTGGTTTTTCTTTCTGGAATGTTCTGCCTCACCATCTCTACATCCCAAATGCCATTTCCTCTATGAAGAGAACACTGTATCTCTGACTAGGTGTAATCTTTTCTGTCTTTAATTTCTCATGGCACACTAAGAGTTGCTCTCCCTGAGGTCAAATCAATTAATTCTGTAACATAGTTATTTGTACAGTGGGATAGGAAATACATTTTATTTATCACTAGTAGAGCAAAGTGCCTCACACGTAGTAAGTTCTTAGTAAATAAAGGAGGGAAGGCAGGCAGAGATGAGAATGAGGTCAAATTTCTAGTTGTACATGTTAATGAAATGATGAGCTAACCACCCACCTGCTAACAACTCCTTACTAATTTGAAGTGGATGGACAACCAATTAAAATATTATCCAAAAGAAATTAAAGAAGACCTAAGTAAATGGAAAGACGTAACTGAGTTCATGAAGAGGAAGACAATATTATTGAGATGTCAATATAACCCAAAGTGATCTACAGATTCAACAAACCCTTAACAAAATTCCAACAGCATTCTTTGAAAAGAAAGACAGAAAGACAGGAAGACAGAAAGAAAGAGACAGATGGGAAGAAAGAAAGAGACAGACGGGAAGAAAGAAAGAAAAGAAAAGAAAAAAGAAAAGAAAAGAAAAAAGAAAAGAAAAGAAAAAGAAAGAAAGAAAGACCAATCCTCAATTCAAATGGAATTGCAAAGAGCCTTGAAAAGCCAAAAACAACCTTGAAAAATAAAAAGGTTGGAGTACTTACACTTATTAATTTCAAAACTTACCACAAAGCTACAGCAATCAAACAGGGATATTGGGAGAAGAACAGATATAAATACCAATGAAATAGAATTGAGAGTCCAGAAAAAAACCCATACATCTATGGTCAATTGATTTTTGACAAGGGTGCCAAGACCACTCAATGGGGGGAAAAAGTAGTCTTTTCAACAAATGGTGCTTGGACAATTAATTAGATTTTCACATGCAAAAAACGAAGTTGAACCCCTACTTCCCATCATATACAAAAATCAGCTTAAGATATATCAATGATCTAAATACAAGAGCTAAATACATAAAACTCATAGAAGAAAACATGGAGGTAAATCTTCATGACCTTGGATTTGGCTATGAATTCTTAGATATGACAACAAGAGCATGAGCAGCGAAAGAAAAAACAGGTAAATTTGACTTCATCAAAATTAAAAACTTTTGTGCATCAAAGGGCATTATTAAGAAAGTGAAATGACAACCTACATAATGGGAGAAACTACTGGCAAATCAAACAAATGGTAAGTGTTTAACATCCAAAATAAATACAGAATTCTTATAACCCAACAACAAAAAGACAAGCAACCCAATTTAAAAATAGGCCAATAGGCAATGGAATAAAAATAAATACATAAATAAAACAGGCAATGGAGAAACAGACATTTCTCCAAAGAAAATATACAAATGGTCAATAAGCACACGAAAAGATGCTCAACATTATTAGTCTTCAGGGAAATGCAAATCAAAACTACAATGAGCGGGGCGCCTGGGTGGCTCAGTTGTTAAGCGTCTGCCTTCAGCTCAGGTCATGATCCCAGGGTCCTGGGATCGAGCCCTGCATCGGGCTCCCTGCTCAGCGGGAAGCCTGCTTCTCCCTCTCCCACTCCCCCTGCTTATGTTCCCTCTCTCGCTGTGTCTCTCTATCAAATAAATAAATAAAATATTAAAAAAAACAAAAACAAACTACAATGAATTAGCACTTCACACCTGCTGTATAAAAAGGAAAATAACAAGCGTTGGTGAGGATGTGGAAAAATCGGAACCCTCATAGACTGTTGGTGGGAATGTAAAACAGTTCAGCTGCTGTGAAAAACAGTTTGTTGGTTCCTCAAAAAGCTAAACATAGAATTCGGACATGACCAGCAATTCCACAGCTAGGTATGCAACCCCAAAGAATTGAAAACAGGGGTTCAAACTTACAATTGTACACAAATGTTCATTGCCTGTTATTCTCAATAGCCAAAAGGCAGACACATCTTAAGTGTCCATCAACAGATGAACTGATAAACAAAATGTGATATACATACAATAGAACATTATGCAGCCATAAAAAGGACCGTAGTACTGATACAGGCTAACAAAATAGATGAACCCTGAAAACATTACGCTAAATGAAAGAAGCCAGGCACAAAAGGACAAATATTGTATGATTCAGCTTACAAGAAATATCTAGAATAGGCAAAAACATAGACCCAGAAAGTAAAGAGGTTACCAGGAGTTGGGGCTTACCAGCAGAATCAGGAGTTACTGCTTAGCGGATTGCAGTTTCTGTTCGGGGTGATAAAAAAGCTTTGGAAATAGATGGCTTAGAATGATGATGATTGCACAACAGTTCAATGTAATTAATGTCACTGAATTGTACAAAAATGATTACAATGGCAAAACAAAAAAAGTGCTGTCAGAGGTTGAAGGTTGTCTTGTCAAGAAAGCCATGAAGCAGATGCCATTCACTTTGATTATATCAGAAAAGTCACCTATTCTGTTGCTCAATGGCCAATAATTATAATTCTATTCTCACTGTATTCTATAGAGCATACCTTCATGCTGCCCAGGTGACTATGCCATTCTGCTCCACGCATTACACCTCCTGGGATATTCTCATCTATAAAAGCATCGAGAGATACAGGATCAACAAGACCTTAAGGTAAGACACCCTCTATCCCCAAAAGCAGCAATGATAACAAGGGGTATGGAAAATACCTACCTGATTTATTTGGGCAACTGGGCTGTCCCATATGCATGGATGGATGGTTATTTGCATAAAGAGATGCCAAATGCTTCAGAGTCTCTTTGTTTTCCACTATAAAAAGAAAAATTCAGAAGTTGGAGAAATCCAAAAGATTTTACTCCAAGTTCAACTTCATGGATACAAAAGTCATCTTTTTCTCCTTCTAGTAAATCTTATACCCCACTGAAGTTTATCGAGGAGTTATTATAATTAACTACATGGTTCTTTTTAGTCCAGGATAATCAGACAAAGAAGATCTACATCTTCCTTATATTAAAAGGTAAAAAAAAATGGTTAGTTTACACAAGAGCCTACCACACTAAAATACAAACTTGTTTTGGTTTTACTACATTCTAGGGCAATTGTGGCCTAATGACAATATTTCTTTTAGGCTGCACTGAAAACAACACAAACTCCATATACAATGGTCCCATAGAGATTCAACAAGCAATTGTTAATCTCATCTTAAGTGCAACCAGTCAGTCAAGGTTTAAAGCAGGGGAGGGCAATTCTGTATTGTTAATATTTGGTTACATATAATAATGAGTTTCTTGAGGTAGGCATTGTGTCTTATTCACTTTTGCATTCCCAATGTTTACAGACATAATAATTGTTCAATAAATGCTTGTGAACTAAACTGAACAAATGTGACAAGATGGCTACACGCAATAAAGCTAGCTCATCTTTAGATCTGACCTCTCTCCTCCAAGTAACTAAGCTGTTGATATATGTACAACCTTCCTACGTTGGTTATTTGCTCATGGAGTGTGCGCAAATGCTCACGATTTTTAAAAAATTTAGAAGGGACATTACCTAATTGGAATTTCCTATCTAAGCTTGAATACTATATAATAAACTGACATTCTACATACCTGTTTGTACTGGTTTGTCATATGGGTATGTGACCAGCACTGAACCACCATCTAAAGCAACAGAAAGGCTGAAGTCCTGTTTTTGAATCAAATTTTCAATGATGGCTTTAGTCTCAGGCTGGGAGGCATTATCTAAAAAACATAAAAGTCGAATATAAAATATCAAGTATTAAAATTGTAGTATGAATAGCTAATAAAATATTCTGTACATGAACACAATCAGCAGCTAATTTAAAAAATCTGTATATAAATACTTTATTACTCCACAAGCCACTATCTCAACAGCATAAAAGATACACTCTAGAAGGCAGATTATCTTGAGTTTTATACACTTCAAAGGTTAACGATCTAAGGAAATTTAAGAAAATTCTTATCAGACACAAAAAGGGATGGATATGTCCTCTTTTAAAAAATAATATCGAGAATATATAACCTATCTTTGAAAGAAAATAAAGTTTTCAGAAATCAGGATGTTTTCCATAGTGCTGTTTGCAAGAGCAAAAAATTAGAAAGAAACTAAATGTCCATTAGTAGGAAAATTGTTGAATAAACTAGACTGTTAACAGCATACTAAGATGTCATTAATAAGAATATGTTAGAGATCTATAAGTACTGAAATGGAAAGATATCAGTGATATACTCAGTGAAAAAAGTTGCAGAACAATATGTATAGTTGATGATCCTATTTAAGTCAATAAGAAAGACTCCATCAAATCAATATACACATACACCATGTGTGTACACGTGTGTACATGTGTATACATGTATATGGGGGATAGAGAGAGAAAATATACCTATCTGTATGGCTAGTGATGGAACCCCTCCAATATTATTGATTGAATTTCTAAGAAAAAACTTGAATTACTTTTACAAATGATAAAGGAGAAAAATTTGACGAGTTTCTAGCTTGTCATTTATACTTTTTATGTACAACCTAGAACGAAAGTAACCCCATTACTCATCTACACAATCTATCAATCTCCTAGTAAAGAAAAATAAGATTATCTGCAAAGTACTTTAACGGCCTAAAAATTAGGCTTACTTGTGAAGTCTGTATCCAAGTCTTTGCCATGAGCATTTGTTTGTCCTCTCTTTGAAGTACAGTCTTTCTCTTGTGCCCTCTCTCGCCCATCTGGATTTAGAGAAGGGACAATCACAATTCTAGTCCTGTCAACCAGCTAAAACAGAAAGAGAAATCAGTTAGCTCTATGTGGAATCCTAAGATACCCTCCCATGCCTCAAACAGAAAGTCTTTCTTGTTTTAAACAGACTTAAAAGGTAGGACTAAAAATAGATAGACAGATAGATAGATAGATAGAAAATTATAGATAGAAAATTCTCTCTTGCTCCAAATAAATTTAAAAAGAAATGAAAAATTATTGCACAACTAATATTCCTAGAGACCTCCTGATGACTTACAAAGGGGTCAGAAACCACTGCCTGCAGGCTAAGTCCAGCCAGCTGCTTGCTATTGTAAATAAAGTTTTATTGGCACACTACCACGCCCATTCATATGACTGTTTTTGTGCTGCAATGGCAGACTTGAATAGTTGCAACACAGAACAGCTGTCCCACAAAGCCTAAAATATATACTATTCGTCCCTTTATAGAAAACGTTTGCTGACCACTGGCTAAAACCAATAATAATAGACTATATTTTCCAGATTAGAAACTGAAATTCGTAGTCTAACAAACATCAGTGTATGTCTGGAAACAATGAGACAGAAAAGTTGAAATCAGCAAGAAAAATGAAGTAGATATTTGTCTTCCTCATAATAATTTCTCCTCTGGATAATCCATAGGCATCAATACCTACATATGCAGCATTAACTAAATTCTGATATACTTCATCCTATATATTTCTGATAGTAAATCAGAATAAATGATGCCTGCCTTATTTATTCTGTTAAAATAGTCTATAGATTGAAAATATTGGAGACCCTAAATTCATTGGTTCTTAACTTTCTCCCCTGGGAGAGAGATTTTTTTCTAAAATGTACATGCTTGGGCTTTGCTACAGGTCTCTGGGTATGTGTATATTTTCTTGAACTTGCCAGATAATTCTGACCCTTACTTATCTCGAAACAAATGGCAATCTAGAGTAAGATTACTAGCTCAAGCTAATTAGACCAGTGAGGCAAATTCTCATAAACTAGAAGTTTTGAAATTCCTGGTAGGTATTTTACCTAGGACATATAGTCTCTTATAACCAAAGTATCAGTAGGTAGCAATATGGCCAAATAGTAGAATAACCTGAGGAGCTTTTATTTATTTATTTATTGTTTATTTATTTAAAGATTTTATTTATTTATTTGTTTGAGAGAGAGAGATAGCAAGAGAAAGAGCATGAGCAGGGCAGAAAGGGAGAAGCAGGCTCCCGGCTGAGCAGGGAGCACGATGTGGGACTCGATCCCAGGACCCTGGGATCACGACCTAAGCCAAAGGCAGACACTTAACCAACTGAGCCACCCAGACGCCCCCTAAGGAGCTTTTATTTTTTATTTTTTTAATTTTATTTATTTATTCATGAGAGACAGAGAGAGAGAGGCAGAGGGAGAAGCAGGCTCCCAAGGAGCAGGGAGCCCGATGCGGGACTCGATCCCAGGACCCTGAGATCATGACCTGAGCCGAAGGCAGACGCTTAACCATCTGAGCCACCCAGGCGCCCCCCCTAAGGAGCTTTTAAAGGAATACTGATGTCTTTGGGGATGGGGCCCAGGCATTGGTATTTTTAAAAACTTCCCAAATGTTTTTAATGTGTAGCCAGGCTTGAGAACCAGTATCCTAGATACTCTCTCATTTTTTAAGGAAAGAACAAAAAAATGTCCTTGGGATACTCCTTACAACTCACATTAAGTAATCAATACAATTTGCTTTGCTGAAAATGGTAAAATAATTTTTGGCCAAATCTGATTTAAGTTCATCTCACCTAATCCCATAGGTGCTTTCTGATCCTAATCATGACATAAATTCTCCCCAAATTTCTTTTAGGGGAGGCAGTATGGTAAAACAAAACAGCATAGACTTTACAATGAGACCCGCTTGGGTTTAAATCTCAGTTTTACCACATACTAGCTGTGTGACCTCCTGTAAGTTATCAAATATCTCTGCCTCAGTTTTTACATCTATAAAATGAAGATAACATAAATTGAGGATTAAATTATGATACATGTAAAGTACTTGGTGTAAGCACTTGACACATAGTAGGTATTAAACAAATATTAGTTCCTTTCCCCTTTCCTAAAGTCTATATAGACAGTGCCAATTAGTGAGTACTCTAGAAGGATGCACACTCTCTCCTTCCTTTCTCTAAGACAACACAGAACTAGGTTACTCAATCATAAGTGACCAATCCTCTGGATCAAAGTTCTTTTCTGTAGTCATGGGTGGCTAAAGTAGACAATGCCATATTGCTTTTCCTAAAATCTCTTAGCAGCCAAGATGTCCAATAATTCTGAACTCCTTAAACGAAAAGAAAAACTATTTGTCTTCCACCTCATTTTCAATATAGTATCCTAATTATAAGTAACTAGCAATGGAAGTCCCTCAAGTTATAATGTACAGAATGGTTAGTAAAGACTGGAAGAGTAATTTGACTATTAAATAAAGGAGTAAAGGATTGAATGCAAATCTTTAGTACTTTTTCTTCTATGCCTCTTAATTACACACAAAGAAATATAACAGAAAGACACTATTAACAATGAGTATAGACAAAGACGGTCCGTTTTTAAAGTGGTAATGCATTAAAAGTGCCTCTGTGTAAAATCCAACAGGAAACAGTAAGCTCTAGGCCCAACGTGGGGCTTGAACTCACAACCCGGAGATCAAGAGTTATAGGTTCTACCGACTAAGCCAGCCAGGCGCCCCTAAAAAATTTTTAATGGTGCATTCATCTCAGTGTGTGACTGAGCTTCTTCCTTCTAAAGCATGTCAAAACAGGCTCTTCTCTTACTTGAGTAACAGCTGGGTTCTTTTTGTAGTTTAGGCAGAGAAATTCTGCCAGAGCCAAAAGTAGTTCAGTTCCAACTGGAGCATTTCCATGGATACCAGCAACAAAACGGATCTTTGGTTCTTCGGGCTCAGATATGTTGGGCTTATTGGAGATTTCGAGGGACCAAATGTGACGATATTCAGAGCTCTGTCCCAAACTTTCAAAAATCAGAAACAAAAAGTCAGAAGTAATCGAGCATTATGTTAATGTTGACGTACAGATTTTTAAAAAAGACATGAAAACAAA
Organism: Leptonychotes weddellii; assembly: GCF_054177405.1. Lineage (NCBI taxonomy): Eukaryota > Metazoa > Chordata > Mammalia > Carnivora > Phocidae > Leptonychotes > Leptonychotes weddellii. The sequence goes on along the minus strand of NC_138383.1, from coordinate 38,013,624 downwards.
CATAAAAAGCCTTTAAAAGTCTTTAAAGAATGAATCATTGTGTCCGAAAATTAATTTTCCTTGGCCAAAGAAAATCAAATACAAGTGAGATATTATCAGATTTAGGAAAGAGTATGATGGGGTTCACCGTTCCTCCAAATTCAGTCATTCTCATACCATCTTCACAATATTTGCCCTACCTTCTATAATCTTAATACTACTACTTAGCTAACATATGTTTTTTAAATTAATTCACTTAAATTTTTTATTATGGAAGAATTTATATATACACAAATGTACAGAACCTTACTTTCTAAATGTAAATTAATTTACATAAATAAGATACTTTATACTTTACTATAAATGTAATAATAGTATTGCAGCAAAAATCATTTAAAGTGTTGTGCTTGCCCAAGAGCTCTGAGCTTAAGGCCCGTTTTCTCTGATACAAAGGGATATTTCCAAGAGTTATATAGAAAAAAATATTAGCATTAAATTGAGAAGGGTTAATAGAATAGAAAAATTATTGTTTTCCCATGGTTCTATTCAATGATACTTAGTGCCCATTGGTGGACCACCTAAAACTGTCTTGTGTCTCACCACTGGCAGGTGTTGCATTTTGGGGGAAAATACTTAACTAAAAAGTGCATCTTGAGTTGGAAGGTTAAAAAAACTTAAATGAACTAAGTAATGGATAGCAAAAATAATGTCCAATTTTTCGTTTACTTTAAAATAAGAAAGTCTATAAGCTCTATACGGCACTAAGATGGACAATATTAAAGCCTGAATTGGGCAGAAATATTCAAGAATCAGTTGAGGAAGAGTATTGCCAAAGGAGATATCACTCTTTGCATCTAGGAACATTATAAACCAGTATTTGAGAAGCTAAATGTACTGGTAATATTAGAAGGACCAATGAAGGAAAATGAAGTAAAAATGTCAAAGGCTAGAAAATGTTCATTAAGTATGTGGTAGAGAACTAAAATACAAAGCTCAGGGAAAAATGCAGAGTAAAGCCCACAATAGGCAGACAATAGGAATCAACAAATGAAGAAAATTATTTTCGAGTAACTGCAACAAGACCTAAAGAAGATTTACAATCAGGGAAAGTGAGGCAGAGCAGCCACAGAAAGTGAAGACAGTCAGCATCAGTTTTACTTAAGCCAGTACTGCATATTTTTCCAGGACCCTCAATCCCATACTGTCCCTAAGTCTTTGGGGAATAGCAACTGTCAATAGAGACTAGAGTACAGAAAATGACAGAAACCAGGCTTCCTTTTCATTTTGAAAAAAAAGAATGATCCCTGACAGGTGAGCTCTCAGTTCCAAATCTGTCCCTTGCCCTCAGCAAAATAAAACAAACTAAGTAACAGTCAGGACATGAATATGCAGCTGAGAAGTGGAGAGCATTTTTAATTCAGTCAAAATAATCATCAGGGAGAGTAATTTTACATTTCCAGGAGGCACAGACCATCCATTGCTAATCTAACAAGTAATTCTCGTCCAATGTTCCTCATAAAATTCTCCAGAGTCAGTGTTAGAAAGATCTCTAAGCAATATCTGTTTCAAAATAAGTAAACTCCAATTCTCTCTATATGCAGCTCCCAAATAAATTACAAGAACCATTCAACATGGCTTATGTTGAATGTAACTTCTTAAAAAAAAAAGGAAAGAAAGAAAAGCAGCGAGAGGGTGGTACTTACTTGGTGAGATTTGTGATGTGTGGGTAGTTCATCACAAGTCCTCTCAGAAACTCTGATAAGTCTTTGTATGAATGGTATCGATAAAGAGCCAGATTTGAGGAGGACCGTAACATGAGGCCTTCCAAACCGTTCTCAGCCGAAAGGTCTTTAATTAAAGTTTCAAACTCTTTAGTAGTTGGATCACTGACATCATCAGTGTTGGTGCTATCCCCCTTTCCTTTCTTTGATTCATTGCTTGAATCTGCTGAAGATCGAACAAGGGTGAAGTTGACCTGAATAGCACCCTCACTCTTCACAGTCACATTCTTGGTAACTGGATTATACCTGTAATAAAGGAGAGATCAGAGCCAGGTTTCTGCAGTGGGAATACCCAGGCCTTGGGGAAACAGAAGTCTGCAGAGGATACGTGAATCCTTGAGATAAATACTCTGAGAGTCAAATATGTAACTTTGTGATAATTTATTATTTGTTTTAAACATTAATTAACAAAGAACAGACATGGGTAGACTGTAAAATGTGAATGAATTTTTAAGATTAAGTATATGACTACAAAAGAAGTTCATACTTGCAGTAAATACCCCATGTCTCCTGGAATCTGAGTTCACTTGTCTGTCATCAGAGTGTATGGCTGGAAAAATTTGAGAGGTACTAACTTAGGACATTATCTACCAAATGCATGATTCCTAGCCTATTTTTCAGATATCTTGCTGTTTTGTTTTTTTTTTTAACGATTTTATTTATTTATTTGACAGAGAAAGATAGCAAGAGAGAGAACACAAGCAGGGGGAATGGGAGAGGGAGAAGCAGGCCTCCCACTGAGCAGGGAGCCTGACACGGGGCTTGATCCCAGGACCCCAGGACCATGACCTGAGCCGAAGGCAGATGCTTAACGACTAAGCCACCCGGCCGCCCCTTGTTTTTCTAATATTATGCCAAAATGGAAGAAAAACAGAAAAGATCTCATTTCTCATTAGTTGAAGTTCTAATCCATCCATTTTACAGACCATTAGATATTTGAAATCATTTTTTTTTAAAAGGTGGCAGTAACTATAAATGTTTTTATGTACTTACCCTTACTTCAATTTAATGTCCAAACTAACTCTTCAGAAATAAGATAGCCAGTAAGGGGAGGGGAAAATATCCACTGTTAACATCTACACTTATTAAAACACAAAAAAGAAAACTACAAGAGGGTAAAAATGATAAGTTTCAAATTAAACAGGTGTTTCGTAAAGGATGGGGAAGATAAAGAAAATTAAGTTTTTTCCAAAGAAAAAGTCGTAAGTTCATTTTCTCTTTTTGAGTAAATATGTCTTTGTAGAAATAAACTTATAAAAAAAGATGAAAATTACCTTTCTTAGAGAATTAGAAATAAGAAAGAAAATTTCACCACAACAATACCTCAACATAATAAAGGCCATATATGAAAAACCCACAACTAACATCATACTCAATGGTGAAAAGCGGCAAACTTTTCCTCTAAAATCAGGAACAAGACAAGGATGTCCACTCTTGCCACTTTTATTCAACATACTACTAGAAGTCCTAGCCACAGCAATCAATCAATCAAACAAACAAAAGAAATAAGAGGCATCCATATTGGTAAAGAAGTTAAACTGTCACTACTTGCAGATAACATGATATTGTACGTAGATATTCCTAAAGGCTACCCCAAAATCTACTAGAAGTAATGAATGAATTCAGAAAGTTGCAGGATACAAAATACCCAGAAATCAGTAGCATTTCTATACATTAATAACAAAATAGCAGAAAGAGAAATTAAGAATATAAGTCCATTTACAATTGCACCAAAAAGAATAAAACTTAACCAAAGAGGTAAAAGACCTTTACTCTGAAAACTATAAAACACTGATGAAAGATACTGAAGATGACACAAATTGAAAGATACTCCATGCTCATGGATTGGAAGAATATTGTTAAAATGTCCATTCTACCTAAAGCACTCTACAAATTAAAAACATTTTTTCGGGCGCCTGGGTGGCTCAGTTGGTTAAGCGACTGCCTTCGGCTCAGGTCATGATCCTGGAGTCCCGGGATCGAGTCCCACATCAGGCTCCCTACTCAGCAGGGAGTCTGCTTCTCCCTCTGACCCTCCTCCCTCTCATGCTCTCTGTCTCTCATTGTCTCTCTCACAAATAAATAAAATCTTAAAAAAAACCAAAACAAAACAAAACATTTTTTCAATTCAATGCAGTCCCTATCAAAATACTAACAGCAGGGGCGCCTGGGTGGCTCAGATGGTTAAGCATCTGCCTTCGGCTCAGGTCATGATCTCAGGGTCCTGGGATCGAGCCCTATGTTGGGCTCCCTGCTCAGTGGGGAGTCTGTTTCTCCCTCTCCCTCTGCCTCTCCTCCTGCTTATGTTCTCTATCTCTCTGTCTCAAATGAATAAATAAAAATCTTAAAAAAAAAAAAACCAACAGCATATTTCATAGAACTAGAACAAAGAGTATTAAAATTTGTATGGACCACAAAAGACCAATAGCCAAATAATAGCCAATAGCAATCTTGAAAAAGAAAAACAAAGCTGGAGGCATCACAATTCTAGATTTCAAGGTATACTGCAAAGCTGTTGTAATCAAAACAGTACGGCAGTGGCACAAAAATGGAACAGAATAGAGAGCCCAGAAATAAATCCATACATAGTCAATTAATCTATGACAAAAAAAGGCAAGAATATACAATAGGGAAAAGGTAATCTCGTCAATAAATGGTGCTGGGAAAACTGGACAGCTACAATGCATAAGAATGAAACTGGACCATTTCCTTACAGCATACACATAAATAAACTCAAAATGGATGAAATACCTAAATGTGAGACCTGAAGCCATAAAAGAAATCCTAGAAGAGAACAGAGGTAGTAATTTTTCTTATATTGGCCATAGAAGCATTTTTCTAGATATGTCTCCTAAGGCAAAGGAAACAAAAGCAAAAATAAACTTTGGGACTACATCAAAGTAAAATGCTTTTGCACAGTGAAGGAAATCATCAACAAAACAAAAAGGCAACCTACTGAATGAGAGAAGATATTTGCAAATGATATACCCAATAAGGGGTTAATATCCCAAATATATAAAGAACTCTTACAACTTAACACCAAAAAACCCCAAACAATCTGATTAAAAATTGCCATAGGACCTGAATAGACATTTTTCCAGAGAAGACATAGATGGCCAACAGGCACATGAAAAGATGCTCAACATCAAAAATCATAAGGGAAATGCAAATCAAAACACAATGAGATAGCACCTCACACCAGTCAGAATGGATAAAATCAAGAAGACCAGAAAAAACAAGTGTTGAGGAGGTGGAGAAAAAGGAACCCTTTTACACTGCTGGTGGGAAAGTAAATTGGTGCAGCCACTGTGGAAAAATGTATAAAGGTTCCTTGAAAAATTAAAAATACAAATACCCTATGATCCAATAATTCCATTATTGGGCATTTACCCAAAGGAAAAAAAAACAGTAAATCGAAAAGATACATGTAACCCTATGTTTATTGCAGCATTATTTACAATGGCCAAGATATGGAAACAACCTAAGTGTCCATCGATAGACTAATGGATAAGGAAGGTGTGGTGTACATACACAATGGAATACTATGCAGCCATAAAAAAGATGAGATCATGACACTTACAACAACATGATGGACTTAGAGGGTAATATACTCAGTGAAATAAGTCAGACTGAGAAAGGCAAATACCATATGATTTCACTTAGATACGGAATCTCAGAAAACAAATGAATGAACAAACAAAAAGCAGAAACAGACACATGGTTGCAAGGGGCGTGGGTGGGCAGAATGGGTGAAGGGGAGTGGGAGGTATGGGCTTCCATTTACGGAATGAATAAGTCACAGGGATGAAAGTTACAGAACAGGAAATACAGTCAATGATACTGTAATAGCATTGTATGGTGACCGATACTAGCTGCATTTGTGAACAGAGCGTAACGTATAGACTTGTTGAATCACTAGGCTGTACACCTGAAACTAACATAACATTGGGTGTCAACTATACACATATTAAAAACATTTTTTAAATAAAAAAAGAATGGTTTAGGTGAGGATAGGAAAAAAAAAGTGTGAGAAAACTTTAAAAAGGAACAAATGTAAAGTGGTGGTATTTATTGGACAACATAACTAGAAGTATGCAGCACAACAGGAGTCCTTTTTTCCCAACTAACAGGTACTTCCCAGAATTGTTACCAGCTAGTGAAGGAATCACTCACTACAGCTTTACATCTGGACAGGGGGCAGAGGACCTGAGAGGAGGAGGCCACTGTTCAAAGGGCAGAATTTCATAGATTTCTTAAATCTGACAGTTTATGTACTCACTTTATCACTGGAGGAGAATCAAATGTGTAACCAGCTCTAAACTTCCCAGCATTAAACTCAAGGTTGCTTGACTTTTCTAGGGCTTTATGACAATAATTGTCTAGACTAGAACCATGTTTGTCTTTCCTCAAGCACTTAATATCAAGGTATTCAGTCACTCACCCTCGAGCAGATGCTGTGATTTTGTAAGTTCCTGGAACCAAGAGACGCCAGTAATCTCCAGTTTTGTAGGTAGTCACTGGGTGATTAATTTCAGCAACACTAATCGTGGCATTTAATATACCCCTGCCATCCGTGGCATCTAGGACAAATCCTTTGACACCCTGATGAACCTGGATAAAGTACAAGGACACCCAGATGTCAAAGGTAAAGATCATCATTTAATTACTTTGGGAGCTCTCATATCCAAAACAACAGATTGATAATAAACATGTGGAACAAACAGGAATTTAGAAGTTGGGAGTAAAGCTAAGTAAACACCTACTAAGCAAAATATTTTAGTTTCTGAAAGGCTAATTTTTCATAGCCTAGATTTGTCTTTATCATGAGGAATATAAATAACACTGTTTAAACTTTAGCACATCTGACAATTTCAGTATATAGGACATTCTACAAGAAAACTGTCCTGTCCTCTTTTTTTTTTTTTTCAAAGATTTTATTTATTTATATGACAGAGAGAGAGAGAGAGCACAAGTAGGGGGAGCAGGAGAGGGAGATGCTCCCTGCTCAGCCCCTGATACAGGGCTCAATCACAGGACCCTGGGATCATGACCTGAGGCATAGGCAGACACTTAACTGACTCAACCACCTACACGCCCCCTGTCCTGCCCTCTTTAAATGGGAAATGTCAGGGGTGCCTGGGTGGCTCAGTCAGGTGAGTGTGTGACTCTTGATTTCGGCTCTGATCAAGATCTCAGGATCAAGAGATTGAACCCTGCATCCAGCCCCATTTCAAGCCCCATGTTGGGGCTCCACACTCAGCAGGGAGTCTGCTTGAGATTCTTTTCCTCTGCCCCCCTCCGCTTGCTTGCACTCTCTTTCTCTCAAATAAATAATCTTAAAAAAAAATAAAAGGGAAATGTC
>NC_138383.1:37996747-38006402 GCF_054177405.1 Leptonychotes weddellii | reverse complement strand
TTTTTTTTTAAAGATTTTATTTATTTATTTGACAGAGAGAGAGATAGCGAGAGCAGTAACACAAGCAGGGGGAATGGGAGAGGGAGAAGCAGGCTTCTTGCCGAGCAGGGAGCCCGATGTGGGACTCGATCCCAGGACCCTGGGATCATGACCTGAGCCGAAGGCAGACGCTTAACGACTGAGCCACCCAGGCGCCCGGGAAATGTCATTTTTTAAAAAATGGAAGGCCTGTTCCAGATTAAAGTGAGTAAAGAGATGTAATAATCATATGCAATGCATAAACCTCGACTAGATCCTGGTTCTAAAATATAGCTATGAAAAGACATTTTGGATATAACACCCAGTGCAAACAATAAATCATGAACACTACATCAAAAACTAATGATGTAATGTACGGTGATTAACATAACAATAAAAATTTTTAAAAAATGGGCAGAAGATGGGGGAAGAAAAAGACATTTTGGGGTAAAAGAGAGGGAAATTTGAATGTGGACTAGGTACTAGGTAATATTAGAGAATTACTATTAATTTTCTTTGGTGAGATAATGGCACCTGAAGATGTCGTATAGGAGAATATCCTTATTCTAAAAGATCCATTCCAGGGGTGTCTGGGTGGCTCAGTCAGTTAAGCATCTGACTTGGGTCAGATTATCATCCCAGGGTCTTGGGATTGAGCCCCGCATGGAGCCCTGCATCAGGCTCTGCGCTCAGCAGGGAGTTGGCTTGTCCCTCTGCCCCTCTCCCAACTTGTGCACACTCTCTCAAATAAATAAATGAATTTTTTTTTTTAAAGCAAATCACCACCACCCTGTTTAATCATTTTCAACTCCTCCCCACACATACAAATAAACTCATTTTCATCCATGAATTTTCTAGATAAACACACTAAAACATGAATAGGCTGAATTTAGAAGGATGTATTTGAAAATCACTGTGTGAAAACCAAATGTACACACAAAAGTATTCTTGCTCTTGGGAGAAATTTTATACTTCACTCCTGAATAGTTACCTGCTTCATAAACTGGATTAGAGATCTTCGATTCTGTTCCCAAAATTTTGGCAGATCTTTCTCAAATGGGTATTTCACACAACCTAGCTCAATAGTCACTTCAAAGCAATTTGTTTGTAAATAGTTCCAGTCCTGCATACCACCTAACAGATAAAAAATTAAAATCAGTAACTCTGAAGAAGTAAACTAGATCAGATCCCAAAAAGTAAGCAAAATTCCTAGTAAAAAAGCCAAATCCATCTTTTCTCAGCATTGGTTGAAAAACAATAATATGTTCATTTGAGAGCTCCTTGATGTTTATGGTGCAGGTAAGACACCTGTACTTTCATGTTCAGGAAAAATTCAAGTATAGCTTACCCACTTCTTATTAGCACACCTAAGGTTTTTTGTAACAGCCAGAGGTAAAATATAACACTTTCATAAAGTTTTAGTACAATCTCTTTACTCAAAACTCTGAGTGTACCAAATTGAAAAATAGCTGAAAAGGTTATTTGAAGTTTTAAATTATTTAAACAATATTTTTAAAAGAATGATATTTTCTCAAAATTAAAAAATCAGTAAGAAGCAGCACCATCCAGGGGGACAGAAAATCCATCAAGTTATATGGCCTGGATATTAAAGAATGTTTACCTGGGACATTATACCAACTAGCTCCATTTGTTATTCCATGAGGAAAATATTCATTTGGGTACATATTCTTGCAAGGTCTACCTTGAAACATCTGGGAATTTTCCTGAAAAAAAAATTAAGAATCTTTACTTATATTTGTTTGCATCACAAGAAGGATAAGGAAAAATAATAAAAGTGGTTACCAATAAGGAGTATGTGAAGGTGGGAATGGGGTGAGTGGAGCCATGAGAAGTACTGAAACTTTTTTTTTTTTAAAGATTTTATTTATTTATTTGACAGAGAGAGAGACACACAGCGAGAGAGGGAACACAAGCAGGGAGAATGGGAGAGGGAGAAGCAGGCTTCCCGCGGAGCAGGGAGCCCGATGCGGGGCTCGATCCCAGGACCCTGGGATCATGACCTGAGCTGAAGGCAGACGCTTAACAACTGAGCCACCCAGGCACCCCGCACTGAGACTTTTTAATGTATAACTTTCTATGCCATTTTCATTGTTTACTATCTGAACTTGTTACCTACTTTTAAAAATCAAAATTAAACGTGTTCTGTAAAAAAGTAAAACTTTATGACTTGCAGTTACAAGTAATATAAAACCCAACTCAATCCCTCTCCAAAAAATAAATCCCACAAAAAAGTGTTCATACTCATGTTTTCAAGAAGCTTGAAAGTCCCGAAGATAATTCACACATGATGTGGAGTAAGCAGCTTTCTCTCACTTCCAGATGGTCCCCCTGTGCTTTGACTGCATTCTGTACTCTGTTACAACTGGTTGCACCTTTTTCTTCCCTAAAAACAAGACACTACTCCCTGAAACAGTGTATGTCTTCGTGTCCTCAGCATCTAGCAGTGTCTAGCATAGCACATGTGAAATAGCTTGCCCGAGGAAGAGTAAGACAAACTGCCATGAAGACACGAGGAAGTGCTACTGGACTCTAGAGAAGAGAAAGATTGCTGGCCAGAGCGGCTTTCTTGTGGAAATAGAAAAAAAAATGTATAGAAAGCATGAAAAGAAAAATAACAATTTCCTATTTTCCCACTATTGAGAATTAACCATTTAACTTTAAAATATATTAAGAGGGGCACCTGGGTGGCTCAGTCAGTAGAGCATGCGACTCCTGATCTCAGGGTCGTGAGTTCAAGGCCCATGTTAGACGTATAGCTTACTTAAAAATATATATGTGTGTGTGTGTGTTTGTGTATACACACACATATGTATATGTATGTATGTGTACATAAACAAGCCCCCTGGATTTAAAATAAAAAATATATATAAACAATATGCTTTCATAAACTTAACATATGAATTTCAAGCTTATGATCCCACTGCTTTCTTATCAAATAAAAATTATTATTTTGGATTACTGTAATAACTGGGTACATGCTCTTTTGCTTTCTGGTTTTTTCACTGAAGATGTGCATGCACCTTCTATGTCTCTCTCTTCATTTCCATCAGTATCTATCTATCCATTCAGTTATAAATTAATAGATGTACTACTATACTAATACAATACATATAATGTAAACCTGCATAAAAATAAAAAATATTTAAGGGATAAATATAAAAGTATAAATAGAATTTCTAATATATTCTTCCTACATCTCAATGGATCATCTAGTATAAACCTCACTTTAGACACCATAGTGGTAGGAAGTAGCTATTAACATTTCGACTTGATTCTCAGAGTAACAAAGAGCCACTAAAAATCTCTGAAGAAAGAGTGATACGCGAAATATTCATGGCTCTAGGAAGTTTATCCAAATAATAATGTGAAAAAGAAACCAAAACCAGGGAGACCCATCAGAGTACTACTGAAATAATCCAAGTGTGAGATCACGAGCCCCCAGAAGGTTGGGGACTTTGATTTTACCATGTGCATTTGCCATCTCCTTTAATTCTCGCTACTCTGATCATTTTTTTAAAACCTAATTAAATTTTTCAAGCAAACGGTTTGACAAGAAGCCTGAGGGTGAGGATGTCCAGTCTCAGTCTGCACACAGTCTAAAAGTCATATACCAAGATATTAAATGATGGGTGCTCTCTAGGTTTATTTTCTGTATCTTTTCATCTGTTTACAATAACTCCCATTCTATGAAACAGTTTTTTAAAGAGGCATTTACTTAGTAGTGACAGGTAAACCAATTGGATTAATTGCTAAGATGGTAAAAATGGCTGAGGATGGAAGAAGGAGGGAAAAAAAAGTAAAAGAGACAATGTCCAGCCAACAAAAGAGAAAAAAGGCCGAGCTTTCTACTATGCAATGGGGCAGAGATCAAGGGGAGAAGACAAACATGTCAGACTTCAGAGGTCAAGAAAGTTAAAAAAACAACAAGAGATTTCTGGTAACCTTTGAGGGGGCACGTCCAGGTAAAACAATGTAGGCAGAAGGCAGATGACAGGAAACTGAGAGGAGAGAACAATAAGGAAGTGGAGACAAGAGACTACTCAGTTTTCTTCTTTTCTTTTGCTTTCTCCTGAACTAATTTTATTTTTTTATAAAGATTTTATTTATTTTTTATTTATTTGACAGAGAGACAGCGAGAGAGGGAACACAAGCAGGGGGAGTGGGAGAGGGAGAAGCAGGCTTCCCACGGAGCAGGGAGCCCGATGCGGGGCTCGATCCCAGGACTCTGGGATCATGACCTGAGACGAAGGCAGATGCTTAACGATTGAGCCACCCAGGCGCCCCATCCTGAACTAATTTTAGACTTGCAGAGAAGTTGCAAAAATAGTACAGAGAGGGGCTCCTGGGTGGCTCAGTCGTTAAGCCTCTGTCTTCGGCTCAGGTCATGATCCCAGGGTCCTGGGATCGAGCCCCGCATTGGGCTCCCTGCTCCGCGGGAAGCCTGCTTCTCCCTCTCCCACTCCCCCTGCTTGTGATCCTGCTCTCACTGTGTCTCTCTCTGTCAAATAAATAAATAAAATCTTAAAAAAAAAAAAAAATAGTACAGAGAGTTTTATATACCCTTGATCCAGCTTTCCCTAATGTTAGCATCTTATGTAATCAAAGTGATTATCAAAACAAGGAAATTAACACTAGTGTAATACTGTCAACTAAAATAAATTAATTTTTATTCATAACTTACTAGTTATTCCACTAATGCCTCCTTAAAATTTCCTTGTCACTTGATATCTGTCACATTGTACAGCAGAAAGCTGTTTCTTCACTTTCACTAAACTGAATTCACTGAATTTCATTATACTTAAAATATAATAAACCTCTCCTGAGGTTAGAGAGCATAGATAGAGTGTGGTCAATTTCCATGACTCTGTGACTTTTCCGGGATGTAGAAGGGAGATGGTGGTGGCAACTACTGCGGAATGGACACTGGCAAGGCAGGTATGTCAAAAGGGTATCCCAAGGTGTGAGTGAGAGCATCACTGAAAGGGACATCCATAGGTCTAAGCTGGATAGAAAGTAAAATCAAAAGAATTAAAGGTCAAAGAAAACAAAAAGGGCGCCTGGGTGACTCAATCGGTTAAGCGTCTGCCTTCAGCTCAGGTCATGACCTCAGGGTCCTGGGATGGAGCCCCACATCGGGCTCCCTGCTCAGCGGGGAGTCCGCTTCTCCCCCTCCCTCGGCCCCTCCCCCCTGCTCAACTGCGCTCGTGTTCTCTCTCTCTCTCAAATACAAAAAGAGGCTAAGGAACTTGAAGTCATAATGAGGATAAAAAGCAGAACTATAAGACTGGGCACCAAATGTGATGGGGATATGAACAAAATCTGATCACTTAATTTTTATTTTGATTATTCAGAGGGTAGAATATTCTATGTCATGAACATCCCTCTAACAATGGTGTGCCCAAACAGAAGACAGCTATTCCTTAAAGTGTAATAATAGACGTATTCCCCTGTTAGAAACTCTTAACAATCTCACAGGGTCCACTTGTGCAGGATGAAGGCATGGGCAATGTGAAATAACAGAAGGCTGTGATTAGAGACCATAGAGTTGCAGTGTTATCTATAACCAATAAAGTCACAGACTGAGTCCGTAGTAAGACCAAAAATTGAAACGAACAGGCCTAGTTTCCAAGCCCCAACTTTTAACACGTTATCTAGAATAATTTTTCAATTAAAATTTCACACAAGCATGCACACATACATATACCATTTCTGACTATAAAAGTAACGTGTGTTTGCTATAAAAAATTTAGAAAATACATAAATATCTACCTGCTTTCCCTTGCTATATGTTACAATGGGCTCTTCAATAGCTTAGACTAGTGGTTTTTTCTGTAAAGGATCAGACGGTAAAAGTTGTAGGCTTTACAGGCTTGAACGTGTCTGTTGCAACTACTCAACTTTACCCTCTGCACCTATTGAGATGAATGCTGTGTTTTTCTTCTTTACTCTGCTAATACTGGTTAATTACACTCATTTCTTTTCAAATGCTGAAAAATGGAAGCAGCCATAGACAATACATAAAAAAATGGATGTGGCTGTGTATCAATAACATTTTACTTAAAAGCAGTTAATGGGTTGGATTTGGCGCTACAGCTGTAGCTTGTCAACCTCCACTTTAGACTACAAGTAGGCTTATAACTTAAATATTAGTCAAGTGAAATAAACCAGCATGCTAATTTATATTTATTATGTTTAGTTTATTATGATTCAGGTACTGTGCTAAAAACTATAGACAAAAAGACATTACTTGAGGTTAAAGGTAATGGGGAAATACATGGTATGTTCAAAGTGAGGTAGGAAACAAGAGAAAAAGCAGTTAAGACTGACTGAAAGGAATCATGGAAAGGAATTATGGAAGGCTTAATCAAGAAGAAAGCACTTGACCAGAGTCTTACTGGACTTTGTTTCATTTTTTTAATTAAAGAATTTTATAGCATTTTATGTTTAAACACAAGCCTACCTTGGAATAAGAAAGTGCTATTTGTTGAAACACAGCATCATCTGGTGATTTACTATATGTGGCAAGCCCTTGTTCATCATCATCAAAAGGGTAGTTCACTACCAAAGAACCTGCAAAGGGAAAAGAGGAAAATGTATCATGTTATCTCCTTCAAGACGGATCATCAACATAAAGTACACTTTCACAATACTGCCAGAGACAGGAAACCAATACAATTTTCCAAGGCTAATTTCCTCATTAGAAATGAAGAAGTTGCTAATTTCCTCAATGGAAAACCAACTGGATAAGTGAAATATTAAATAGCTATGATGACACTTAAAGGTTGCCTTAACTAGAAAGGTCTTAGGAATTTACCTGAACTTCTAGGTATAATTTATGTCAGAGCCAAAACCAGAAGTACACAGGCTTAATTTAAAGTTTCAGTCTTATAATACATAGGATCAGAAAAAATGAGCAAAATTCGATACTTTTCTAGTAAAATTCAGACATTTATAATATCATGGAATTTTAAAATAAGAAAGGATCTTTGAGGGGTGCCTGGGTGGCTGTCGGTTAAGCAACTGCCTTCAGTTCAGGTCATGATCTCAGGGTCCTGGGATCAAGCACTGCGTCGGGCTCCTTGCTCAGCAAGGAGCCTGCTTTTCCCTCTCCCTCTGCCCCTCCCTGCTGCTTGTGCTCTCTCTCCCTCTCACTCTCTTACAAATAAATAAAATCTTAAAAATAAATAAATAAATAAAATTAAAAAAAAAGAAAGGATCCTTTAAGTTCAATTAATCCATCCTCTTCATTTTGCAGATGTGGAGTCTAAAACAGAGAGGTTAAATGACTAATGTATGGAGAGCAGAGCCGGCCCTGACCTACACTCAGTAAAAAATGCTAAAAATTTCCCTTATGCTCACATTAGAAATTAGTCAACTGGAGTTGCGTTGTATGATTTTTCATGGCTTAAGATAAAGGAAGTGATACTTTAAAACATATGTAAATGATATCAAGTCCCTTCATGCTCCCCATAGGGCATAAAGAAGTTAGGGTGTTTCTCAGGTAAGAGCCCTGAGCTACACATGCCTACTCTCCTACCACAAGATGAAATCCCTTATTTTCCTATTAGTCACATTGTTTTCATTTGTTCATCTGTCCACGTACCCTACCTACCACTACTAAGCTACACATCTTTGTACTTTTTATCATTCCACTTCATGGGAATGGAAGTGAAAGAACATATTCAATTTGAATTCAGATGAAGTAATCCTGTGGTAACAAATACCAGCCAACATTTATACAGAGAAAAACATTCTTTAAGAAGCAAGTATGAAGAACTAAGTTCATTCTATTCCCCAAAATAGTTCTAACAAGAACAAGTATACTTCAATAACTCTTCTTAGACTAATTTAATGTCTCAAAAAAATTTAATTTCACCCCAGAACTATGACCCATATCTAAAAATTCGAACAGAAAAAAGTCAACATCAACGTCTATTCAATACTGTTTTTCAAACAGCTAATTTTCTAAGGACAGGAAAAAAAAGGTCATAAGAGACATTTCTGGGGCGCCTGGGTGGCTCAGTCATTAAGCGTCTGCCTTCGTCTCAGGTCATGATCCCAGGGTCCTGGGATCGAGCCCCACATCGGGCCCCACATCCGGCTCCCTGCTCCACGGGAAGCCTGCTTCTCCCTCTCCCTCTCCCCCTGCTTGTGTTCCCTCTCACTGTGCCTCTCTCTGTCAAATAAATAAAACCTTTAAAAAAAAGAGAGAGACATTTCTATGAAACAGTCTATTTAAAAAAAATAATTAGTATCAACCTAAAAAGCAGGAACAATAAAGGAAAAAAACACATAAATTTGACTTCATCAAAATGAAAAACTTCTGTGTGTCAAGGACATTATTAAGAAAGTTAAAATTAAAAAAAAGTTAAAATACAACCTATAGAACAGAGAACAGGAGAAAATATTTCAAAATCAGCAATCTGATAAGGGTCTAGAATCCAGACTATATAAAGAACTCTTACAGCTCAACGAAAAGACAAAAAAAATTTTTAATTGGCGAAAGACTTGAACGGATATTTCTCCCAAGCAGATAACACAAATGGCCAAGTACAAGAAAAGATGCTCATTATTAGTCATCAGAGAAATGCAAATCAAAGCTACAATGAAATACCATTCTTTACCCACTAAAATGACTGTAATATAAAAATAGAAACTAACAAGTGTTGATGAGGATGTAGAAAAACTGGAACCAGGGACACCTGGGTGGCTCAGTCAGTTAAGCATCTGCCTTAGGCTCAGGTCATGATTCCAGGGTCCTGGGATCAAGTCCCGCATTGGGCTCCTGGCTCAGCAGGGAGCCTGCTTCTCCCTCTGCCTGCTACTCCCCCTGCTTGTGCTCTCTCTCTCTGACAAATATATAAATAAATAAAATCTGTCCTATGGTGAGCGCTGTGAATTGTGTAAGACTGTTGAATCACAGACCTGTACCTCTGAAGCAAATAATACATTATATGCTAAAAAAAAAAGAAGATAGCAGAAAGGGAAAAATGAAGGGAGGTAAATCGGAGGGGAAAACAAACCATGAAAGACTATGGACTCTGAGAAACAAACAGAGGGTTCTAAAGGAGGGGGGGGTGGGGGGATGGGTTAGCCTGGTGATGGGTATTAAAGAGGGCACATATTGAATGGAGCACTGGGTGTTATATGTAAACAATGAATAATGGAACACTACATCAAAAAGTAATGATGTGGGGGTGGAGCAAGATGGCGGAGGAGCAGGAGACCTGGATTTCGTCTCCTCTCAGGAATTCAGCTGGATAGGGATCAAACCAATCTGAACACCTACGAACTCAACAGGAGATCGAAGAAAAGAAGAGCAACAACTCTCTGAACAGAAAAGTGACCACTTTCTGGAAGGTAGGACGTGCGGAGAAGTGAATCTGAGGCGATATTCGGGAGGATAGATGGCGGGGGAGGGGCCTCCGTGGGCAGCTTCTGGCAACTGATAGAGCCACGGAGCACAAAATCGGAACTTTTAGAAGTCTGCTCGCTGAGGGACGTCACTCCGGTGGCTAAGCGGGGGGGGTGGAACGCTTGTAGGACAGTGTGGTCTCAGGACCCTCGGGGTCACAGAAAGACCGGGGGTGCCCGAGTGCAGCAGAGCTCCCAGGTA
>NC_138383.1:37936154-37996247 GCF_054177405.1 Leptonychotes weddellii | reverse complement strand
TAGAGATGATGGACTCTGAAAAACAAACTGAGGGTTCTAGAGGGGAGGCCGGTGGGAGGATGGGTTAGCCTGGTGATGGGTATTGAGGAGGGTACATTCTGCATGGAGCACTGGGCGTTATGCACAAACAATGAATCATGGAACACTACATCTAAAACTAATGATGTAATGTATGGGGATTAACATAACAATAAAAAAATAAAAGTAAAAAAAAAGTAATGATGTAATGTATGGTGATTAACATAACATAATAAAATAAAATTAAAAAATAAAGAAAAACTGGAACCTTCATACATTGCTGGGGATGTAAAATGGGATGGCAACTGTGGAAACCAGTTTGGCAGTTCCTTAAAAAGCTAAACATGCAATTATCATATGGTGGTATTTCCATCAAAAACTAAATATGGCTAAATGAAATAAGTCAGTCACAGAAAGACAAATGACATATTATTTCACTCATATGTGGAAATGAAGAAACAAAACAAATGAACAAAGAAAAAAAGAGACAGACAGAAAACAGACTCTTAACTATAGAGAATAAACTAAGGATTACCAGAGGGGAGGTGGGTGGGGGAAGGGGGAAATAGGTGAAGGGGATTAAGAGTGTATTTATCATGATGAGCGCTGAGTAACATACAGAATTGTTGAATCACTATATTGTACATCTGAAACTAATATAACACTGTATGTTAATTACACTGGAATTAAATTTTTTTAGAAAGCACTAAACATGGAATTACCCAAAAGAACTGAAAGCACAGACTCAGATATTTTATACCATTGTTCACAGCAATATAATTCATAATAGTGAACAAATGGAAACAACCCAAATGTCCCTCAATGGAAAAATGGATAAATAAATTGTGGTATATACATACAACGAAATATTATTTGGCCATAAAAAGGAAAGAAGTATTAATAAATGCTACAATATGAATGAACTTGAAAACATTATGCTAAGCGAAAGAAGACACAAAAGATCACATATTGCCTGATTCCATTTCTATGAAATATCCAAAACAGGCAAGTCCACAGGGACAGAACACAGACTGGTTGCTACCAGGGCTTGAGGGGAGGGGAAAATAGGGAGCAACTGTTTAATGGGTAAGAAATTTCCTTTTGGGGAGATGAAAATGTTTTGGAGCTAAATAGAGATGGTGGTTGCACAACATTGTGAATGTACTAAATGTCACTGAATTGTTCACTTTAACATGATTAATTTTATGTTATATGAATTTCACCTCAATAAAAAAATTAGTATCAAAATTTACAAGGAGAAATTTTACTTTTCTCTATAGTCTTTCAAAATCCTTCTAAATTGTTGACACCAAAGAAATCCTCTTTTAAATTTCTTTGCTAAGATTTCAAAACCCATTTAAAGATTTTATGATGAGAAAACAAAATATGTCTTGGAGAGGGAGAGGTAGATGGCGGTAGAATAGGAGGACCCTAGGCTCACCTCATCCCATGAATACAGCTAGATAACTATCAAATCATCCTAAATACCCCAGAAATTGATCTGAAGACTGGCAGAACAAATTCCACAACTAAACATAGAGAAGAGGCCACTAAACATAGAGAAGAGGCCACATGGAAGAAGGTAGGAAGTGTGGAGACACGGTTTAGGAGAGAAATGGATCATGGCCACTGGGGTGGAAAGAGAACCATGGCTGCAGAGAAGGGCGAGAGACAGAGGGATGCACAGGGGAAAGCAAATCCCCACAGCAACTGGTTTGGAAAGCAAAAAGGCCTGACTTCCATGAGTCCTTGCAACCAGTGAGGCTTAAAGCCTGGAGGTTTAGGGGCTCCTGGGTGGCTCAGTCATTGGGCATCTGCCTTCAGCTCAGGTCATGATCCCAGGGTCCTGGGATCAAGCCCCACATCTGGCTCCCAGCCCGGCAGGAAGCCTGCTTCTCCCTCTCCCACTCCCCCTGCTTGTGTTCTTGCTCTCGCTATCTCTCTGTCAAATAAATAAATGAAATCTTTTTTTTTTAAAGATTTTATTGTTTTATTTGAGAGAAAGAATGAGATAGAGAGAGAGCATGAGAGGGGGTAGGATCAGAGGGAGAAGCAGACTCCCTGCTGAGCAGGGAGCCCGATGCAGGACTTGATCCCGGGATTCCAGGATCATGACCTGAGCCAAAGGCAGTCGCTTAACCAACTGAGCCACCCAGGCGCCCCTAAATAAATAAAATCTTAAAAAAAAAAAAAAGCCTGTAGTTTTAAAGGCCAGCATGCTTGGCTCTGAGAGAGCTTAGAGGACATTGGGGCTGCTCTTGAAGAGAAGGCAGGAGAAACAGCCCATGGACATACAGCATGGAAGCAGCAATCTGAAGACCACCCGGGGCACACAATGGGGAGGTTACTTGCTCATCTCAGACTGTGTCCCAGAGAGGCAGCATTCATGGAGATACTCCTTCAGGAACAAGGAAACTGGCCAGAGCTATCTCCCTCCCCCATCCCTCAGCATAAGGACAGGGCCACCTGTGGGAACAAGTGCAGTGCTGACATGCAATACCTAACTTGTTTACACCAAGCCCTATACACCATACCCCCAACTTCCCACCTCCATACTCTGGAAGAACCACCCTTCCCAGTCTCGCTTGCTTGAGTCCCAACCTGGTGGGCCCCCTCCCCCAGAAGACTGGCCCAACCCCTGCCCACAGTGCATCTCCTGAACTGGGAGTTCTGTAGGGCTTCAGTTCCAGTGGTGGTGGCAACAGATCTCCTTTCACAAGCAAACCAGAGCATATTTAGTTAAAACTCACCATATTCAGGCCAGGGACCAAACACTGCCCATAACAGGCAAAGAGAGCCTCTGCAGGCAACTGGCCTGAAGGATAAAGTAGCCAGGACAAAACAGGAGAGCACACACAGAACACACTGAAGACACTCCTAGAAGCACCAGGCTTTTAGGGGAAGAGGGGACGCTACACAGAGCAGGGTAATACAGGACCTCTTCATAAGGCCATTATCCTCAAGATAGAAGATATAGCTGACTTTCCTAACACAGAGAAACAGGCACAGAAACTTAGATAAAATGAGAAGACAGAGAAATTTGTCCCAAATGAAAGAACAGGACAAGGCCATGGCTGGAGATCTAAGCAAAACAGATATAAATAACATGCCTAATAGAGAATTTAAAGCAATGATCATAAGGATACTCACTGGACTTGAGAAAAGAGTGGAGGACATCAATGGGACCATTAACACAGACATAAAGAATAACAGCAGAGTTAAAGGGGTCAATAAATGAAATGTTTGATGGAATGAACAGACCTAGAAGACAGAGTAATAGAAAGTAGTAAGTCTGAACAAAAGAGAGAAGAAAAGAATTATGCAAAATGAGTCTAGACTTAGGGAACTCAGTGATTCCATCAAACATATTAACATTTATATTATAGGAGTCCCAGAGGAAGAAAAGTGAGAAAGGGGGGCAGAGAATTTATTTGAAGAAATAACAGCTAAAAACTGCCCTAATCTGGGGAAGGAAACAAATATGCAGATCCAGGAGGCACAGAGATCCCCCAACAAAATCAACAAAAGTAGATCCACACCAAGACATATTGTAATTAAAATGGCAAAATATACTGATAAAGAAAAAATACTAAAAGCTGCAAGACAAAAGACAGTTACATACAAAGGAAACCCCATAAAGCTATCAGCAGAAACCTTCTAAGTCAGAGAGGAGTGGCATGATACACTCAAAGTGCTAAATGGGACCAAGAATACTCTATCCGGCAAGGCTATCATCCAGAATGGAAGGAGAGATAAAGAGTTTCCCACACGAACAAAAAAATGAAAGGAGTTCATGACCAGTAAAGCAGCCCTACAAGAAATACGAAAGGGGACTCTTTGAGTAAAAAGGAGAGATAAAAAGTGACAGTATGAAGGCAGTTAACACAAAAGCAGTAAAAATGAATATTCCCGTAAAAAAATCAGTCAAGGAACTAATGAAATAAAAGAATGTAAAATATGACACCATATACCTAAAACATAGGGAGGAGAGGAGTAAAGAA
The DNA here is from genome assembly GCF_054177405.1 of Leptonychotes weddellii. Classification (NCBI taxonomy): domain Eukaryota; kingdom Metazoa; phylum Chordata; class Mammalia; order Carnivora; family Phocidae; genus Leptonychotes; species Leptonychotes weddellii. The sequence continues at coordinate 37,992,228 of NC_138383.1, read as the reverse complement.
TGGGTTCAAATTTAAACAACCATCAACTTAATATAGACTGCTATATGCAGAAGATGTTATATACAAATCTAGGTAACCACAAATCAAAAACCACTAATAAATTTGCAAAGAATAAAGAGAAAGAAATCCGAATATATCACTAAAGAAAACCAGCAAACCATGGAAGAGAGACAAGAAAGGATAAGAGAAAATCTTCAGAAACAACCATAAAACAAGTAATCAAATGGCAATAAATACATACCTATCAATAATTACTTTGAATATAAATGGACTAAACACTCCAATCAAAAGACACAGAGTGACAGAATGGAAAAAAAAACAAGATCCATCTATATGCTGCCTATAAGGGACTCATTTTAGACCTAAAGACAGCTGCAGATTGAAAGTGAGGGAAATGGAGAAACATCTATCATGCAAATGGAAGTCAAAAGAAAGCCAGAGTAGCAATACTTGTACCAGACAAAATAGACTTTAAAACAAACACTGTAACAAGAGACAAAGAAGGACACTATACAGTAATAAAGGGGATGATCCAACAAGAAGATATAACAATTGTAAATATTTATGCACCCAGGGATGCCTGGGTGGTTCAGTCAGTTAAGCATCTGCCTTTGGCTCAGGTCAGGATCCCAGGGTCCTGGGATTGAGTCCCGTGTTGGGCTCCTTGCTCAGCAGGGAGCCTGCTTCTCCCTCTGCCTCTGCTTGCTGCTCCCCCTGCTTGTGCATGCTCTCTCTCTGACAAATAAATAAAATCTTTAAAAAAAATTTATGTACCCAATATGGGGGCACTCAAATACATAAAACAGTTAATAATAAACATAAAGGAAATAATTGATAATAATACAATAATTGGAGACTTTAACACCCCACTTACATCAATGAACAGATCATCTAAACAGAAAATCAACAAGGGAACAATGGCTTTGAATGACACACTGGACCAGATGGATTTAACAGATATATTCATCCTAAAACAGCAGAATATACATTCTTTCCAAGTGCACGTTTACACTCTCCAGAATAGATCACATATTGGGCCACAAAGCAAGCCTCAACAAATTTAAAAAGATCGAAGTCATACCATGCATCTTTTCTGACCACAATGCTATAAAACTAGAAGTTAACCACAAGAAAAAATCTGGAAAGACCACAAATACATGGAGGTTAAACAGCATGTTACTAAACAATGGATAGGTCAATCAGAAAATAAAAGAAGAAATAAAAAAGTGCATGGAAACAAATGAAAATGAAAACACAATGGTTCAAAATCTTTGGGATGCAGCAAAAGTGGTTCTAAAAGGGAAGTTTACAGCAAAATATGTCCTGCAAAGAAACAAGTGCACATGACTAAGATGTATCCCCCACCACGCCAAGGTTTGATACCACATGTGTAAATCTGTAAATTATTTTCATTGGAATGTAACTAGTATTATAAACATCATAAGTGTGTACTGTCATTCTAAAGTGGCAGGTAAAAAGAATAAATAAAAAATAAATAAAATAAAATAAATGGCAGGTTAATCTAAATGCCATCAAATCTCAACTGTGATACTTTATTAGATATTCCAACATATGTTGACGCTAAATTACTTCCCTTACCCCTGGTGCTAATACCTTGTGCTCTTTCTTTTAAAAAACAGCTTTACTGGGATGAACAGCTGACCCCTGAACAACAGGGGCTTGAATTGCATGGATCCACTTACATGCAGATTTTTATCACTACAGTACTAAAATGTATTTCTTAATGATTTTGTAGAAATGTAGAAATGTATTTCTATAAATGATTTTCTTAGTAACATAAAATTTTCTTTTTTCAAGCTTGCTTTATTCTAAGAATACAGTATATAATATATACAACATACAAATATTATGTGTTAATCAACTGTTGAGTTATCGGTAAGGCTTCTGGCCAACAGTGGGCTCTTAGTAGTTAAGTTTGGGGGGAGTCAAAAGTTATACATGGATTTTCAACTGCACAGGGGCTAGCCCCCTTAACCCTCATGTTGCTCAGGGGTCAACTGTAATTCACATAACATACATCCATCTATTTAAAGTATATAATTCAACGTTGTTTAGTACATTCACAGGGTTGTACAACCAGATCTAATTATAGATCATTTCATCATGCCAAAAGAAAACCCTATACCCATTAGTAGTCACTCCCATTTCCTCCCACCACTATTCACCATAGCCTGAGGCAACCACAAATCTATTATCTATCTCTATGCATTTACCTATTCTGAATATTTCATAAAATATAATCATATATGGTTTTTGGTGACTGGCTTCTACCACTTAGCATATTTTCAAGGTTCATTTATGTTGTAAAATGCATCAGGACTTCATTGCTTTTCACGGTCGAATAATAGTCAATTGTATGAGTATGCTACATTTTATTTATCCAATCATGAGTTGATGGATATTTGGGTTTATACTTTTAGGTTATTATGAATAATGCTACTACGAATATTCATGTACAAGTTTACATGTAGACATATCTTTTCAGTTCTCTTTGGTATTTACACTTCACTCTTACTCATATAGCCCTAGTTGGACATTGTGATGATTTTTAATCTTGAACTCCTGCTGAATTATATGAAGGTATATAAATCCAAACACCACAAGAGAATGAGGCTATTGTGCTGCAGTTAAATTCATAGTAAGGAAAAAAAATAAGAGAATGTCTTATAAACCTACATAAAAGAGTATTAAATCTTAGGGAAGAATAGGACTAAAGATTTCCAGTTTGTTAGTGTTTAATTTTTCTGAATGACAAAGAGTATGTTACCAAATTCCCAGTGAGAGGGATAAACATAAAACACATGTGAAGGATAAATATAAAACACTTGAAGAACTAAGTGTGGGGGGTGGGAGAGGAGGGAGAGAGGGACAAGGGGAGAGAGAAATAGGGGGAGGGAGGGAGGGAGGGAGAAGAAAGTGGGGAGGGAGTATAGGGGAGGGGAAGAGTGGGAGAGGAAGGGGGGAAATAGCCAGGAAATTGGCTTAAAAAGCAATGAAAAAGATCTTTATAACTGTCTGCTGTAAAAGCGATAATAGGATACCCATTTTAAGATAGCCTAAGACTATAAACAGATAACATTCCACCAGGATTTTCAAATGCTCTCAACAAGAAATAATTACTGGAATATCAAGTTGCTATTACCTCCATGCAGGTTTGCTGACAGTACAAACGGATAGGACTTCATCCAGCTCATTACAGCAATAGTTTCTGGTTGGGTAGGATCTGTGATCTGAAAGAACTGGTCTGGGAAATTTCGGTTCAGGTCAAAATTGTTGCTGTTGTTTCTGCCAATTACACTTACTGAATCTCCTGTATGATAAAGCATTTAAATTTTAGCCATGTTTCATTTACATTTTAATCCAACACATACTACTTCAGCTATCTTAACTCAAAGGTAAATGTGAACACATCAGGCTTCACTATGATTAATCACATTATGATTAAAACACACATTTTCTGGTATTGTACATTAAAAAAGTATATCTCTTCCAGATCTTTTGAACAGAAAGGTAAAACCATTATCCTTTCATTTCTGCCCTCTGTTCATACTTTGAAGGGAAAAAAATCCAACTGTATAAATTATATTAGAGTATTGGCTCAAAAAAAAGTACTGCTCAATTGTCAATAATCCATACACAATGACATGATCACAATGTTGAGTGGACATGGCTAATCAGAGGAAGGTTCTATTGTATTGATATACACATCACTAAAACATCGTAAAGAAATAGACCAAATGAAAAGAAGAAAATTGTGATATGCTTACATTAAAGTAATCACAAAAAGGTAGTCAGTCAAGAACTTAGTTGGAAGTTTAACCTGATGAAGAAAGGGTTGAATTTAAATTTACTCCTTTTTAATAAGGAGCGGGAATCCTATTATAATCATAGTGATGAGAAAAATTTGCAAGTGAATGAGAAACACCTACTGGAGGGTTCACTAGTAGTAAATAGTTTTATCTCTCAGAAAGGTCTCAAAAGAGGAAGGTGAAGGGATTTGTGAGGCTGACAAAGAATAAGGTCCTTAGCGAAGTAAACTGAATAATAAAAAATGGATTAACCTGGTCATTCATTAGGTGATTCTCTCAGTGTTCAGTCAGTGAGAGTCATGTGGTTGCATATTCATATGGTGGTACCTACTCTACTCACTGGTATGATTGCCTGGAAGGAACCACAGTTTGGGAAAAAACAGATTCTCACATTCCTAGCGTTCCGCATAAAGTGGCCCCTGTAAGCAAGTTGCCCTGGACCCTGCTGACTATATTGCCCCAGGAGAGGTGGGCTGGCCCAGAGGAGGCAGAGAAATGGTACTCAATAACTCAGCAGGTTTATAATATGCATGCATGGGGAGCACAACTGGGAGTCAATTTAGAGTTACCGGCTTCAAAAGAAATTTGGTTTGAGTTTTCACCTATGAGATAGTGTTCCCAATACAATAATTTAACAAAATTACTATGTAACAGTAATTTAAAAAAAATAATTAAATGTATTTTATTAAGTTATTTGTTAATTTATTATTAATCAAATAATTAAGTTCTTTAGAATGGAAAAATTTATTAAAATCTTATATTATTTTTTTAGGAAATAAGAGCCATTACCAAAGTGGAGAACTCCATTAAATATAAACTTGATATCATAACTGTTGAATGAACTAGCCAATCTTATAAGAATACGAAAGCCAGAACAATTATATAAGAACAAAATTATAAATTCCAAGGAAACAACCAGTTCAAATTCTCTTCTACTCCCAAATAATCACGCTATATGATAATCAAAAAGTTTAAGCATTAATAGACAGCTATTCTTTACCTTCCTGGGCCTTTTCATACCCATCAGGATTCATGGATGGCATAAGGTGAATTCTAGTGCTGCGAACTAAATCTGTCACTTCAGGGTCTGTTCCAAAGTTCTTACAAAGGTATTCAATGAGGTTCAATAGCAGTTCTCGTCCAACTACTTCATTTCCATGCATATTTCCAATATACTTAAATTCTGGTTCACCTGTAAACAAAATAATTACATGGAAGAGTTTTTTTCCTTTTTATTTTAGCATGGACTCTATTTTTTCCCCAACATGTAAGACCCTGAACCAAAAATTTAAGAAAAGATATATTTTGGCAAAAGAAGCAGGAAAAAGTATCTTATAAAGCAGCTTCCTTACAATATATATGTCTGAGGAGGCTCAAAGCACACACACACACACACACACACACATACACAGATATGCACATGCCACATAATATGAAAATAAAAATACTATTAGCAGAAGAAAATCTAATCTATGCAGTATATTAAATACTGTGCCTAATATGGATTATTAAATGGATTTCCTTTTTTTCTCGCAAAAGATTGGTTACATTTCTTTTTTTCTTTTAAAGATTTTATTTATTTATTTGACAGAGAGGGAGATAGCGAGAGCAGGAACACAAGCAGGGGGAGTGGGAGAGGGAGAAGCAGGCTTCCCGCCAAGCAGGGAGCCAGATGCAGGGCTGGATCCCAGGGCCCTGGGATCATGACCTGAGCCGAAGGCAGACGCTTAACTGACTGAGCCACCCAGGCACCCCTGGTTACATTTTCTTTGCTTCAGTTATACATACTTAAGGTGACTTTTCTAGATGAAACACAGAAATATGGTACATAGTTCTGAAAGGCACTACTGAAATTCTGTATAAGACCATGCTAATTACCTGGTTCATGGACACCTGGATTATCAGATATCTCCATTACATAAAGTTCTCTTGACTCCACTGATTTTCCTAATGAATAAAGCCGGGTGATGTTAGGATATTCATTGGCAAACCTTCTCAAGAAGATTTCCATATCCGGGAAATGGTGGTGGTGAAAGTCCTTGGGCTGAATTGGCTGGTGGAAGGATTGTGTTCCAGGAAGATTATTAAGCAGAGCAACTGTGCTAACAGTTACTACCACCTCAGTTGTGTCAGGGATTACGGAAGCCACGGTTGGCCGAAGGGAAAAATTCACCTTTGTGGCTGGTCCTTCTTTCACTATTATATTATTAATTGTCAGTGGCATATACCTGAAAAAAATTTTTTTGAAAAAGTAGGTGGCTTGGAGTTAGATTCAAACACACAATGCTTTAACATTATAAAAGCACAATAGCCTTTTCATACTCTTACACTTAGTGGTCTATCAAAACTCAAACTAAATAAAGATAAATGGGTAAATTCAAGACTTTTAGGATATGATCTCAGAGAATACCAGATTAAGTCTTTAAAGAACTATTTCTCTCACCCTCATCTCAGTTCCACACATTAGAATGCTTACCAAAAATTACATGCAAAGGAAAGAGTAATATGAAAGATGGAGGTCATTAACCCACTGTAACCATTGCTACAATATTCAAAGAAGGGATAAACCGTCCAATTCTTTGCTGTGCCTTTTCAAACTTACATTCCAACTACTTTCGTAAATAGGAAAGTTCAAAATTAAATGAAACATTTTCAATTAAATCCTTAGCAAACTGAGCTTCCAGAAAGGAGTCCGGGGAGGTGAGAAACCACTCATTTCATATATTAGAAAGCTGATGTTAAGACAACTTTTTAAAATGTCTTTCCCAGAGCTCCGAGTTTCTTCTACTCTGTACTCAATTAGCTTCGAGGCAATGCTTTACACAGCTGACCATCTTTTTAAGCGTTTGAAACTGTCCTTCCTCACAATTTTACAATTATGCTTCATATCCAGTTATACTGTTAGACTATGTTACAAAAGACTCCACAATACTATTTTTTCACTATAAAAGGGAAAAATCAGAATACAAGGAAAAATAAAAGCCAGATACAGTAAATAACATTTCCTAGACTGTATTTCTTTTTTTTTTTTTTTTTGTTAAAGATTTTATTTATTTATTTGAGAGAGCGAGAATGAGAGAGAGTACATGAGAGGGGGGAGGGTCAGAGGGAGAAGCAGGCTCCTCGCTGAGCAGGGAGCCCGATGCGGGACTCGATCCCGGGACTCCAGGATCATGACCTGAGCCGAAGGCAGTCGCTTAACCAACTGAGCCACCCAGGCGCCCTCCTAGACTGTATTTCTGTCTTAGCTATAAATAGAGGCTTGATATTTTTAGATTCTAAGTTCTTACCCAGTTGAAACAGCTGTAATGTTGTAAGTTCCAGGAACAAGTAATCTGTGGAAATCACCAAATCTGCCTGTTATGATATTATGATTAATACCAGCCACTGAGATGGTTGCGTTCTCTAAACCAGATCCCGTTACTGAATCTTTAACAAATCCTTTAACTCCAATGTGAACCTAAAAAAACATGAATCAAAGTAGACTGCATAACCTCTCTTCACTGATGCTAGAACTGCTAAAAAAAAAAAAAAAGGTTGCTTCTCTATTTTCCTATGCTCCAAGTGAAAATAAAATATAGACAAAAAATACTCTTAAACTTAAGTCATATGTGTCTGACATGTAGACTAGTAATATGCTTTTGAAATTCCCTCTCCTCCAAACCAGACTTCTAATTTTCTCAACAAGTAATAATTTCTCATTAAGTAATAATTTCTGGTACATTCAATCATATATTACCCTGTCTGATATTTAAATTAAACTGATGTCCATGGTTCATATAGTGGTCAAAGGCTCTCTAGCAAATATGATCACATGACATTGTAAGAACCTGACAGTACAAGTTTGGCTGATTATTTCAGTCTATAATGTTCTAAGACAATCAGAGAAAGCCCTCCAGAGGAAGAGAACTGTTAAGGATTGTTATTCCAATGCAACTGAATTTCTCCCTTATATCATCCGCTATTTCTATTCCCCAACCTTCCAGTCAGCTACTTTTACCTTTTCAATCAATGTGATCAAAGACTCACGATTGTTCTCCCATTCTTGTCGAAGCTGCGAAGCAGGTGGGTACTTGCAACAAGATAGCTCTAATGTGATCTCAAAACAGTTGGCCCATACATAATTGTAATCTTGCATACCACCTGTAACATAAAGGAAAAAATAAGTTTACTCTCAGAAAGACCAAAAAAATTAAATGAGCCATCTCTGCATCTATAAATTTTCTTTTCATAACATTGTTTGAAATTGGGGAAGGCTCTTGGATTACAGAGCAGACTAAGAAGGAAGGTTAAAGGAATATACACTGAAAAGGAATATACATAAAGGAAATGTATTTGACTGATAGGATGAACAATTATGAAGAGCACAAACACATCAGTTAATAACAACAGTAATAATGATAACAGCTCTACATTTGGGTGTTTGCCATATGCCAGACCTGTCCTACGAGCTTTGAGAGTATTAACATTTAATCTTTACAGCAAGTGTATAAGGTAGGTATTATTTCACCCATTTTATGTGAGAAGTAGGATACAGAGAGAGAGGTTAAGATTTTTGACAGCATGAGCATGAAAGGTACACATGATCTTAAAGTTGTGAAGGATGTTCATGCCAAAGCATTATTAAGTGCCTACTAGTCTAACTGTATTTCCCTTTTCAAGAAGGTGGCAAGAGAAAAAAGAAAGGCCAAACATAGGGTGGTGCAGTTACACAAATGGGAGAGGGGGAGAAGGTGAGACACAACAAACCCTTTCAAAATGTGTTCAATGGAAGAGGGAAGTAAAAAGGGGAGTAAGCCTCCACAGCCGACTACCTTCACCACTTCTACACCCATATAAGCCCACATACTCATTCTGTAGAAAGCTTATTACCTTATCATTCCTGTCACTTGATTTTTTTAATAGACTTTATTTTTTAAGGCAATTTTAGGTTCATAGCAAAATTGAGAGGGTACATTTACCCCCTGTCCCTAAACAAGCATGGGCTCCCTTGTTATCAACATCTGCACCAAAGTGGTACATTTGTTATAACTGATGAACCTACATTATTGACATGTTCTTACCACCCAAAGTCCACAAATTACATTAGGGTTCACTCTTGGTATTGTATATCCTATGGGTTTTGACAAATGTATAGTGACATGTTTCTACCATTACAGTATCATATAGAGTAGTTTCACTGCCCTAAAAATCCATTGTGCCCCACCTATTAACCCCTCCCCCTCCCTAACCTTTGGCAACCACTAATCTTTTCTTTTTTTTTTTTAATTTTTTAAGATTTTATTTATTTGTGAGAGAGAGATTGAGAGACAGAGAGCATGAGAGGGAGGAGGGTCAGAGGGAGAAGCAGACTCCCTGCTGAGCAGGGAGCCCGATGTGGGACTTGATCCCGGGACTCCAGGACCATGACCTGAGCCGAAGGCAGCCGCTTAACCAACTGAGACACCCAGGCGCCCGGCAACCACTAATCTTTTTACTATTTCCATATGGCTTGGCCTTTTCCAGAATGTCATATAGTTGGAATCTCACAGTATATAGCCTTTTCAGATTGGTTTCTTTCATTTAGTAATAGGCATTTAAAGTTCCTCCATGTCTTTTTATGACTTGATAGTTTTCTTTTTAGTGCTGAATGATATGCCATTGTCTGGATGTACCACAGTTTATTTTACCTGTTTACCTACTGAAGGATGCGTTGGTTGCTTCCAAGTTTTGACAATTATGAATTAAGGCACTATAAACATCTGTATACAGATCTTTGTGTGGACGTAAGTTTTCAACTCCTTTGGGTAAATACCAAGGAGCATAGTTGCTGGATCATATAGTAAGAGTATGTTCGGTTTTTTAAGAAACCACCAAACTGTTTTCCAAAGTGGTTGTAGCATTTTGCCTTCCCCTATCACCAATGAAAGAGAGTTCTTGTTGCTTCATGTCTTTGTCAGCATTTGTTGTCAGTGTTCTGGATTTTGGCCCTTCTGGTAGGCGGGAAGTGGTAACTTGTTGCTTTAATTTGCATTTCCCTGATGACATGCAATGTGGAGCATCTTTTCTTTCTTTTTTGAAAACTTTATTGATTTACTGGAGACAGAGAGAGAGCCCGCACGACTGGGGGGAGGGGCACAGGGAGAAGCAGACTTCCTGCTGAGCAGGGAGCCCGATGCAATGCAGGGCTCCATTCAGGACCCTGGATCACAACCTAAACCGAAGGCAGATGCTTAACTGACTGAGCCATCCAGGCTCCCCATACCTTTTCATGTTTATTTGCCACTTGTATAACTCTTTATTTAAAGATTTTATTTATTAATTTGAGAGAGAGAGAGATCAAGTGGATGGAGGAGCAGAGGGCTAGGGACAAGCAGACTCTGCACTGAGCGCAGAGCCCAACGTGGGGCTCAATCCCATAACCCTGAGGTCATGACCTGAGCCAAAATCAGGAGTCAGATGCTTAACTGACTGAGCCACCCAGGCGCCCCTGCCACCTGTATAACTTCCTTGGTAAGGTGTCTGTTAAGGTCTCTGGCCCACTTTTTAATCAGGTTATTTTTTTTATTGTTGAGTTTTAATTAAGAGTTCTTCATGTATTTTAGATAACAGTCCTTTATCAGATGTGGTTTCTTCCCTTTTTGGGCAGAATAATATTCCACTGTACATGTCTACCACATTTTCTTTATCCAGGTGTCAGTGGACATTTAGGTTGTCTCTTGGCAACTGTAAATAATGCTGCAGTGAACATGGGTGTGCAAATATCTTTTTAAGATCCTGCTTCAATTCTTTTGTATATGTAGTTAGAAGCAGGATTGCTGAATCATATGGTAATTCTATTTCTAATGAGGAAGCTCCATACTGTTTCCTATAGCAGCTGCACTATTTTTATATTCCCACCAACCAGGCAAGGGGTTCCAAATTCTCCACATCCTTACCAACACTTGCTATTTTGTTTTGTTTTGTTTTGTTTTTTGATAATGACCAACCCTAAAGGAGTATAAGGTGATAAGTCATTGAGGTTATGATTTGCTTTTCACTGGTGATTAGTGATATTGAGTATCTTTTCATATACTTGTTGGCCATTTGTATATTTTCTCTGAAGAAATGTCTAGTCAAGTCCTTTGCCCATTTTTAATCAGATTACTTGTGGGTTTTTTGTTTGTTTGTTTTTGAGTTGTAGGAGTTTTTTATATATTCTAAATATTAACCCTTTATCACATATATGGTTCACAAATATTTTCCATAGACTGCTTTTTTACTCTGTTGATTGCTTCCCTTGCTACCCAGGACATTGGAGGGTTTTGAACAAAAGTGTGATATGATCTGAATTGCCTTTAAAAAAAAAAAAAAAGTAGGCTCCACGCCCAACATGGAGCCCAATGCAGGGCTTGAACTCATGACCCTGAGACCAAGACCTGAGCTGATATCAAAAGTTGGACACTTAACCAACTGAGCCACCCAGGTGCCCCACGAATTGCCTTTTTAAAAGATCATTCTCCAACTGCTGGGTGGAGAATGACTGGGGGTGGGGGGTAAAAGTGAAGCAGAGTGAAGAATTAGAAGAAAGTGATGGCTTGGACTAGGTTAGTATTGGACATGAAGCAGGTAGATTTGGATTTAGAAAGGGTTTGTTTATACAGAATCAAGGATGACTTCCAGATTTTTGGCTAGAGAAACTAGGGAGATAGTAGTGCCATTAACTATCTAAAAGGAGAACAAAGGAAGAACCTATGACATGCCTAAGCTCTGTCTTTGGTCCTCTTCTCTTACTTATTCCCTTGATGTCTCATGGTTTAAATATTATCTACAGGCTGACAACTCTCAAATTTCTATCTCTAGCCTAGACCTCTTTCCCAGACTCCAGACTTGTACATCCGATTGTCTATTCAACATCTCTACTTGAATATCACAAACTTAACATATCTTCATCTTCTCTGAACCTGCTCCACCTGCAGTCTCTCCTATCATGGCTGATGGCACTTCCATCCTTACAGCTGCTCAGGCCAAAAGCCTTTGGAGTCACATCCCAATCTAAAGCATCAGAAAATCATGGTAGCTCTAACTTCAAAATCCAGAATCCAAAGATTTCTCCTCACCTCCATGGCCGCTGCCCTCGTACAAGCCACCATCTTTCTCTGCCTGGATTTCTTCAATCACTCTTAACAGTTCTCCCTGTACCTGCCCTTGCCCTTCTATATTCTTTTTTCAACAGAGGTGCCAGATTAATTCTGTTAAAATGTAAGTCAGATGTTACTCTTCTGTATGATGACTCTCTTTTTCACTCAGACTAAAAGCCAAAGTCTTTAGAGTGGCCTAAGGCCCTACGTGATTTGTCTTCTACCATTTCCCTCCCCACTTTAACCTTCTTTCATACTCTCTCCATCACTGGCTCTGCATCTGCCACATGACCTCCCTGCAGTTCACTGGATACACTGGGTACCTCCTGACTTTGGATCTTTGCTCTAGCTACTCCTTTGCCTCGTATGCCCTTCTCCCAGATATCCCTGCTTGACTAATTCCCTCACCTCCAGCTCTTTGCTCCAATTTCAACTTGACTTCCCCACTTAAAGTTGCTACTTGCTTCTCCCCACCATTATCCTCAAGCCCATCCCACCAACACTCACAATTCCACTCACCCTTTTGTACTTTTTCTTTTTTCTACAGTACTTAACAATTTACCTACTAAGTTTATTATTTACTGCCTATTTCTCTCTGCTAGATTATAAGCAACACAGGGGCAGAGATATTTGTTATACCCACTGATGGATAGTCCAAGCACCAGAACAGTATCTGGCACACAGTAGTCCTTCAGTAAATATCTGTTGAAAGAATGAAACTAAGTAGGTAATTAAGATTTCTGTTTTGAATGTATTAAATTTGAGATGCCCACTGAACATCTATATAGAGATGTCAAAGACTTTGTCTTCCCAGAATATATGCATGTTTATAATCACCACAAGCCCAGTAACTTGGTCTTAACATTCTTCTTAGAAGGCAAGGTATCCATCTTTTGGCTTTCTCTTATTGTCCAGCATCTTGGTACTCACTTTGGGTCTGGCATCTATGATCATCTTTGGTTAATTCTCACTTGTATGTACACATGTGGACATACACATACTGTTCATCATATATAATATTTATTAGTCTTTTCCAATTTTTACTACTGTATTAGTCATAGTATAATGGTCATTGTGTTTAAGACATTATACTAAGATTATAGGGATTTATAAATAAGAGACATACCTTCATTCATAGTCTAGAGTCTTGGTGAGGAAGGAAAATACAGAACACATAAAAATAATAATTTCAGAGCAATGCAAGTATGAGCTAATATGTTCTTTTGCATATGTAAAACTTAATAGCTGTGTTAAATTGCAAACATGGCCAACTCATACTTTAATTATGCCAGAAGGCAGTGAAGGAGACTACTTACAACACTATAATCACCAGGCTTGAGTCCTGGCATTCTTTTGTCTGTCCCTTAATTGTCTTACTTCAGTGGCAATTTAAGAAACACTAGCTAAGAGCAACAAGAAGACCAAGTTTACAGTAATATTTTGGAATATTATCTAATCCACTTTTTAGACTTAACTTTAATAGTACTGTAACTAGCCAGTGCCAATCAATGACACATAGAAATATATTCCCAGGGTGGGGGTAGAAAGGAAGAAGTCTTTGAAAATAAGACTTTAAGAGAAGAAATTACATTCAGTGGCCTCTAGTCCCACAGATCACTCACTGTAGCGACTTTTTTTTTTATCATATAACTTTAGAAACAATCTAAAACTGAAAGTCAGATTCATGGAGACAAAACTCTTTTTGTAGGTCCTATAGATTTGAGGAAATATTACAGTGAATAGTGTACCTAACTGTAACACATCTTTGTGGAGTTAATTATAGCTTCACAGCATAGAATCTAGTGGAAATACAAAATCTTCATTAAATCTTGACATATAGTCCCCAAATTTTCCTTTGATAAGACCCTATTTAACAGAAAGCCATGTAAATATTGGAAATAAAAGGATGACTACACTACAGAAAAACAATACAGGGGCGCCTGGGTGGCTCAGTTGTTAGGCGGCTGCCTTTGGCCTGGATCATGATCTCAGGGTCCTGGGATCGAGCCCTGCATCGGGCTCCCTGCTCCGCGGGAAGCCTGCTTCTCCCTCTCCCACTCCCCCTGCTTGTGTTCCCTCTCTAGCTGTGTCTCTCTCTGTCAAATAAATAAATGAAATCTTAAAAAAAAAATACAAAAACTAATTCCTTCCCCATATTTCACCAATAATCAGAAAACGTAACAGAAAAAAAGATCTCAGCAACAAAACCTATAACACATGTAGGATTAAATGTAATAAAATGCCTAATATAAATTAACATTATTAAATTTTACTGAGGGATGTAGATTTCATGCCTCTAGATAGGAGGCTTATAAAAATATTAAATTTCCCTGAAATTAATTTACAAATACTACTCAGAAAAACAGATTTTTATTGGAACTGGACAAAATGATCTAGAATTTGGAAAAACAAATGGGTGAGAATATCCAAGAAAACATTAAAAAATAAGAATGACAATGGGGACTTGCATTGCCACATATTAAAATGTCTTAAAACTGTACTTACTAAAGCAGTTTATCAAAATAAACAGACCAACAGAACAAAGTAGAAAGCACAGAAATAAAAGCATTTGCAATATGATTAAAGACACACTTAAGACCAAGGGGGAATGAATTAGTCAGTAATTGTTAAATGAACAACTGGTTAACTATGTGACAAAAAATACAGGTGAGCTTTACCTCATATCATACCAAATAAACTCTTAAATCCATATGGAATTTGATGTAAAAATGAAACCGTAAGCAAAACTGGAAGCCAACATAAATATTTTTGTACTCTCAGGATGAGGAGAATCTTTCTTTTTCTTTTCTTTCTTTTTTTTTTGAGGAGAACCTTTCTAAGTTTGACAGCAAAGTAGTATGAAAGCATAAAAGGAAAAAAATGATAGATTTAACTAGTAACAACTGTAAAATATTTGTTGATCAAAAAACTACCTTAAAAATTTTAAAAAGAGACTAAGGAAAAAAACATAAAATAAGGGAGTATAGAACACTCCTGGGTAATAATTTAATAATTATGGGTATAAAATCTTTGGCATGACCTTAACAGAGAAATTTCTTTTCCAGGAATTTATTCCAAGATAATAGCTACAAAGATGAGGACTACAGTGTTTAAATTGAAGGAGAATAAAACTGGAAACAACCTGACTATCCAAAAATGGGGGATCAGTTTATAATTATATAAAATGGGCTACTGTGCAACTATATAAGGTATTGTGGACACACATTTATGGGCATGATATTTACCATATAATAACAAAAAAGGTTATAAAACAGCATATAAAGATATATCTTTTTGCATGATACTTTAAACTTTATTCTTCTTTGAAACATACAGAGTTTCTCAGTTCCCTTATACTCAAGTATGAGTTAACTGATTCAAAACAATTCTGACAATCTCTCTAACCAACATGCGGTTTTATTGAGTCACAGTTTATATACTGTAAAAGTCATCCCTTTTAAGTATATAGTATAATGTGTACATTCATATAAGCCCCACCACAATCAAGATACAGAACATTTGTGTCATCCCAGGAAGTTCCTTTCCCCCAGCTCCCAGGCTCTGGGCAACCACTAATCTAATTCCTTTGCCTATATTTTTGCTTTCCCAGAATGTCATATAAATGAAATCATGTAATGTAAAGCCTTTTGTATGAGGCTACTTTCACTCAGCACAATGCTTCTGAGATTCATTCATACTATTGCATATTACATGCTGTCTATAAGAAACTCACTTTATTTTTTTTAAGATTTTATTTAGAGAGAAAGAGAGAGCACAAGTAGGCAGAGCAGCAGGCAGAGGGAGAGGGAGGAGGAGGCTCTCCGTTGAGCAGGGAGCCTAATGAGGGGCTTGATCCCAGGACCCCGGGATCATGACCTGAGCGGAAGGCAGATGCTTAACCGACTGAGCCACCCAGGCACCCCAAGAAACTCCCTTTAAATATAATGGTATAGGCAAGTTAAAAGTAAAAGAAGAGAAAAAGATATACTATGCGAACACAAAACAAAATTGGAGGGGCTATAGTGGTATCAGCTAAAGTAGACTTGAGAACAAGGAAAAGTACCAGGGTTAAAGAGGGATATTACATAATGATAAAAGGCTCAATTGACCAAGAAAACATTACGATTCAAGTCTACCATCAACTAGATCTAAATGACATTTATAGCACATCCCACCAAACAAGAGCAGCATGCACACTCTTTCCAAGTACAAATGGAACACTCATCAAGACAGACAACATGCTGGGTTGTAAAACAAACTTAACAAATGTACAAGAACTGAAATCATATAAGGTATATTCTTTGACATGATGGAATTACATAGAAATCAGTAATAGAAAGCTATATACAGAATATCCTTTTCTTAATGAAATCTCAAAAAAGTAAAGCAAATTTCCTCTGAGTCTATAATAATAAACTATTCTCAGAAAGCAACTTATGAGTTGTGGTATCTACTTAATCTACATTTCTAAACTCATAGGGACCCACCAATGTGAATAGTAGCAAACTAAACTTTTAATTGCAATACAAAAAAAATATAAAAAAGCTATCCTTTTTTTTTTTTTTAAAGATTTTATTAATCCATTTGTGTGAGAGAGAATGAGAGAGAGCACATGAGAGGGGGGAGGGTCAGAGGGAGAAGCAGACTCCCTGCCGAGCAGGGAGCCCGATGTGGGACTCGATCCCAGGACCCTGGGATCATGACCCGAGCCGAAGGCAGTTGCCCAACCAACTGAGCCACCCAGGCGCCCTAAAAAAGCTATCCTAACTCTAGAATATCAGAAAGTTTTTATTCACTAGCTTCAAGTTTCACTTTAGAAATTGTTTTTTTTAAATCATCTAAAAAAACCTAGAAGCAAATGAAGATATTAACTGAGTTATGAATAACTTAAGAATTTTCTTTTGCGAGGTGCTACAAATAGGCATTATTTGTTATCTATATTAAACTTAACATTTATTTTACCAATACTAAATGTCAATGAGTAATCTTTTTTTTTTTTAAAGATTTTATTTATTTATTTATTTGACACAGAGAGAGCAAGAGAGAGAGACAGAGAGCAAGCACAAGCAGGGGGCAGGGGAAACGGCAGGCAGGGGAGAAGCAGGCTCTCCGCTGAGCAAGGAGCCTGATGCGGGACTCGATCCCAGGACTCCGGGATCATGACCTGAGCCGAAGGCAGACGTTTAACCGACTGAGCCACCCAGGTGCCTATCAATGAGTAATCTTAACTAGGCAGCTGGTTTAGATCTTGTTGTCTTGATCTTTTCCTCAGTAACAAAAAAACCTACCTATACAAAGCTACAGTTCCCTGTAACAGAACAGCCATTAATCTGTAGATAAGCCTGATGTTACTGGCAGCTGAGCTACTTCCAGATTCAGTTAATATGTTTGCTTTTTTTAAGGTGATGTCATGTGGCTCAAAACAGACTAAAGGATTAAATATCAGACCTCAGAACAGTATCTTTATCCAATTAAGGAAAATTTAAATTTGGGAAGTGGAACATTCATTACAGGCATGCCTCAAAGCAATAAAGCACTTTATTAATAGTATAAAAGGATCTGTTATTTATCTGACTTATTAACAATCATAAATAAGCAAGCCTCTATTATCCATTAGTCTCTCAGGGGGCTTCTAAGCCAATGACCTTCAAACTTGTTTATTCATACTAAAATAATTTTTGAAAAATTATGCAGTGCTTTACATATTTTTAAGTTGGTATCTAAAAGTTTTCCTCTTAAGTTTAAATAGTTGCAAACAGTGTAATTTCCTGGATGGTATAATTTTTATACTTTTAAATATAACTTTTACATTATTATTTTAGATGTACCCAAATAAATAAAAATATAGATTTAATTCCTGGAATCATCTATTTAAAACTTGTGTGAACATATACTCTTCTTTAACAATAGGAATTTTACATCTTCCCTTTTTCTACTTGAACTTATATTTCTATTCCGCTTCATCCACAGATTGTTATTTGAATGTGATATACTTATATGGTTCAAAGTCTTACACTGATCATCCTGTAACACTTCAAACTATAGTATGTATGTATACATACTTAAATTTTCCTTAATTTTCAATTTCTAATGCCCTAAGTACTAATTTTTGTCTTTTAGATTGAATTATTACAATAACTACTGGCATAAAATTTATCAGAAAGGCAAAATTATAAATTTTAATAAACAGGTAATAGTTACTGAAAATATATTTATTTATTTATTTTAAAGATTTTATTTATTTGAGAGAGAGAGCATAAGAGAGAGAGCACAAGCAGGGGGGAGGGCAAAAGCAGAGGGAGAAGCAGACTCCCCACTGAGCAGTGAACCTGATGTAGGACTTGATCCCAGGACCCTGGGATCACGACCTGAGCCGAAGCCAGATGCTTAACAACTGAGCCACCCAGGCGCCCCTGAGAATATGTTTTTTAAAAAAGATTTATTTATTTATTATGGGGGGAGGGGCAGAGAGAGAAGGAGAGAGAATCCCAAGCAGACACCCCGCTGAATGCAGAGCCAATGTGGGGCTTAATCTCATGACCCTGAGATCATGACCTGAGCTGAAATCAAGAGTCCGTAGCTCAACTGACTGAGCCACCCAGGTGCCCCAAAAATACCTTTTAATGAGAAGTTTGGTGTGATGCTTTTATGATACTGTTAAAGTAAAATTGTCCCTTTTGTTTTGGTGCCCTGGAATTTTGTAAAACTGAGTCAACATACCATAGTGAGCTTCAGGTAGGTAGAAAACTATGCCTATCTTCAGTCAAGTGGGCAAAGAGGACATGTGATCGAACCCCCACAGTAAGCATCTCTCTCAGGCCAATCAATTTTAGGAAAGAGTAGGTATGGAAGATCTGGAAATTTATTTCCATAAAGTTATCGAAACAGGTCTCTTCCTTCTCCACACACATACCTCAGTTTGAAAACCACTGATTTAGATTATTTCCTCTACTCACAAGGAGAATTGACAAAGAAAGAAAAATGGTATAAATTTTGCTTTTAAACCTACCTACCTGGGTGTCTGGCTGGCTCAGTCAGAAGAGTGTACAACTCTTGATCTCAGGTCGTAAGTTCGAGCCCCATGTTGTAGAGATTAAACTAAAAAAAACTTAAAAAAAAAATGCTACCTACCAATCCAAAGTTTTCTTTGTTCAGAAAAAACTGAATGCAATGTACTATGAAACCTATAATGCTTTCATTCCTTTAGCAGCATCAAAAACAAGACTAAAAATGTAACCATTAGGAATCTGTCCAGTAGTACAACAAATTGTGATCAACAGTAATTATTATGGGTGGCTAAATCTGATAAAAGGATCTACTCATACCCATTAAACTCCTTCACTTGTCTAAAAACAAATTTTCATATGCTTCAGGACACTCAATTCAGCCTTATCATGGAACCAGTCCCTATTACTGTTTTCACTATAGAGATCTAGCTTTGTCGGGGGAGGAGAGGAACCCTTCATTCAAAAACAGGGAACTAATAAATGACTCACTCTTACCTCTCAAGCAGAAAGTCAATAGAAAAAAAAAAATCAATGTTTCAGTGTTAAGAATTAAACATACCAAGTTTATTTTAACTTGCCTTAGTAGGCCAAACTATAAAGTATCAAACTGTATTATATAAGAACCCTATAAATTTTTTACAGAAAAAAATCGCAACATATTAGGAAATTTTACAGGAAAAACATTTTGGAGTATAGGAATATAGATAGGCAATTTCCACTGTAGATTCAAATTTGGAGCTTACTGCTATTTCTTTAATAAAACTACTTCAAAGTAGGGACTCCTGGGTGGTTCAGTCTGTTAAGTGTCTGCCTTCAGCTCAGGTCATGATCCCAGGGTCCTGGGATCGAGTCCCCACCTTGCTCATTAGGGAGCCCACTTCTCCCTCTGCCTGCCACTCCCCCTGCTTGTGTGTGCTGTCTCTCTCTCTGTCTGACAAATAAATAAGTCTTTAAAAAACAAAAACAAAAACAAAACTACTTCAGGGACACCTGGGTGGCTCAGTTGGTTAAGCGTCTGCCTTCAGCTCAGGTCATGATCCCAGGGTCCTGGGACTGAGTCTCACATGGGGCTCCTCGCTCAGCAGGGAGCCTGCTTCTCCGTCTGTCTGCCACTCCCCCTGCTTGTGCTCTTTCTCTCTCCCTCTGGCAAATAAATAAATAAAATCTTAAAAGAAAAAAATACAGGGACTAGTGAGAAGTTCTCACAATTTTGACATTTGTGAACAATTTATTTATAGATAATAAGTGAGTTTTAAGTGATAATTTTGTACTCCCTGAGATATTTTTAAAAGCTAATGAGCATAGTGCTCATAAAAAATTTTAAGTGGGACATCTGGGTCAAATGAATAGAAAAAAACCGAGGTTGCCCTTTAAAAAAATTCCCCATATTCCAGGTCTTTAAATTCAAGTTTACTTCGAGCAAATCTTAACTGAACTTGGTCTTTGTATTCTCAGCAACTTTATCTATTTCCTTCACCACTCCCACTGAATATATATTTGCTAATGATATGGTTCTACAAAGTTAAACTAAATTACACAGTCCTGCATCTATTTTCAGTTTTGTTCAAGTTGGTCAACATGATCTCTCACACAGCTCTTTGAACTGCATTTTCCTTTTTTTTAAAGTACTTTCCCATTCTCTACCACCTGAGTTAAACAGAAAAAAGAAAAAAGAAAAGAAAAAAAAGCACATCTAATATCTAGACCTCAGATCTGAAGATTTAAGGTACCAAAGCCTAAAGTAGTGATTAATGGTTGGTTCTCAACCTTCATGTAAGTCTATCACATTACAAAATATACAACTTCGCTGCTCCTAAAGGCTATATTTTAGTTTACTAAAGCAAACTCATGACTCGAGTAGAAGCAAATATTCTGTTTGAGAACCGTTTTACCTTTTGCTTTCCTTTCAAATTAGGCAGCACTCAGATTAAAACAGAGAAAAAGGGGGCGCCTGGGTGGCTCAGTCGTTAAGCGTCTGCCTTCGGCTCAGGTCATGATCTCAGGGTCCTGGGATCCAGCCCCACATCGGGCTCCCTGCTCGGCGGGAGGCCTGCTTCTCCCTCTCCCACTCCCCCTGCTTGTGTTCCCTCTCTTGCTGTGTCTCTCTCTGTCAAATAAATAAATAACATCTTTTAAAAAAAAAAAAAAAAACAGAGAAAAAGGAAGAGGTCCAAGCACCTCCTTAATATACAAGATCACATAAGACCAAAGCACTTTACTAATGCACATTTGATTATCAATAGTATTCTTAAACATGAACAATGGACCGAAAATTAATATCTGAACTTCCAGCATTCCTTAAAGAAAACATCCCGGTGCAAATGCCAGGAGTACATTCACTTTAGAGGTTAAAAAAAAAAAAAAAAACCCAAACCCCACCCATCTGTTCATTTATATATGTACTCTATTTTTTTAAAAGATTTTATTTATTTATTTATTATTTATTTATTTATCAGAGGGAGAGAGAGAGCGCACGCGCGCGCACAAGCAGGGGGAGCAAGAGAAGGAGAAGCAGGCTCCCTGCTGAGCAGGGAGCCCGATGTGGGGCTCAATCCCAGGACCCTGGGATCACGACCCGAGACGAAGGTGGACGCTTAACCGACTGAGTCACCCAGGCGCCTGAATACACCCAGGGATGTATTCTATTATACATATATATTCTAATTGAATTTCTGGCTCCAGCTCTAAGCAATTAAATTATGCCAGGACACAGTATCAATTCAATTTTCAAAATCATATACGCTGCCATACGCTTTCCACATCTCAAAACTGCTAAATCTCTTTATCATCCTGACTTCTCTCCCAATTTTCAGAGCCTATTTCCCAACTGCCCACTGGGTACTTGTAACTAGTGCATCAAGTACCATCCCCGATCTTCATTCCTCTACCACCTGAAGAGAACACGAACACACACACATACTCCTCCAATTAGTTTTCCCAGGTTCAATCACTTTTCCAGGCTCAAAACCTCCAAGTTATACCTTTGGGTCCTCTTTTTGACACTCTGTTCTACCATCTAATGGATGATCAATCCTGCAGTTCTTTTTGCACAATTTCTTATATCTCATACTCCCTCTTTATTCCCACAGCATTCCTCTAGATAAAGCCCTTATCTCCAAAAAAAAAAAAACAAACCTTGCTCCAAAGAACTGTAAACACCTCCCTAGTCTCTCTTCCTCTAGCACTCTTTCCCTGCCAATACATTTTGTATAAAGATAACTCCAAATGAATAGTACCACACTGTCCTTATGATCAAATAATTCACACTCTAGCAGGAGACACAAAAAAACTATAAACAACATAACTGGACAAGCATCATATTGATGGTATCAAAAAAAGCTCTAGGAGGGCGCCTAGGTGGCTCAGTCGTTAAGCATCTGCCTTCGGCTCATCATGATCCCAGGGTCCTGGGATCGAGCCCCGCATCGGGCTCCCTGCTCCATGGGAAGCCTGCTTCTCCCTCTCCCACTCCCCCTGCTTGTGTTCCCTCTCTCACTGTGTCTCTCTCGGTCAAATAAATAAATAAAATCTTTAAAAAAAAAAAAAAAAGCTCTAGGAAGGTAAGACAGTGACAGTGACCCTAGAGCTTCCACTACGTGGAACTGGAGAAAAGCATCCCAGAAAATAGCCCAAGGTTCACGTTTTGGGGAAAGGACAAGTAGTTCAATGACAGGGGAGAAGTAGGAGAGAAGACCAGAAATGTAGGGTTGAGTCAGACTCTGCGACCTTTAGTGTCATGCTATTAAGTTTAGACTTGATCCCATTAATATGTGAAACAAGCAAAGGTATAAGAATGCTTTAGGTTTCTGTAGGTTTGCTACTTTGCTTGTAATATATAATTCTAAAAACAAAGTAATACAAACACTAATAAAACCAGACACATCTTCCATAAGTATACTTTCCCCTCTACTTCAAATTACTGAAGACTGCAGGAAAATTAGATACGAGGACAATATTCTGTATATGTTCATTAGTCAGGTTGGTTTATTTATGTTGTTTAAATCTACTGTGTCCTTACTGATATTTTTGTCTTTGTGATCTAACAAATACTGAGACATGTTTAAAATCTCCTACTGTATTTATGGATTTGTCTATTCTTAATTTCAGATATTGCATTTTTTTCAGTTCTGCACTGTCCATTTGATTCTTTGTTTTAAATAGATTACAATTTTCTGGCATCATATGATTAATCCATAATACCCTGCGTTTGTTTGCTTTTTATTTATTTGAGTATAGTTAATACACAATGTTACCTTAGCTTCAGGTGTACAACACAGTGATTCATCAAGTTCATACACTTTGCCATGTTCACGGCAAGTGTAGCTGCCACCTATCCCAACACATCACCATTATGATATCATTGACTGCAGTCCTTCTGCTGCGTATTTTACTCCCTTGACTTCTTCATTCCATAACTGGAAGCCTGTATTGCCCACTCCCCCTCACCGACTTTGCCCACGCCTCCACCCCCTCCCCTCTGGCAAACATCGGTTTGTTCTCTGTACTTATAGGTTTGATTCAGCTATTTATTTTTTTATTCATTCATTCGTTTGTTTAGATTCTACTTATGGGTGAAATCATATGCTATTTGTCTTTCTCAGTCTGACTTATTTCACTGAGTATAACACCCTCCATCCATGTTGTCTCAAATGGCACAACTGCATCCCTTTTAACGCTGTGTAATATTCCATTGTGTGTATACATATACACACATATTTGTGTGTGTATACGTATATAATGTGTATATACGTGTGTGTGTGTGTATACACATCACATCTTCCTTATCCATTTGTCTATTGATGGATACTTAGGTTACTTCCATCTCTTGGCTATTGTAAATAATACTGCAATAAACATAGGGATGCATATCATGTATCTTTCCAAATTAGTGTTTTTATTTTCTTTGGGTAAATACCCAATAGTGGAATTATTGGATCATATGGTATTTCTATTTTTAATATTCTGAGGAACCTCCATACTGTTGTCAACAATGGCTGCGCCAGCTTGTATTCCCACCAACTCTGTACCAGGGTTCCTTTTTCTCCATGTCCTCACCATAATGCCCTATTCAATGACACAGAATATGCCCCTCAAGAATAAGCTTTTCAGTTCCTTCTTGGACCATATATAACCTTTCATGCTGTTCAAAACAATTTGGTAATTATTTTCCCCATGCTTTCCCCTTTCCGGCAACCATCTACCTCAAGCCAAATACACCTCAATATATTTAGAGCACATTAGTGCTGCTCAGTCTGACCTCCACTTTATGCAGAGAATACCTGCCCACGTGATCAAAGACGTTTATTCTCACAAAAAAACTGAATTAGTTACATTATATGCTATCTGGTCACATTTTATAACTCTTTGCCCATAAAAGGAGAAGGGGGAAAAGGTTCAAATAAAGTATAAAAGGAGAAGGAAGAAAGTTTGATAAATTCACAGAAAAATTTCTTCTTCCAAAGGAGAAAAAAAACTCATAATTACCAGTTTGAAAAGACTCAGCCCCAAGTTAGCAGTGGTTTAAAAAGATGTAAGTTTAAGCCTATGGCAGCTGACCTAACTAGAGAACACACAGACTCACATGAACAACACACAGGCCTGACAATATTTCTGACCAATTTCTTATCTCAGTACTCATTCATATAAGGAAAACAGTCTAAAAGTAGGTCATCTCAGATACATACATATGGCTCAGTCCTTACTGGAAATGGCTGACGTAACAAGACAGGACAAAATAAAAAGCCTAAATAGTAAGTTACTACACACAATTTATAAGGTGTTTTGTTCTTACTTAGAATTTGAAAATAAATCAATTTTACCAAGAGTGAACAAAAACTGTACTTTTAAACTGTGGGTCATGGGGCACCTGGGTGGCTCAGGCGTTAAGCCTCTGTCTTCGGCTCAGGTCATGATCCCAGGGTCCTGGGATCGAGCCCCGCATCCGGCTCCCTGCTCCGCGGGAAGCCTGCTTCTCCCTCTCCCACTCCCCCTGCTTGTGTTTCCTCTCTCGCTGTGTCTCTCTTTGTCAAATAAATAAAATCTAAAAAAATAAATAAATAAACTGTAGGTCATGACCCATTAGTGGACTGTGAGATATATAAGTAGGTTCAGATAAGCATTTTTTGTTTAATGAACTAGTAGAGCCTAGAAAAAAAAATACCAGAATACATCACAAAGTACTATTTCATGAAATTGTTTCAGTTTTATGTACACACAAATACGAAATGTATTTAAATGACTGAAAGGTATTTTACATTGTAAATTACAATAAAAAAAAAAGAAGTTTCAGGACGCCTGGGATGGCACAGTTGGTTAAGCGTCCAACTCTTGGTTTCCGCTAAGGTGGTAATCTCGGGGTGGTGAGATCAATCCCCTTGTGGGGCTCCATGCTCCAAGCGTGAAGTCTGCTTCGGATTCTCTCTCTCTCTCACTCCCCCTCTGCCCCTCCCACTCATGCTCTCTCTCTCTCTCTCTCAAATAAATAAATAAATCTTTAAAAAAAAAGTTTGAAAAATACTGATCTTAGATCTATCAGTAAGACAACTTATTTTCTCAGAGTGTGAATAAAATTAGGAGGAATATTTTTATAAATTTTTGTAAGATTATCTTGTCTAAAGATCATCTAAGATTTTAAATAACTGTGTTCTCATTTCTCAGATGGCAACAATTCATTTATTCAAAATTCAAAAAAGGCTTATTGTTTACCTTCTATAGACCAGGCACAGTTCTCTGTGCTAGAAACAGAAAACTGAAAAATGAATAAATCAAGTTCTTGCCCTCCTGAAGTTTTGTGTTTTTTTTAAGATTTTATTTATTTATTTGACAGAGAGAGACACAGCAAGAGAAGGAACACAAGCAGGGGAAGTGGGAGAGGGAGAAGCAAGCTTCCCGCTAAGCAGGGAGCCCAATGCGGGGCTCGATCCCAGGACCCCAGGATCATGACCTGAGCAGAAGGCAGACAACTAACAACTGAGCCACCCGGGCGCACCCCTCCTGAAGTTTAAATTCCACCAGATAAGTGGCCATGGTGTCAGCTGCTAGGCTAAGTGCTTGACATCCATTCTCACCTGGGCCTCACAATCCTATGAGGTAGATAGTATTTGTCTTCCTTTTATATATGTGGGAAATGAGTCCCAGAGAAATTACTTCACTTGCCCAAGCTTCTCTTTCTTTCTCCCTCTCTGTCTCTGTCTCTGTCTCTCTCTCTCACACACACACACCCACACACATGCTTCTAGTCAACAGCAGAGCGGGGATTCAAACTCAAGGCAGCAGGATTCCAAAGCTCTGCCCTTAGGCACTATGCTACACTGCCTTCCAGAGTTCTTCTATCTGCAAGAAAAAAATATAACAGCATTCTGCCTAAGTAAGCTTCTAAAAATTATATCAAATTGTGACTTTTGATCATATAATTTCAATTATAGGTGGCGTGGGGTTACTTGTCCTTTTTAGTATTTTGTAAGTTAAAAGAAGGCAATTCTTAAAAGTTGACCTAAAACTACCACTCAGTTTCATTAAATTTGCTTTGGAATAAACATATTAAACCATCAGATGATTATTATGTCTCCTTAACTGTGAAGAAAGAAAAAAAGAATGGTAGACAAAAGGCATACAAATCAGTACATTGTGGTTAAAAAAAAAGAAGGCCTGCTCTATGAATAAGTTCAGCTTAGGCTCTCACAATAGGAGGCTTTAGTAGCAGAGCATGACTATTCATTCAGAGGCCTTATTAGGAGAGTCATTCCCTAGAGGGATCCTGCAGGTTTGAGAAACATGTTGAGAGAAGCAAGGCCCACCCACATAGGCAGCTAGATATGCTGAGTCAACCCTGGTAACCAACATGAACATGGTGGGGCCAGATCACTCCATATCCCATACTTCTAATACACTGTCTGATCCTTGAGAGCAGAAATTGTTCCTATTTTGCTCCCACCTTTTTGCTCCCATCACCTAACCCAGTATATGGGATGTGGCAGAGGCTCAGTAAATATTTGCTAAAGGAATAAATGATATTGTACAAGTTATTTCCTCTCCGGGGTCCTGATTTCCTATAAAGCAAAAGGGTTGAAATAGATCAATATATTCACTTTTAGCTCTAAAAGTATATACTACTTTGAGCTAGATTTTGTAAATACATCACATAAAGCGTCAAATTACTCCAGGACATCCAGGTCTGAGTACATGCCTAGTCACAAGGTTTTACAATATCTTACTCACTGCAGTCCTACATAAGATAAACAAAGTGAATCTGCCCTGTTGAAACTCTTAAAACTGCTCAATATTGCTGGGGCAGGAAGAGATATAAGCTAGTTGTAGAAATAACAGAAAATATGTCTGACCATCCAGCTGGAAAAGGAGAAAAGTTGACGTTCATAAAAACAATAATAATGGCAGCAGCAAAATGTAGCTTCTTCAGATGTTTGAAGAATCAAAAAATCTGGTATCTGGTTTAACCAAATAATCTTACTTACTGTGAAGGCAGCACCCTATTTTTTTAATAGTATAACATAGATTTACCTTCTTTAATCATCAAAAAATTACTTTCTGTTTACAATTTTCTCCAAAAAAAGAAAAGTAAATTATTTTTAATTCATTATCTTAAATAATATCTCCAATTAATGAAGCAACTTGACTACATCACAAAACCATTAGTTCATGAAGTCAGGTTTTATTAAATGTTTGCTGAAGACTGAAATGGGATTAAACATCAAAGTATGTCCCTTATCTACAAAAGAAAATAAATGATTTTCAAATCACCTCTAGTTGTTATGGGCAGAAATGGCTTCTAATTATTTTAAACCTCTTGTGGATGTTTGTTACATACCAGAAATATTGGTAGAAACTATAGGGGAATCAAAAAATTCTCAAAAGTATCAAGTCCTGAAACTTAGGACTCATTTTGGGTAAACAGTGCTTGACACATAAAGTCAAAGAATAATTCAAAGATTTGGGCGCCTGGGTGGCTCAGTTGGTTAAGCGACTGCCTTCGGCTCAGGTCATGATCCTGGAGTCCCGGGATCGAGTCCCACGTTGGGCTCCCTGCTCAGCAGGAAGTCTGCCTCTCTCTCTGACCCTTCCCCCTCTCATGCTCTCTATCTCATTCTCTCTCTCAAATAAATAAATAAAATCTTAAAAAAAAAAAAAAAAAGAATAATTCAAAGATTTAAATAAAGGCACATTAAAAGAAATGTCATAAGACACTTTATAATGTAATTAACTGCCAGTAAAAAAGTAAGGAAGGGCTAAGGCATTTCACCATCGGCAGATTCTAACAGGAGAACAAGTTTATACAGATGACATTTCCATGAATTAACTTCTTCTTTCTGCTTAGTCTTAATTAGTCTAAGGCTGCATAAAATCAAAAAAGTTATTATTAAAAGGACATCAAAAGTTTAAAAAGCACAACAGCTGTTTATATAACATTTAAAAAGAAAAGGTAAACAAACCTACTTAATGACTCTTTTAAAAAAATATTCTGTGGAAAATGAGAACCCTTATGTATTACTGGTGGGAATGTAAAATGGTACAGCCACTGGGGTAAACAATTTGGTGGTTCTTTAAAACTAAATAGAAAATTACCTTATGATCCAACAATGCCACTCCTGAGTACATATCCAAAAGGTATGAAAACAAGGATTTTTTTTTTAAATATTTTATTTATTTATTTGACAGAGAGATAGAGAGAGCACAAGTAGGCAGAGAGGCAGGCAGAGGGAGAAGGAGAAGCAGGCTCCCCGCAGAGCAGGGAGCCCGACGCGGGGCTCGATCCCAGGACCCTGGGATCATGACCTGAGCCGAAAGCAGCTGCTTAACCAACTGAGCTACCCAGGTGCCCCAAGGATTTTGTTTTTTTAAGATTTCTTTATTTTAGAGAGAAAGAGAGAGCATGAATGGAGGGGGGAGGAGAAGTGGGGAAGGGAGAGAGAGTCCTAAGCCCACTGTACTGAGTGCAGGGTCAATCTGACAAGCCTGAAATCACGATCTGAGCCCAAACCAAGAGTCAGCCGTTCAACCGACTGCACCACCCAGGCACCCCAAAAACAAGGACTTAAACAGATATTTGTACACCAATGTTCATAGCAGCATTACTTGCAACAGCCAAAAAATGAAAACAATCCAGTGCCCGTCAATAGGTGAATGGATAAACAAAATGCAGTATATACATACAATGGAATACTTCTCCATCATAAAAAGCAATGAAGTGTTGATATATGCTACAGATTGCATGAACCTTAAAAACATCAGGCTAAGTGAAATAAGCCAGATGCAGGACAAACATTATGTGATTCCAGTTCTATGAAATATCTAGAATAGGTAAATCCACAGAGATAGAGAGTAGACTGGAAGGGAATGGAGAATTCTG
Organism: Leptonychotes weddellii; assembly: GCF_054177405.1. NCBI lineage: Eukaryota > Metazoa > Chordata > Mammalia > Carnivora > Phocidae > Leptonychotes > Leptonychotes weddellii. The sequence continues at coordinate 37,962,929 of NC_138383.1, read as the reverse complement.
GCTTAATGGTTACCAAGTTTGGGATGTTGAAAAAGTTTTCTAAGTAGGCAGTGGGGACATGGGTGCACAACACCGTGAATGAAATGAATGCCACTTAATTCTATACTTAAAAATGGTCAAAATAACAAATTTCATGTTATATATGTGTGTGTGTGTGTGTTCAACCAATTAAAAAAAAAAATTCCACGATCACCCCACAGATTAAAATATAAAAGGAGGGGCGCCTGGGTGGCTCAGTTGGTTAAGCGACTGCCTTCGGCTCAGGTCATGATCCTGGAGTCCCTGGATCGAGTCCCGCATCGGGCTCCCTGCTCGGCGGGGAGCCTGCTTCTGCCTCTGACCCTCCCCCCTCTCGTGTGCTCTCTCTCTCTCATTCTCTCTGTCTCAAATAAATAAATAAAATCTTTAAAAATATATATATATAAAAGGAAACCATGCCATTATATAAAAGGGAGAGAACTGATGGTCATCCCATTAACTAAGATGTCCACCATGGCCACATGGCACATGCACTTTAGGTGCGTCCTGATGTGATGTGATGTGTTCTATAGCAGTCTTGCTGGAAAATTTGACCAGGATCCAGAATATGGGATGTTCTGTAGGACAACTGGCCTGAACTCAGCAAAGGATTCACTTTGACGAGTTCACTTACTCTCTTAAGAAAAGAGAGTATTGATATGACGGTTCTACATTGGGGAAACCACAAAAGCACAAGGGCCAAATGCAATGCTTGAACTTTGACTGGATCTGATCTGAAAGAAAAGGAGCTATAAAGGAAATGAGGAATAATAAAGGAAATTTGAGTAATAGAATGTAGGATGGTAGTCCTGAATTACTGTTGATCTCTCAGTTAGGGCAACAGTATATGGTTGTATACAAAAATGTTCCCGTACTTGGAAAATACATCCTGAGGTACTTAGAGGTGAAGTATTTTTTTTTTTAATGTTTTTTTTTTTTAAAGATTTTATTTATTTATTTGAGACAGAGAGAATGAGATAGAGAGAGCATGAGAGGGAGGAGGGTCAGAGGGAGAAGCAGACTCCCTGCCGAGCAGGGAGCCTGATGCGGGACTCGATCCGGGACTCCAGGATCATGACCTGAGCCGAAGGCAGTCGCTTAACCAACTGAGCCACCCAGGCGCCCCTAGAGGTGAAGTATTAAGGAATCTGCAACCTACTTTTGGATGGTTTGGCAAAAGAGAATGTGTGGGGAGGAAGGGACGGGAGAGGTGGAACACTTAGGGTAAGATAACCGTTGGTGAATTTAAATGAAGGATATATAGGCCTTTGTGTAGTCTTAATTGTACTGTGGGTTTGAAAATTTCAAAATAAAAAAAAGATTTTTAAAAATTAGAATTCCTCGGGCGCCTGGGTGGCTCAGTTGGTTAAGCGACTGCCTTCGGCTCAGGTCATGATCCTGGAGTCCTGGGATCGAGTCCCGCGTCGGGCTCCCTGCTTGGCGGGGAGTCTGCTTCTCCCTCTGACCCTCCTCCCTCTCATGCTCTCTGTCTCTCATTCTCTCTGTCTCAAATAAATAAATAAAATCTTTAAAAAAAAAAAAAAATTAGAATTCCTCAAAGTTTCCTCTTTTCCACTCAGAGTATTCATAAGAAAGCTAAATGAGAGGCACCTGGCTGGCTCAGTCAGTATAGCATGTGACTCTTTACCTCAGTGGGGGTGGGGGGTAGTGAGTTCAAGCCCCACATTGGGCACAGAGCTTACCTAATGAAAGGGAGGAAGGGAGAAAGAAAAAGAAAAGAAAAGAAAAAAGAAAAGCCAAATGAACAAAGAGGAAAATATTGCAAATTCGGGCTTTCCATACCTTCCACATCATACCAATGTGCGCCGTTTGTGATCCCATCTTTGAAAGTCTCATCTTCATCTCCTGGACAATGAGGGGCACCAGTTCTCATTATGGGATGGTTTGATGCATAGGCTTTTGCCAAGTATTTAAAGACTTCATCATCTGAGGTTTTGCTATAGATTCCAGTGGCCTTATGTTCTGGAGAGTCATCAAAAGGATAGCTTGCTACCACGGAGCCACCATGCAGATTTCCAGAAAGCACAAACCTTTGAAAACAACCAAAGCACATATCACTGAAAAAAAAAAAAAAACAAGCACAGAAAATGCCATGTATTTAAAAATTCTACATCTTTCATAAATGAACTCAGGTATCTCTTAGAGACTTAGAAGACAACACTATCAGCTACTGGAAGCAGAACAACAACAAAAGAAAAGGAAAGAAAGCATCATCAGTTGAACAAATTTCAGGCAAACAGTTTTTGCAATTTAAGTTAACCTTAAGTAACTTTAAAGAATTTTCCCATCATTGAAAAAGTAGCTGAATAACAGTATAAATTAACATTCCAGGAGACATCTTATTCAGGGAATTCAAATATATGTGTTAGGTTGAACAATATGAATTTGCCAGTGCTCAGTCACATTGTGACTACAAAAGCGACAATTTCATATAGTTCAACCTAATACTTGTATTTCATAACATGTTAACATCGCAGAAAACATGGCCTGTATAAATATGTGTGGAATATGTGAGTTAGGTTAATAACTTCCATGATTTTTTATATTTACTATTCCAAAATATTTAAGGTAGGGAGTCTAATTTAAAACAGGATGTGTTTTGCCTGACTCCAGTTTCACAATATACTAAATTCACATTTTCAAGAGAGAAGCCGCAGTTGACAAGACTGGGGGTGGGGAGAACCTGATACAGTGAGCTGCTTTCAGAGAAAAACAATATAGCACAGAGAAGATTAGTCCTTCAGTGCATCACCATAGAAGCAGTTCTCTTTCTAAGCCCAAGGTTTCTGATTGGTCCATTAAAAAATAAACTGACATGGAGACAGGGCCCGCTCCCATAAAAGAAACATTTTTTTTTTTTTATGTTTCTACTTCTAAGCGAACCAATTTATAATTTGGTGAAATTTATAGATACAGAAATACTGAAGAACTCCTTTTATGGTGAAAGCTAAAAGCAAAAACATGCTGAAGTCCTATTTATACATCTTTCCCTCATGGAACAGTTCAAACTATTACTGTGACTACAGATTAAACACTTTCCTCTTTGCACTCTAAATTGGATTTTCTTGCTTCTGCCTTTTTGTGGCTGAAATGAACTGACCTACAGAAATTCTAAAGGGGGTTATGTATAACGTTTCTTTCTATATGCTTCAAAGAAACTTAAACCTATAGTATGTCTAATTTGAAAGGTTATTTTAAGTGTGATCAGTACCATCCCAGGGAATATCAAAAAGTGAAAATTACTTGTAACACAGAATCCGTTCATCAGAAGACAGAACTTAGCCAATAAAAACAGTGATTAAATACTAGAATAGAGTATGAAAAGAGACTAGTTAAAAACTAACATATATAATTATAATTAGCAATCTTCCAGACACCAGAGAATGCCATTTGGTGGAGCAGCAATAGCTCAGGCTTTGGAGCCAGGCAAATATGGGCAAGAACATTCAGTCTCCCAGAGCTGTCACTCAGTAATAAATATGGTGTCACCAGTAATAAATATGATATTGCTCAGTAATAAGTATGATATCGCCAGTAATAAAATATGATCAGGAAGAAGTTACTGCCTCTAAATTCATTGAACCCCAGTTTCTCTCTCATCTGTAAAATGGGGATTAATGCTACCTGCTTCCCAGGGTTGCTATAAAAATTAATACACGTACGACACCTTCCAGCACAACAACTGCTGTATATCCTCTGCTCAACAAATGTCCACTCCTTTGGAGATATCTAGCATCCTACTTCGGGAATCACTGCCTTCAGACTTTCATTTTTTCCCCACTACCAGTGCTAGCTCTTGGGTGATAGAATGATACAGAAATTCTAACTCCATTCTACGCATCTGGCCCTCACTGCTAAGGTATTATCAATTTACTTCTGATTTGTATGCCTAAAGTAATTGAAGTACTTTTCTCTCCCCCTTCTGATTTTGGGAAAGTTACAAGAAGGCTAGCCTAGTTCCATTCAGCAACAAATTTTCTTAAGTGTCAACTATGTGCCAAATGTTCTAGGCACTAAGGAATACGCCAGAGAACAAACAAACATAAAAATGCCCACAGGCACTCATATTCTAGTAAAATAAAATGGATAACTGCATATTCTAAATAGTGAAGCATGCTACTTTGTGTATTTTCTTTTTTTTTTTAATTGTATATTTTCAATTAAAACTTTAAAGTCCGAGATTCTCAACTAAATGCTGTTTTCACTTTGTCTGGCATTGCTTGCAATGCTTCTCAGAAATATTAAAATGGCCTAATGAAATACTTTTAGAAAAACAAAATATTTGCAATCTACTTGAGTGATAAAATTCAACTGTTAGATTTTCCTTACTTTACTTATGTAGTCTTAAAAGTATGAATGCCACTCTTACAAGGATTTCAAGACAAAGTGATACCTATTACAGTCGCTATAAGTTTATCGTTTTTAGTCTTTATCAAACCAACTTTGCATGTCAATCCAATTTTATTTGAAAGGTATTTTATTGTTTTTGTTTTTTTATTTAAGATTTTATTTATCTATTTGACAGAGAGAGACACAGCGAGAGAGGGAACACAAGCAGGGGGAGTGGGAGAGGGAGAAGCAGGCTCCCCGCCGAGCAGGGAGCCCAATGCGGGGCTCAATCCCAGGACCCTGGGATCATGACCTGAGCTGAAGGCAGACGCTTAACGACTGAGCCACCCAGGCGCCCCTTACTGTTTTCATTCAAATCAGTTCCTTTAAATGTTCCTCATACTTCAGGATCATATATTATTCCTTGCATAAGATTTAAGGTACCTGCTAAATATAAGTATTATAAACAAGATTTATAGATATAAAAAAGTTAATCTCTAAGTTAACTCTATTTTGCTCTCCAGATAACCCTATAAATAACTTTTAAAAATTATGAGAACTTGAGGGGCGCCTGGGTGGTTAGGTGGGTTAAGTGTTTGACTCTTGATTTTGGCTCAGGTCATGATCTCAGGGTCATGGGATCGAGCCCCGCGTCCAGCTCTCTCTCCCTCTCCCTCTGCCCCTCCCCTCCCGCGTTTTCTCTCTCTCTAAAATAAATTAAAAAATAAATTAAAATAAAAAATAAATAAAAATTATGAGAACTTGAGTCTGATAAACTAAATTCTAAAGATTCAGGAAACTAAAGATATAATACAAGCCCCTCAATAGTAGTTTGTACCCACCCCCAGCAATATGGTAATGATTTTCACCAACATACCAAAAAATCATTTATATGCTAATCTCCTATTAAAGTCTAAGCAAATACATTTAATTAAAGAAGCCTAGTGTGCCAAAAATGGGGGCCAAGAAAACTATAAAATCTTTATTTTAATGATGGGGTTAAAATCTTGTATATTTTCCTAAGTATGTGTCAATTATCAATAATACAGAGGCACCCACTGGATGAAGTATAAAGTGAAACAAAGAAAATAAAATTCACTTTCCTAAGCAGAAGGAAATAAGTCTTAAATTCTTACCTACCCAAAATAGCAACAAAAATCTATTTCTAATATAGCTGGGTGAACTGCCTATCTAGAAATTACTCAAATGATTTCAGAAAATACACTGAAAAAGGTAATTTTCCCATACAGACTAATGTGTGCAGTTCTTAAATTTCCTATTCATGGAGCTGACTCTAGGCATCAATCTCAAATTGTGTGTATGCTTGTGCTTCTCATTTTATTCACATATCAGTGGCCTTTGTTAATTTATCATTAAAGAATATGCATTTTGAGTTAATTTGTGAAAACTGAGGATGGATGGATGTACTTTTCACCCTATATAGTCACCTACTTTCCCTTATTAGAATTACATGTTTGAAACGTGGTTGGTTCAGATTGGGATAGTCCATAGCCACGGAACAAAATGACTTTTTGTGTAATGACAACAAACCCAGATTAACTTTTAAAATTGTCACAAGCTCCTATCATTGAACTAATCGGCCCAACCCAAAACTTATAATCATTAAATACTGTGATATGAAAACGTTAACCAGAGAGCAAATTTTTGGTTCCACATTTAAAGTTTAAGGCTTTTGATGCAGCCTCAAGGTGACTTGCAAAGCTCATTTTCATTTCTGGTCACCACAGAACTAATACTGAAGAGAAAAATCTAGTCACGGAATTTATATCCCTACAAGGGTCATGACAGGGCATTTTCATTTAAGCAATGCAAACAGTGCATTCGATATATCATCTCAGAAAAGCCCTGGCCATCATAGCTTCTGACAGCAAGATATACATTAAAGTCATGTTTCTTAGACAAATGTTCAGAGATCATGATATGGTTATCTTTACAAGAAAAAAAAAAATCTTCCCAGAATATATATGTGAAATTAAATATCTACAAGGGATCTCAAAAGGAAGAGTAAAGTGAAAGGTGGAAATAAAAAAAAATCTAGGGTTGTCATAATGCCTATGAATTTTCTAGGTCTGCTATATGTATTGAAATCTTATAGAAGAGGTGATCCCAAGTGCCACAGAGAAACTTCTCTGTTCATTATTACTTTTATTGTATCTGTCACTTAGAAATCTTCAAATCCAGATGGAAAGATTAACTATTGCCTCGCAAGCCTTATGAAAGACACAAAAAGGGGGATATGCTGGTAAAGCCGATGCTTGAAAAGGGAACTAGTACATGCTCACTTCAGACACTATTCCATCTGGAGTGAGTTCTCTGTTCTTTTATTCCTCCCCTCCTCCTTTTTGCTGAAAATCCTCGAAACGCCGTTCAAGTTCTACCTCTTCCACAGAGATGATCTGTATTATTGCAGCCCACACATATTTTGCCAGTAGGAACAACTCCTATAAAGTTTAACTGGGTACATAAACACACCTCACAGATATTTATGATATTCTCTTGTTATACATCAATTTCTTGAGGTCCTATTGCTTTTAATTTTTTACATCCCACATAATGCTTAATAACACTTAAGGTGTGTACTAAATGCGATAATTAGCCATTCAGCCCTGGCCCACTAATAAAGTGCACAAATGGCAACAGAAACCTTTTAGAGAATCTAAAATGAAGCAGGGATGAAAGTACCAGCTCTGTGCAAGTTCTCCAGCCATAGCCATATGCTCCCTAGCTGAGTCAGAATAAAGACTGGAAGAGAACCAGTTTCCATCAAATAACCAAGACCCAGGGAGTGTCATTTATCATTAATGAGTTACAGCCTCCCTCTGTAGCTGTTAAGAGCACTGACAAAGAGTCAGATTGCAGCATCTAAGTCCCAGCTACACTCCCTACTGTGTACATTATTTAACCACTCTGACCCTTAATTTCCCCTATATGCAAAACAGGGATATTAATGATGTCTGTTTCATGAGGTTGTGGCCAACATAAAGTGAGACAGGTCATGCAGTCCAGAGAAAGAGCTTACTTAGCACCGTGCCTACAGTAATAATAGCAGTATTGACAGCTGATCTATAAAATGAGTGAGCTGACCTAAGTTATCCTTAAGTTCTCTTCTATTGCTCATGTTCTATGGTCCTGTGACAATAGGGACGAGAATGTCGGAAAGAAGTCTCGCTTCTAGCCAAACAGCTCTTTGCATCCGTTGAACAAATGACAGCCTCTAGGCAATGCTTCTTGGACTATTAGCGGGACAAGAGACTAAGCGGCCTGGGCCCTGTCCCGGTTATGGGGTGTCGCCTTCCACCTTCACTACCCCCGTCCCTTAGGCCTGCAAACAAGCACTGTTGGAGTGCCTACTGAGTGCCGGACCCAGCCTCTGCCCCTGCAGGCTCACGTGGATGGGCGGGGGGTTATGACACTCACTTGTTCCTGCGGATCCAGTCCATGAGGGCACGCACCTCGGGCACGTCGTCCAGGGCTGGTGGCTCGCCAGTGCTGAACTGGTCGGGGAAGCTGCGGTTGAGGTCACGGCCGCGGCTGTTGTCGCGACCGCTGGTCCCGGGGGGGCCACTATCGCTGAGGCCGCAGTCGCCCTCCCGGGCGCGCTCAAAGCCGTCGGGGTTGAGGCTAGGCAGCACGTACACGTCGGTGGTGTTGAGCAGGCGGACGATGCGCGGATCCCCGCGGCGGTAGCCAGCAGCCAGCTCGCGGGCTAGGTAGATCAGCACCTGGCGCGACACGGTCTCGTCGCCGTGCATGTTGCCCACTAGCTTCACCTGCGGTCGGCCGGGCAGGAGCGGCCCCTCCGCGTCGGGCCCCGAGTCGCTGTCAGGAGACGGCGGCCCCAGGCCGGCCGTGAGGCGCAGCACCCACAGCGGCCGACCCTCCACCGAGCTGCCGATGCTGAAGAGGCGGGCCAGGCCCGGGGGCCCCGCGGCCGCAGCCTCCCTCAGCGCCGAGCCCAGCTCCTCTTCGTGGTAGTAGCGATTGAACTGGCCCTCGTCCGCCTCGGCGCCTGCGCTCGTCGTCGTTGTCGTCGCCTCCGCCTTCTTGATGTGCGCTGCCCGGGCCGGGTTCCGCAGCAACAGCAGCAGCAGGCACAGCAGAAGCGGGAGGCGCCCCGGCTGCCAGGGCGGCCGCGCGTCGCGGCCACTCGCCATCTTCCAGCAGCTCCGCTAACCCCGGCTCCGCTCCCGCGGCTCCGCGCTCCGGGAGGAGGGGGCCCGCCGGATCCCCTGCGCACCTAGCAACCCCCCTCCCGCCTTCCGGCCGCAGCCAATCGTGGACGGGCCTGCTGCGGCGACACGCAGGGGGCGGGGCTCTCCTTAAAGAAACAGCTCCCTCTGGGCGTGCCTTCCTCCTGTCCCGGACGAGTTTGGTCACTCTCTCCCTTCCCTAGGGTTCCTCTCCCTCTCTTTCCCTCCTCCCCGTTTCCTCTTCTGCGTTTGCTCTGCTTTTTCTCTACTCGCGCAATCTCTCCTTTATGGCTTACCCGTTAAATTCTCACCCACTTTTCTCTGAGTACTCTTACCAACTCCCTTCCCATCTTTGTTGCAGCTTTCCCCCGCTGCTCTTTAACGCTTAGAATCGAGAATCAAAAGAATCGAAAGGTTCCAAAGGTTCCAAAGAATCAAAGAACTCCAGTAAAATTTAAAAAAAAAAATCAAAAGATTCGAAAGAATCTACCTTGAAAGAGCCAAAGGACGCCTTAGCCCTTTCCACCCTACGCCTTTTCCACTGGAGCCGCCCTGACTTGGCTTGAGCCCAGCGCACTGCAAGCCACCGAAGGCCGTGGGACCCTGGGGCACTCGAAGCTCACCTCACAAGGCAGTCCATTCCAGCTTTTAGTTTCTGTGTTGAACGAAGGTGCCTCCTTTATGTTTAGCAGAGATCTGCTATGTAGTAGGCTCCCTTTGTGTTGCTGTATAATAATGTATAATGTATATATGTTATTTCACGGCCACTAATTCTTGTGTGTGCTGGTCTCAGCCCTCTGTCGGCAGATTTCATGTTCACTTTCTCACCTCTCACAACTCTCCCGAAAGAGTTATTTGTTTAACTGTGGCCTGAAAATGACATTCTTAAAGCAGCAGGTATGACGTTTCTGGAAACACTTGCTTGGTGAGTATAATTCCTGAACTCCTCAATGTTGTGTCAAAGCTGGCAAATACGGTCTTTATAATCTAGAGATGAAGCCTTTTAAACTGGTTTTTAAAATAAGCTTCAGTCACTTTAGCTTGAAGAAACACAAAACCTCACAATTCTTTTATCAAGTGTGAAATTTTACCCATCTAACAACATAATTGTAATGACTATGGTATTTCCTTCTTTCAGAGCCAGGCATTTCAAGGCCCCTTCTTTGAACTATGATTGAACCCTAATATGACTAGTAAAGAGTTAATTCATTTCTCTGTCAAATATTTATTGAGCAACTACTGTGTGTCAGAGCCAGATGCTGGTAAGATAGAGATCAGATACAGATAGAGATATTCAGGCATGGGAAACCTCATTCAACCTGAGGAGGAGAAAAGGAGAAGAGAAGCTGAAGGGGAGAGGAGGAATTCTGGGCAGAAGGAGGAGCAAGCACAGCAAGCTGCCAGGCTTGAGAGCAAATACTGCATGTTCTGAGGACTGCATGCAGATCAAGATTACTGATGTGAAGGTACTCACAGATATGGAGGTGACCTGATAGGACACAAGCCAGAGAAGCAGGACCAGAACCCGAAAAGCCTCACAAGCCCAGCTTTGGGGAGCATTTAATACAGAAGACCATGGAGAGCCACTGATGGATTTTAAACTGGATGGATTTTAATTTTGAAAAATCCCCTTGACAGTAACATAGCGAATGGAGTGGAAGGCCTAAGACTTGAGACCGAGAAAACCATCAGGAAGCTATAATCCAAGAAGACGTGATGAAACTCTTAACCTTCAAAGGTGATGCCAGGGGAAGCGGAGAGAAGGAAATGGATTTGAAAGACCTTCAGGAGAGAAAGTATACAGGAGCTGGTGGCAGAGAGAGAGGATTGTAGGCTGATTCGAAGTTACAGCCTAAGCAACTTGCAAGTGTTCACCAAGATACAAGACAGAAGAAACTCAGGCTTAGGTGAAGATGATAAGTTTAGCACAGTCACTGTGATTGGTGCTGTGAATGCCTCTTTCTCCTCCACACCTCGTTTGGTTTAGTCCACAGCATACACAGCAGCTGCAACTCATCAGGTGCAGAAGTCCCCACTCGGAGCAGAGACCACTGCCCCCTGGGGAGTGCTTAATCTTTATCCGATGCACTTTTACAATCATCCAAATCGAAGAAGCCCCAGGGGACATGTTAACCTCTAATCAAATATTTCCTTTTCTACCATTTTCACTCTCCTTTGAAACCTCTTCCTGCCACCTCACTCCCGTAGCCTCACCTAGCGAGGCAGCCTTGAAATGTAAACAAACAAGCTGGAGGGCAGTGAAACACTGTGATGTAACTCGAGCCAGAGGTGTCCCAGGAATCCTCAGACCTCTTTCAGGTCTGGAGCCTCCGGTCTAAGCATGTACGCGGTGCCAGGGGTTAGAAGTGAAACCTGACCCCGGTCACTGCTCACTGGAGGGGAAATCTCCAGCTACATACCTCTAGCTGTCCCGGAGAAGTCTTGAACCTTGTGACAGGTGTCCCTTTCCTCCTCCCCCACAAAGAAAGTGTTGGCCTCACAGGTGAAGGAACTTAGGAAAAGCTTGAAGGTGAAAAGGCTTCCTGTTCACAGAAGCAGAGCAGTAAAGACCCAGACTTTTCAAAACAAGGCAGAGCTGTTGGATGGCTTTGTTGCTTTGGTAACCACTTTCTTTAAAAGACATCAAGGTAACTGAAGCACAGCATAGACCATGAACTTGTAAACGTCACATTGTCTGGCGTGAACACCCATAGACTTACAAATTCAGTTTGATAGATGTTTATGGAGCACCCACTCTAGTGAAAGGTCTGCCTCGCTGGGCGCAGGAGGATTGGAAGATGAATGAGAGATTCCCCTCTCCCAGGAGGCCAGAGTCTGGTGAGGGAGATAGAACATAGGACAGGATGTGTCCCTAGGGCCGGAGCTATGCAAAGACACTATGCTAAACCCTTTCTGTTGCTGATGCATTTAATCCTCATAACCATCCTGAAGTAAGTACTATTATCATTCCCATTTCAAAGATAAAAAGACTGAGGTACAAGGTCTCGCAGCTGGCAAGCCACAGATCTAGGGCTCAAACCCAGGGAATCTGGCTTCAGAGTCTGTATGTTTAATCTCTGTAATAAATCTGCTTTTGTGTAGTGAACTAAAAACAAACAACAACAAAACCCCTGCTGTTGGAACACAGGAAAAGGCAACTAATTGTGATGAGTCAGAGAAATTTTCACCAATACCATCAGATCGTGAATCAAGTTGAAATCCTAGATCAACCATTTCCTAGCTGTTTTAACTTGGGAAAGTTATTTCCGTTTTCTGATAATTAAATAATACATGTATAATATTTATGTCATACTTTGCATATTGCAAGCTAAAAAAAAAAATTTACCTTGGTTAGGTAATTTTAGTTAGGCCTGTTTCTAGGGCATAGAAATGCTGTTGCCCAATCATGATGCCACTATAGTGATTTTTTTTTTATAAATTCTTTTTTTTTAAAGATTTTATTTATTTATTTGACAGAGAGAGACACAGGGAGAGAGGAAGCACAACCAGGGGGAGTGGGAGAGGGAGAAGCAGGCTTCCCGCCGAGCAGGGAGCCGGTTGCGGGGCTCGATCCCAGGAGCCTGGGATCATGACGTGAGCCGAAGGCAGATGCTTAATGACTGAGCCACCCAGGAGCCCCCGCCACTAAGGTGATTTTGATCTTTATTTCCAAAAAATTCACTATCAGCCAGCACCAAATGGACAGCAGTTCTATTCTCATGAGGCAGAGAGGGAGGGAAGCAAGTATCAAATACTTTCAGTTATACCTATCAGAAAACCTGACTCATTCTAACTTGAATAATAAATGGAATTTATTGGCTCATGTAACTGAGAAGTCCGAAGGAGAAGTCTGGATTGAGGCATAGCTTTACCCTGTGACTAAATGGTCACCAAGCACCTGCTTTCTACAATGTTCACTTTATTCTAAGTTTGTCTCCCTTTGTGGTCCCAAGGGGGCTGCCCGAAGCTCCCAAAACCACATGCTTTCTCATTCATACTCAGCAAGAAACAGAGGATGCCCTTATCCTATTAATATTGCTGAGTTTCACTTAGATTGGATCGGCTTAGGTCACATGCCCACCCCTGAACCAATCACTACAGGCGAGATGGAGTATACTGATTGACTTGGCTTAGGATATGAACTCCATGGCTGGGGCCCCAAATGCAATCTGATCCCAGGAATTGCACGGAATCTAATCCCAGGAATTGCATGGATTCCCAAATGGAAATCAGAGCCTATGGCAAAAAGTAGGTGGTGAATGGAAGCTGGGAAGACAACCAATCTATACCAACCTGCGTCACCATACTAACACCGGAACATTCTATTCACTCAACATTATGAGGTATATCTCTGTGCCCTGTCCTGGGCCGGGGGGGTGGGGGGGAGGTGGGTGTGTGGGGGGGGGCACGTAACTGTGTATGAGACAGAAGGAAGAAGAAGAAGGAAGAGAAAGTGCTGCAATGCAGTGAATTAAGCAACACAGTGGAAGAAGTAAGAAATACGTGAATAAGTAACTGTGGATGTAGGCAGTGCTCATAACTAATACCAGTGTGGGCGTTAGAGCTTTTACAGTGTGCTTCCCATACAGTCTGTCTTGCTCATCCCCACAATTTGAAGAGGAACATTTGTCCTCATTTCTGGCTGTCCAGGATCCAGACCCCCTCCCTTCTTTTAGGGAATCGTCCCACCTTATGAGTCTTGGTGGGAGGCGGGACCTCCTCCTACTCTACAGGCTGAACATGCCAGGTGCTTGCTCTCCCGGGACCTGGGCCCACAGCCTGGACTTGGCCAAGTAGATTAACTCGCGACCAGCTTTGAATTGTGACACAAAGAGGCAGAGACTGTGGGAAATTCATTTTGGCTGTAGTGGAGTGAGAGTGCCAGCCACCTATAGGTTTCCAGGTGACGGAGCGAACAGGACACCCCACTCTGAGTGCCAGGGGTAGGGGCAGGGTAAGCTGCTGCAGCTGGTACTTGCAATTCCCCAAGTTCTGCTGCTTGCTTTGGAGCATCGAAACTCTCCAGGGAGAATTTCAGGTTTTCCAATCCTCCTAGCAATCCCACAAACCAACCAATATCCTTTTAATAAATTCATCTTCAACCAGAATCAGTTTCTGTGGCTGCAACTTATTGAAATACAACACTTTGGGATCAGTTTTTTTTTTTTTTTAAGATTTTATTTATTTGCGAGAGCAACAGAGGGAGAGCACGAGCAGGGGGGAGGGGCAGAGGGAGAGGGAGAGGCAGGCTCCCCGCTGAGCAGGGAGCCCAGGACGAGAAGGACGACGATGACGACGACATGGGGCTCGATCCCAGGACCCTGGGATCATGACCTGAGCCAAAAGCAGACACTTAACCCACTGAGCCACCCAGGCATCCCTGGGGTTCATTTTTGTTTTTGTTTTAAGACTTTATTTATTTATTAATTTGTCAGAGAGAAAGAGCACAAACAGGGGGAGCAGCAGGTAGAGGGAGAAGCAGGTTCCCCGCTGAACAAGGGGCCCAATGCAGGATTCGATCCCAGAGTCCTGGGATCATGACCTGAACCGAAGGCAGACGCTTAACTGACTGACCACCCAGGTGCCCCTCCTGGGGTCAGTTTTATCATCCTCATTTTTCAGGTGAGAATACAGGCTCTGAGAGATTAAATAGCTGGTGCCAAGGACCACACGATCTTCCACACTTCATTCATAGATAATGGAGGGGTGGGAAAGGTTCCTTTGATCCCCAAACAGTCCTTCCCTTTCCCCATATGTCTAGTGCCTGAAACGTACCATTAGAGAGGGGTTTCTCGGAGTCTGAAAGGCTTTTCTCTCAATTCATAGGCATGCATGTCAGGGATCTTGCGATCTTAGCTGAGACCAGGGATGGGAGCGGGAAAGGTAGGGATTCTTATCTTAGAGAGGACCTGGCTAACAGCTGCTTGAGAGCTGGGATATAGGTGGGTGGGACAGGAGAAGGAGAGAAATACTAAAAAAAGAATAGGGTTGCCATGGGACTGGAGCCAAAAACAGACTTTGCCCCCACATTGCTATTGTGGATCTTTGCCTTGGCTGGCTGTTTAGTCTGCCGGGGTAAAGAGTGGAGATGTCAGCAAAGGAAGCCCCAGGAAACACAGGATTGTTTGATGCTGATGGTTCTCAACTCTGGTTATCCTTTAGAATCACCTAGGGAACTTATACAAAGCACAAGTGTAAGGGGAATGGGGGATGGCTGCTTGACGGAGATAGGGTTTCCTTTTGGGGTGATGAAAATATTGTGGAACTAGATAAAACTGATGGTAGCACAACATTGTGAATGGACTAAATGCCATTGAATTGTGCACTTTAGGGGCGCCTGGGTGGCTTAGCCAAAGCCTCAGACTTTGGCTCAGGTCATGATTTTGGGGTCCTGGGAATGCCCCTCGTTGGGCTCCCCACTCAGCAGGGAGTCTGCTTCCTCCTCTCCCTCTTCCCTTGATTGTGCTCTCTGTCTCTGTCTCTCTCTCTCTCCCAAATAAATAAAATCTTTTTTAAAAAAAGAAGAATTCTGCACTTTGAATGATTAATTTTAGGGGCGCCTGCATGACTCAGTCAGTTAAGCCTCTGACTCTTGATCTCAGCTCAGGTCTTGAGCTCAGGGTCATGAGTTCAGGCCCTATAGTGGGCTCCATGCTGGTTCTGGAGCCTACTTAAAAAGAAATAAAACAAAATGATTAATTTTATGTTATGTGAATTGTGCTTCAGTTAAAATTTTAAAAAGATACTAGCGCCTTGCATCCCCTAAGAGGGGAGAGGGTAATAAAGGGCATGTATGAGGGTGGAGAGTCTCAGAGAAAAAAGGAAAATTGGAGGAAGCTCTTAAGAAGAGAGACTTTAGGAGAGAGAAAGTGTGCTCTGTAATGGTAAGGTAAATCATAAAGCAAAATGTAAAGTTAACCATACTTTACTTTTTAAGGCTTTTATGGGAGTTGGATTTGGATTTCTTTTGGATGTGATTCTGTGCTGAGACAGGGCTAAATATAGCCTAGTTTTATTTGGGTAATACCTTATACCTATTTTACAGGTTTGTCCAAGGCGGACCCTTGATTCTACCACACATTCAAACAGGACCAAGTGCTCTCTTGCCCAGATGTTGTAAGGAATGCCCAGATCCAAAGACACCCTCCAAAAAAAGAGCAAGTAACTGAGACTATGCACTCTTGCATAAAGACCTCAGAGCACAACGCACACCCCTTAACCAGAAAAGTTGTCAGTTACCAGGGATGCTCTTGCAGCCAGCAATTCCAGCCTCTAATTTTGATGAAAATACTTGCCGAGACTGAATTGGCACAAACAACGCACATTCACACCCAGCCAGCTGGACTCCAACTCAAGAGTACATGATAAAGCTCCAGAAGGTGAAGAGATTGATGCTATTTATGGGAACAATCTGCAGTCATCTTTCTGTTATAGGTCTGGGTGGAAATGGTGCAAGGGATAGAAGGAGCTATAAGGAGAAAGCAGCTACTGAAATGCCTCAAGCCCACACAGGAGCCAACGCTCCCAGGAGACCCTGAGTACTGGGGACAGAGAACAAGATAGTGAGTTTGCAAAATGACCCTTGTAAGAAGCAATTATTAGCTCATATGCTCACTAGACAAGGGAAACACTTTTCACAGCATCCAAAGAAAGAAACGAGAGACAATGAAGCCAGATAAAATAGGGTGAACTGATGCAACCAAAGCTAAGACAGAATGAGTGGAAATTATAGCCAATCTCTAAGGGAACTAGAGCAGATGTTTCCATCAGGTTCTCAAATGCTACCTCCCAACACCCCTCCCCCTCTCATCTTTGCCTCCTTCCCAGCACTGCATTCTGCTCTGCAGATATTCCATCCATCTATTAGTTCATCCAGCTGACCTTGACTAAGCACAGTCTCCATGCCAGACCCAGGACAAAGCTCTGGACATACAGAAGTGAAAAAAACACATTTAAGACCAGATTAAGAAAACCCTCCCAGGCCTTAAGCACTGAAGAGATTATGGTGTCCCCTTCCCAAAAGAAAATTCAAAATAAGATTTTATTTTTCAAAATGCCACAAAACCTTACATATATGCTCAAATTAAAATAGCTTCCTTCTAGATTTAAGGATGACAAAATTCTGGGTACGTTAATTAAAGATGAATGTTTCTTTTGCTTTCACTTTGGTGTTCTTGCTTTCTGGTGTCTTAAGGGGTGACCAGCTGTGGACACTTTCCCTGACCTTTAAAAGCTCATGGGAGGACGACTCTTGCTTTTCTGGCCGCCATGACTGCCCTTCTCTTTCCCAATTTCTGGTAGTCGTCACGGTTGTTAATGAGTGAAAGGAAGATGAGGTGGCAACAAGGAAGAAATTGGTATTCTGGAAAAAGAACCAGCCTGCTTGCTGACAAAATTCCACAAAATCATTGTGGGATGCTGAATCAGGATGCTGAATGAGCTTTTGGTAGTTGTGCTTCAAGGTGTGGAGATGGTTTTAGAGAACACCAAGATATTAGGGAGAAGGAATGGCTTCCATCTTCTAAATCATTTTGTACCTTGACCACCATCTAGAAATATAGAAACTGGGAGGTTATATGACCCCAATCATAAAGATACGGCCTCAGTAAATGTGGCCTTCTTTACCATAGCCTTGAGCACTAGAATTACAAGTCACTTCTTGAAGCTGAACTCGGGTACCAGTGGAGCCCAGAGACGAAAGTGTGGGGACAATGTTAAACCAGGCAGGACTTGGTGGATAGCAGGTCCAGCAAAAAGCAGTATAGGAATGAATCAAGGCCAGGAAGGAAAAACAAGTTCTTGAGATGGCTTCTACGAGCCAAAATAATTAGGATTGGAGCCTGGGAATTGCAGAAAAATAAAGTTTCCAAAGTTAAAAGCCAATGATTTACTAACTAGAGTTGTGTTCTAAAGCAAGATGAAGTAGCCAAAGGGAGAATGTCAACATGTTAGCAAGGTGGGGTAGGTTGTTTGTTAGGAGGCCCAGATGGCGTTTTGGCTACTGGGCCCAACAGAATGCTGTTCAAGTGGCTGTCCCCTCCCAGTTCTTTTTTTTTTTTTTTTTAAAGATTTTATTCATTTATTTGAGAGAGAATGAGATAGAGAGAGCATGAGAGGGGGCAGGGTCAGTGGGAGAAGCAGACTCCCTGCCGAGCAGGGAGCCCGATGCGGTACTCGATCCCGGGACTCCAGGATAATGACCTGAGCCGAAGGCAGTCGTTTAACCAACTGAGCCACCCAGGCACCCAGTCCCCTCCCAGTTCTTAAGTCATGGATGGTTAGATAAACTCAGAGCTGAAAGATGTACAATGAGGTAAGTAAGATTAGAAGTGTCTGGGCTATATCTCTGACTTGTGGTTGTTAGTCAAGTGAAGAACAAGGGCCCAAGACTTTTGGATCTCATGGAAACATAAACATTCTTTTAATTTAATTTAATTTAATTTATTTATTTGACAGAGAGAGACACAGCGAGAGAGGGAACAGAAGCAGGGGGAGTGGGAGAGGGAGAAGCAGGCTTTCCGCGGAGCAGGGAGCCCGATGCGGGGCTCGATCCCAGGACCCTGGGATCATGACCTGAGCCGAAGGCAGACGTTTAACCATCTGAACTACCCAGGCGCCCCAGAATGATCAGTTTCTAACCGGAACTAATGGGAAGGTGATTTCTTCTCTGTTCAGTTAGAAGACTGTATGGATGAAAGCCTAGACTTGCCTGAAGACAAAGTTCCAATTTAGCGGGGACAAATGAATTTTGAGAATGAAGCCAACATGCGAATAGAGAGAACAGGTTATACGGGAGTGATCTGAGGTTAATTTCAGTCATTCCTGAGGGCAGCTCCACCTCTGCCCTCCAAGGTTAGCTTGAGGAGGCAATAAAGACTGGTTTCCATTTAAACTAGCTTCAGCTGTGTTTCTTTAACTCTATCCAAAGAGTCCTATCCTAGCAAAGCTAATCTGGAATATTCCTTGAAACTGATTGCCTGGGGAATTGATATAAAGTTATACAAGTACCATCACACCCCAACTAGAATGGTTAAAAATTTTTTATTTTATTTTATTTTTTTTAAAGATTTTATTTATTTATTTGAGAGAGAGAGAATGAGATAGAGAGAGCATGAGAGGGGGGAGGGTCAGAGGGAGAAGCAGACTCCCCGCTGAGCAGGGAGCCCGATGCGGGACTCGATCCCGGGACTCCAGGACCATGACCTGAGCCGAAGGCAGTCGCTTAACCAACTGAGCCACCCAGGCGCCCCTGGTTAAAAATTTTTTAAACTGACAATACCAAAGGCAAAATTGTGGAAAAACTGGGACTCTCATACATTGCCGGGGAGTACAAGGTAAAATGGTAAAAATAAAACACTTTGGAAAGCTGTTAGGCATTTTCTAATAAAGTTACACATACACTTCTCCGATGAGAGCAAATCCACTTCTAGGCATTTATCCAAGAGAAATGGAAAATATATGTCCACAAAAAAGATATACAAGATTTTTCATAGCAGCTTTATGAGAGCCCCAAATTGGAAACAACCCAAAAAAGAATGAAAACAAATTGCATATGCTCATACAATGACCTAACACTTAGCAATAGAGGGGAATGAATTACAACATGGCTAAATCTCAAAAACATTATACTGAGCAAAAGAAGCCAGACACAAAGGAGTACATACTGTATAATTTCAGTTATTTTAAGTTCTAGAATAGACAAAATGAACCTATGGTGATACAAGTCAGAACAGTGTTTGTTGGGGAGAAGAGATTGAAAGGAGGCACAAGGAAACTTTCTGAGGTAACAGAGATATTCTATATTTTGATTAGGGTGGCAGTTACATTAATCAATATATTTTTCAAAGCTCATCAAACAGTTCACTTCAAATCTGTGCATTTTGTTATATGTAAATGATATGTCGATTTTTTAAAAGAATGTTTGTATACCTTTGTTCACAGTAGCATTATTCACAGTAGCCAAAAGGTAAAAGCCATCCAAGTGTCCATTGACAGAAGAATGGATAAATAAAATATGGTATATACATAAAATGGAAGATTATCTAGCCCTATAAGGGAAGGAAATTCTGACATATGCCACAACATGGATGAACCTTGAGGACATCATGCTGAGTGAAATAAGCCAGTCACAAAAGGACAAACACTATATGATTCTACTTAGATGAGGTACCTAGAGTCAAATTCATCGAGACAGGAAGTAGAATGGTGGTTACCAAGGGTGAGGGGAGGAGAGAATGGGGAGTTATTCTTTAATGGGGACAGAATTTCAGTTTGCAAAACAAAAGGAGTTCGAAGATGTAGGGTGGTGAAGGCTGCGCAACAGTGTGAATGTATTTAACATCACTGAACTGTGTACTTAAAATTGTTAAGATGATAAATTTTAAATTATATATAGTGTTGAGAAAAGGCTGCCACGAATGGACATGAAGTTGTCTACCTTTTGCTTTGCCAAGTAAGCATCCTGAAGAACTATAACTTGCCATCTCATATGCATTATGCATTTCATAAAAGGAGGTATGTTTTTGAAGTTAAGAGATGTAAGAAGGACATAGCCTCAGGATAAAAAAACAGTTCTTTCCCCAAAATGACATTTGGGTATGTTCTCCCATATTATTCTTACTCTTTTTATTTCATTACTGGTGAATTAAAAAAAAAAAAAAAACAAACAACTTCCCAGATTAGCACCAACTGGGAGACCAGAGACCGGTAGATACTACCAAGTAGGGATTGATTGCAGCACCAGCAGTAGAAATCCTGAGCCCACCAAACCATTATTCTGAGCCAATATGACATTTCTAGTGTCCTGAAAGCACACTTTCTTTCATATGGAAGAATTTAATGCAAAAATGGCCCAGAGACACCTACTGAAAGACTGAAGACCAGAGAGACCTCTTGACCAGAGGATGACAGTGAAGACAGCTGGGGAAACTGGGCTCTCCTCCCCCTGACGCCATCGGATACCACACTGGTGATTCTCCTACACCTACGTTCTAATTTGCGTGCTTTTAACGGGGGCACTGCTTAGCCAGCAAAAGCTCCGGCAGCTGTGGTTTCCCAGAAGCCAGGAAGTGAATCAACCCAAAGTTGATGTAGCTAGGGAGGCTGAGCTTGTCTGGGTGGTGGTAAGGTGAGAAAAAATATATAACAAGTGTGAAACCACAAGGAAATGCATAGTTGGTTTCGAGGTTCAGCCTCTACAGCAGAATCTCAGAAAATCCTGGGAGCCTGAACACTAAGTAAGCTTCATGCACCTGCCAAGGAAAGAAGCGAATGGGCACTGCAAAGTGAGGTGGTCTAGGAAGTCTCAGGGTCTACAGTCTACCCACTTCGTATTCTTTGAGTGGCATTAAAATACTTTTTAAATTAGCATACCAAAATTCCTTAATGATATAGACAAAAGGATTTATGTATTAGAAAAGCAAGACACAGTTGAAAGGAATCCATGCCATGTGATTAATATGATACTCCTAGCATTTGTATACATACGTATCAAATAAGACTTTATTTTTTTATTTTTATTTTTTAAAGATTTTATTTATTTATTTGACAGAGAGAGAGATAGCGAGAGCAGGAACACAAGCAGGGGGAGTGGGAGAGGGAGAAGCAGGCTTCTTGCCGAGCAGGGAGCCCGATGTGGGGCTCGATCCCAGGACCCTGGGATCATGACCTGAGCCGAAGGCAGACGTTTAACGACTGAGCCACCCAGGCGCCCCAAATAAGACTTTAAAACCATTTTCTGTGTTGTTTCCTCCCGTGTAAGTAGCTGCAATGTCAGAAAAAAAAGTCTATGTTAAAGCACATTTTAAAAAACAGTCACACACGGTCAGAAAAATCACAAATAAGGACAAGAAACTTTTTCATGCCCTACAATGGAGATTCCCTTTTACCATGCTCAAGCTCTCATACTCTATACCAGTTTGTGCTCCCACAGAGAGGCCCTTCTCACCCTGCTTGGGCTCTGACACCCTTGCCAGGTCACCTCCATGCATGGACACTTTCGCCATCTGGCTCAGACTCTCACACCCTGCCCTCAGCCACCGCCATCACCACCCAATGTGGATACCCTTCTCACCCTCACAGGCTCCAACGTTGTGTACTCAAGAAGCTCTCCAACACCAGTACTTTGCATGGACTCTGACACCTACCCTGTGTGGGGCTGCTCCTCTGCATGGATGCCCTCCTTGCTCCACTCAGGCTCTGACATCCTGTGATGGACCACACCACCACTTCGATGTCCTCCTCACTTAGCACGCTGGCTCTTCTTTGTTCAAACATGGAGGACCTATTTTGTAACGATCTGTAATGGTGTTGCTTTATTTCTATATTTACATAGATGACTAGTCCTGTTATATCACATTTCCCCCATTCCCTAGTTTTTTCTTCTGAAATGTCTTAATTGCCTGGATTTCATCATTAGGTAGCTTTTACAAAAAGTATTTCTATATTGCCTTACCTGAGCTAAGCCTAACCCGTGTCAGACTCTTTGTTGGTTGCCTTCATACACAGGTAGATACTGGGCTGGGTATAAAATTCCTGGGTCACGCTAATTTCTCCTTACATTGCTCTATCATGTTCTGGCATGGACCATTGCTGTAAATAAGTTTGAATCCAGCTTTACCTCTTCCTATTACAAGTGACTTGTGTTTTTTGCCTAGATGTATGTAGGATTATTCATTTGTTCATGAAGTTTAGTCATTTCATGTGACTATGTCATGTTTTTATGCCTCTTATATTAATTTTTCCTACAACACAGTGTATGATTTAAATTTGTAGATTCTGTTCTTCATTTCAGGGAACTACTTTTCTCTTCAAATATTTTTTTTTTAAAGATTTTATTTATTTATTCATGAGAGACAGAGAGAGAGAGAGAGAGAGAAGCAGAGAGAGAAGCAGGCTCCCAAGGAGCAGGGAGCCCGATGTGGGACTCGATCCCAGGACCCTGGGATCATGACCTGAGCCGAAGGCAGATGCTTAACCGTCTGAGCCACCCAAGTGCCCTCTCTTCGAATATTTTTATTCTCAATTTGTTCAGCTCTCTACTTCAGGGACACCACGTATATACATGGTGGATTTCTGTTGTCTTTTTTCAATGTGTATCATTTCTGTGACTGCAAAATTCTACATAGATGTAAAATGTCTAAGTTTGAGCTGCTGTAGCAAAAATACCATGGACTGGGTGGCTTACAAATAGAAAATTATTTCTCTTAGTTCTGGAAGCTAGGAAGTCCAAGATCAAGGTGCCAGCAGATTCGGTGTCTGATGAAAGTCCACTTCCTGGTTCATAAATGTCTTCTCACTGTCCTCACATGACAGAAGGGGCAAGAGAACTCTGTGTGGGGTGTCTTTTATAAAAGAGGTCTCTGTCCTCATGACCTTATCACCTCCCAAAGGCCCCACCTCCTAATGCCATCACGTTGAGGGTTAGGATTTCAACATATGAATTTTGGGGAGATGCAAACATCCAGTCTATAACATAAAGATAATCATCATTATTATAGGTATGATCCAAATATGGGAATTTTGGGGCACCTGGGTGGCTCAGACGGTTGAGCGTCTGCCTTCGGCTCAGGTCATGATTCCGGGATCCTGGGATCGAGCCCCACATCGGGCTCCCTGCTGAGCAGGGAGCCTGCTTCTCCCTCTCCCTCTGCCTGCTGCTCCCCCTGCTTGTACTCTGTCTCTGACAAATAAAAAATAAAAAATCTTTAAAAAAAACCCCACAAATATGGGAATTTTAATGTTCTTTCTCAGCTCAGGTCTCAAAACTTTGTGGATAGTCTTTAGTATGTGTGTGAGTGTGTGTGTGTGTGTGTGTGTGCGTGCGTGTGAATGTGAGTATATAGTTTTTATATGAAACATTAGAAAAAACCCAAACGCGCTGCATGGTGCCACTGTTTATAGAAATATTGAAGGGGAGAAAACAACACTTATTTGGGGACAGATATAACACAAGGTCTAGGTTTTATAAGTATGTGAATGTGTAGTCTCTGATATCGTAGGCTGAGATAAAAGATACCACAGCAGCCAATTTGTTTGCCAAGAACTACAGAGACCAGACGATAATTAGAACCAATTTTTATTTAATGCTTAAATAATGCTTAAAAACGGTATAAGGCGAGGATATAAGTACTTTATGTGGCTCATTCAATTAGCACAATAACATTATAAAATAATTATTATTAGGCCATCATTTAATAATGGCAGGACTAAGTCTTAGGAGGATTAAGTAAGTCTCCAGAGTTGCCTTACCAGTGAGTGGTAGAGTGGGTTTGGAATTTGAGTTTCCCAGAGCAGTGCCTCCACCTTAAGCCTCCGGATTCCCTCTCTCACCCATCTTCTGCTACAGTGGGAAGTCCTTAAAGGAGAAAGAGAGATATGTGTGCCTCTAAAGGGTACTCATATTTTAAGAAGTCAAATCCGTTGTCTCCCATGAATGTATATTATCTTTACAGCAATATGTTAGAACTGTAAAACATATGGACTGGAAAGTCGATTTTAGCCACTGTCACCCACTCTCTTTTTTTCAACTGCTCCTTTGATCTTCTCTCTTAAGGTCCCAAAAGGCACTCAAGTTCAACACGTTTTAAATGAAATTCATTGTTTTACGGCCCAACAACCTTTTTGTCCTCAGTTCAGTTATTGATACCTCCTTCCCCTTGCTCTCTATTTTTTTTAAATGGTGGATTTTTTAAAAAAGACTTTATTTATTTAAGAGACAGAGCAGGAGCAGGAGGAGGGGCAGAGGGAGAAGCGGACTCCCCGCTGAGCAGGGAGACCGGCGTGGGTCTCGATCCCAGGACCCCGGGATCATGACCTGAGCTGAAGGCAGACGCTTAACCAACTGAGCCACCCAGGTGCCCCTCTCCTTGCTTTCTAAATGCCATTAGTAACCAAACCTTTTTGCTGTCTTCTCATCACCTCATTTTCCTGAAACTGTCCCTTTCCATTCAAAATGTCATCACCCTAACTCATTCTCTTATTACCACTGACCTGGGATGTTGCGAGGCGGAGGTGCTTGACTGGTCTGGGTCCTAACATCTTTTTGCCTCTCTCTTCCTTTATCTCCTACACAGGCTCAGACTTCCCTCTCAATAAAAATGCTTGAGCATGAATCTCTAGTATATTTCTTTATTTCTAAGTAATGTACGCATACGACTAAACATAGATGAACACTGTAAAATGTGCAGAAGAATATAAATTAAAAGGAAATAGAGAGGAAATGAGTATTTTTAAATTTTTATTTGACATCTCAGAGATACAAAACATTTTTGTTCTCTCTGTACCTGAATAAATTTCACTGTTTTTGTTTTAATGTTGGTTTAATAATTTGTGACTCAGAGATTCACAAACATGTTTCTAACTTCGGTTTATTTTGAAAAAAGGTTTTATTCATCACCATAGCTGAAAAAAGAGTCTCACAAAGTAATGTAGTATTAAAATGCACCAAAAATGCATTACTAGGTCCTAATACTCATTTCCATCCACCAATTATGCAGTTTTATCAAAATTCAGCCAATAAATGTACTGTCAAAGAGTTATTCTTGCAAGCCAATTGAAAGGTATTGTAAACCTATGTCTGGAATATGAATAGATCAGAGGGCTTTGTTTCCAAAATTTTTTAAGCATGAAGATTCAAATGTTTCCTAGGTGATAATACAGTTATATCAATTTCAGGGATAAAATAACAATGGAAACATTTCCAGGCATCCATTTTCTTTCTTTCTTTCTTTCTTTTTTTTAAGATTTTATTTATTTATTTGACAGAGAGAGACACAGGGAGAGAGGGAACAGAAGCAGGGGGAGTGGGAGAGGGAGAAGCAGGCTTCCCGTGGAGCAGGGAGCCCGATGTGGGGCTCGATCCCAGGACCCTGGGATCATGACCTGAGCGAAGGCAGACACTTAACCACTGAGCCACCCAGGCGCCCCTCCAGGCATCCATTTTCAAAATGGTCTCTCAATAAAGAGTTTCTTTGCAAAAGCAGTTACTTTTACATTGCACCACCTTTTCTTTAAAGATACTGTCTAAATGTATTTATTATTTTAATATCTGCTAGGTAGCATAGTGTTTACTTTTTTAAAAAGATTTTAATTATCTATTTGAGAGATAGAGTGAGCATGAGCAGGGGGAGAGGCACAGGGAGAAGCAGACTCCCCGCTGAGCAGGGAGCCCGATGTGGGGTTCCATCCCAGGACCCCAGATCTTAACTGACTGAGCCACCCAGGCGCCCCTATAATTTATCTTTAAATTGGCAATTCTTTTAAGTCCTCTACCCCAAAGTGACCTATGAGCCTGTTTGATACAACTGATTTTTACAGTCTCTCCCTAGCTCATTATACAATATTACAAAGATTCTACTACTTAGGGGCGCCTGGCTGGCTCAGTCTGTAGAGCATGCGACTCTTGATCTTGGGGTTGTGAGTTTGAGCCCCACCTCGGGCACAGAACTTATTAAGCAACAACAACAACAACCAAGGTTCTACTACTTAAAAGTCTTGGGTTTTTTGGCTTTGTTTTCATAAAAATGGCCTTAACAATGATACCCTAGGGCACACGCGTTCCTTTCAGGAGACTTCTCTCATGTATGGTAAGTGTGGCTGCCAGCATCAATCCATACAGTAGATTTCAGAAAAGTTTCATTTTTTTTAAAGAAAAATAAATAGAACTTGTAATATTTTTTTCTGTATCCCAGGTAGCATCTAATATAGCCCCAGGAATGAGCACACATACCCCCTCTGGAGACCCCTGTTGCAAAGCATGGCTCTGATTCTATCGTTCTTCTGCCAGTAGGCCAACACCAGCAACTCACTGTTTGGCCTGAGCCAGTCTTTCTGCTGGGCACAATCTGACCTTAGCATCTTAGTTGCCAGTTATAATTTTCCTGCCTTGTGTCCTCATTCTTCAGTGCTTCGGTTTGAGTCTCAGACCTAAAAAATAAAATAAAATAATAAAATAAAATAAAAGCAAGTACTACAGAGCTTCCTCCTGGCCTAGTACTGTTCTAAAAAATATATTTATTTAATCATCATAACTCCATGAAATAATAATACCATTACCCCCTTGCACTACTGGGTATTTACCCCAAAGATACAAAAGTAGGGATCCGAAGGGGTACGTGCACCCCGATGTTTATAGCAGCAATGTCCACAATAGCCAAACTGTGGAAAGAGCCAAGATGTCCATCGACAGATGACTGGA
>NC_138383.1:37873648-37935654 GCF_054177405.1 Leptonychotes weddellii | reverse complement strand
AAAAAAAAATCTTATTTTTAAGTAATCTCTACATCCAATGTGGGGCTTCAACCCACCACCCCGAGATCAAGAGTCACATGCTCCACCGGCTGAGCCAGCCCGGTGCCCCTGGGTTGTACTCTTTAAGTGGATGAATTGTATGGAGGTGAATTGTATCTCAATAAAGCTGTTAATCAAAAAATTCACAGTGAGCTGCCACTTTAAGCTTATTAGGATGGCTAAAATAGAAAAGACAGACAATAACAAATGATGATGAATATGCAGAAAAATTGCAACCCTCATAGATTGCTAGGGGGATTGTAAAATGGTGCAGCCAGTTTAGAAATTTCTCAAAACGTTAGACATAGAGTTACCATAAGACCCAGCAACTCCTCTCTTATGTATATACACGAGAGAAATAAAAACACATGTCCACACAAAAACCTGTACATGCATGTCTGTAGCAGTATTATTCGTGATAGCTAAAAGAGGAAACAGTCTAATTGTCCATGAACTGATGAAGAAATAAGCAAAATGTGTCATATCTATATAATGGAAAAATACTTGGCCATAAAAAGGAATGAAGTAATGATAGATGCCACAGCATGGATGAATCTTGAAAACAACATGCTAAGAAGTGAAAGAAGTCAGACATAAAAGACCACATGTTGCGTGATTACATTTATTGGAAATGTCCAGAATAAGCAAACCTGTGGAGACAGAAAGCAGATTAGTGGTTTTCAGGGTCTGGAGGGAAGGGGGGAATAGGGAGTGACTATTAATGGGGGGAGAGGGTTTATTTTTGGGGTGATGAAAATGTTCTAAAATTTGATAACAGTGATGGTTGCACAACTCTACCAATATTCTGAAAACCACTGAGTTGCACACTTTCAAAGGGCAAATTTTATGTGAATTATATCTCAATCAACCTGTTATTAAAGCTTTTTTAAAAAATCACGAATAGGGGTGCCTGGGTGGCTCAGTCGATTAAGCGCCCAACTCTTGATTTCGACTCAGGTCATAATCTCACCATTGTGAGATCGAGCCCCACGTCAGGCTCCATGCTGGGCGTGGAGACGGCTTAAGATTCTCTCTCTCCCTCTCCCTCTCCCCCTCCCCCTCCCTCTCTAAAAATAAAAATAAAATAAATAAAATAAAAATCACGAATACAGTAACATGAATACCACAAATCAAAATAGCATTATAAAGTTAGTGAATAGGACTCTAGTGAAAATATAGAGCATGACTCTGTGTGTTATAGGATAGACATCTGAAAATGTAATTATTTTGCACAAGTAGGCAAAAATAATAGTGCAAATAGTAAAAGGGATAGTGGGTATCTGAAAATTAGATATTCCTGGGCTGGCAATTTATTCATCTCTATTCCTCAGTGTATTGATTATTATGAACTTGTTCAGATATGAACATAGAGCCACCCAGGACTTTTTATTGTCTTTTTCAAACAAAAGATGGTGACCTCTCAATAAAGAAATAAAATTTTTTCTAGAATAAGAACAAATAATGCTTTCCAAACTGATGAATTTTGTTTCTAAAGGCAGACAGAAAATATCATAACTATAGCAACATTATTGAAATCTACACTTCCGCAGTAAAACAAGGCTATAAATCATTCTATTGCCAAAAAGGTCTAAATCCAATTACGGAGCTAATGACACATTTTATGCTTGAAGAGAAAGCAAACAAAAGTTGTTTATCTAGTGATGTTCTAGGCTGTTGCAAAAATTCAACAGCATACAATGTAAAAAAGCAATTACTATGTGTGCGCATACTAAAAGATATTTCCCTTCACATAGGAAGGAAAAGGCTGATGTTCTATGTACAAAACAGCCCTTAGCATATTGCGCTAAATTTAGGAGGGAAAAGTGCTCCATGACATTTTATTCTATTCATCGCTACAGATTCATGCTACGGGAGAAGAGAGTTTTCATCTATAATAATTATTTTGTGAAAAAATAGATGTTGGAGTCGATACTGATGGAAACCTGGCCATATGCTTAGCAAAGAAGAGCGTTATTCTAGGAATAAAAGGTTGCACCGGAATGCCAATCCACACAATGCTTCACTCATAAAGAACAAAGCAAACAACAGGTGCCCTGACCTTGACTCAGGGATGAAGGAAGGAGAGGAGATTGCAAATATGCAATGTGACCAATGAGTGAATGCCTTTTCAGCATGTTGTGAGAAGAAACGAGACTCTGCTTCTCTAAGCAGAGGCATGTCGTCTGCTGCGGAAAGGCGCTCCCACACATTTTTTTAAATAAAGAAAGTGATTTATAGTATTTCTTCGTGACACTCACACTGCTTGCAGAGATATTTCTCTAATTTCAAGGGGATTATCTCAGCTCTGTGATCACTTTCTTGCACGGCCTGAACCTGGCACTTCAAGGCTGAGATAGCAACAGGTTTTAAAAGTTGAGAATGGGAATAAATTCACAGAATTTCTAAGATTTAAACAACCTATATTCGTTATTTACTGCTGCCTAAATAATTACCCCAAGACTCCGCAGTTTGCAACAATAGACATGCTCTCACAGTTTCTGCGGGGCAAGAATCTGGGTGCAGCTTAGCTGGGTGACTCTGGTTCAGGGTTCCTCACAAAATTGTGGTCAAGCTACTGGTGGGAGCTACAGTCATCTCGAGGCTTGACTGGAGAAGGATCCATTTCCAAGCTTACTCAGGTGGCTGTTGGCAGGCCTCAGATCATCCCTGGCTGTCGGCTGGAGACAGCAGTTCATTGCCATGTGGACCTCCCCAAGGGCATCCCACAAGGGCAACTGGATTCCCTCAGTGAGTGCTCAAACAGAGAGCAAGACAGAAGCCAGAGTCTTTTTGTAACCTATTCTCAGCAGTGACATCCCACAGTTTCTGCCATATTTTCTTTGTTAGAAATGAGGCAGTGAGTCCTGCCCACACACAAGGAGAAGCGACTACGCACAGGTATGGATAACAGGAAGGAGGGATCATTGAGGTCCTCTCAGAGACTGCCTGCCACAGTATCCATATACTTCCATGGGTGTGGCTTTACCTGGATCCCCTAGGGGTGCCCCATGATTGACATGATTGACCAGGTCTTGGTCAGTGTAGCTCTCTACTCCTCCATCTGGCATGGCCTGAATTCTCAGTGCTCTGTGGTCCAGGAGGCATACCTTGACCAACCATGTTAGTCATTGAAGATAGGTGCAAGGTCTAAATCAAACCCTAATTTGGAGTCCATTGCCCTTGGGTACACATCTACTAGAGATGTTTCCCCCTGCTTCCTTCAGTTGTGTGTTGGGACAGGTCTAAGCCTATTGCTCTTCTTTCCTGTGGCAGGGACAAAGGTTATCTTTAGATAGCATGCCTTCTTAGCCAGGATACATTGGGATACTAATTATCCCAATTCCTCAAATGGAGTTGGTCTGACCTGACCTGAGAGGTCAGTGGAGTGGGTGTGACCTGAGAGGATGTTTCATCTTTGTCCATGGGAGTTGGCTCTCCAACATGTGTAATGTTTGTTTAGGCCAGTCAACCCCAAATAAGCAGATCTCTTATTGATCTGCTCCATCAAGGATAGAGACAACTGGTTGTCCTTCAATCTCCATTTTCCTTTGTACTTAGTAACAAAATCCCAGATTATTAGCTGGGCACATGACTGCCTGGAGTGAAAACAACAATGATCGGTCTTTTTGCAGTGAGATGTGGTCACGTGACCAGGCTCTGGCCAATGACATATAAGCAGTAGTTGGTATGAGCAATGTAAGTAGTTGGTGTGAGCTATTTCCAGGCAATAGCCTTAAGAAAGTAAAGCCCCACTTTGCCTTTCTTCCTTTGTGTTGGCTATAATGTGGACGCCATGACTAGAAGTCTAGCAGCCATGTTGAGATAACCTCGGGATTAGAAGCCAAGCAGGCTAAAGCAATATGCAAGAAGGATACCATGGCATACCTTACCAATCCTGGGATGACTATCTCTAGACTTCTTAAAATATGAAAGAGAAATAGATTTGCATTTTTAAGTCATTTCTAGATTTTTCTGTTACTCCTAACTGATTCTAGTCCCGATGATGTGGCTTTGTTCAAGTCCAGACCCTCAGTGTATACAACTCAAATCTAGTCTTGCCATGACCTGCGCTCCCCCACTACTTCCTATGATATTCTTCTAGTAGGTAGGTATTGTCTCTAAATACAGGGCAAAGAGTTCAAGCAAACATTGCCAGGTTCCCACTGGCAACTCCACAATCTGCAGAGAGGGGGACATTCCTGCTGAACTGTAGGGATGAGGCTGGGTTAGGGCAGGGGCTGGTCCTTGGGGTTCTCTTTAGATAGCAGGACCAGCAGGTGCCTGTGGGGCTTGGAACTGAGCTCTCCTGCCATCTGTCCTGGGTGTTGCCCAAGCGCAGGTTCCAGATGTGTAGGTCAAGCCCTCAACTATGCAGAGCCAGCAGGTACCTTTAAGAACAAGGAGTGGGACTTGCCAGGGACAAGGAAGTACATATAAAAGACAAGTAAAGCTGTATTCTGGAAGAAGGCAGGGACTGGGCACAAACAAAAAGTCCGTATCAAGCACCAACGTGGACAGTGTTTGCGTTGTGTGTGTAATGTCAGCCAGAGGGCCCTGGGAAACAAAGGCCATGTCTGTTTTCCTTTCATGGCCTCTGCTTCTCGGTGTCAATTACTTTCTCTAATGGAACCCACACCCAGGCTTATGCCAGGGCTATGCTCAGCTCCCACTCTCTTTCTCACCGCATGCCAAGGAAATAACTTGGCCCCAGGCACACATGGCGGGGGGGAGGCATTTCTCGGGTATTTTGTGCTGATGATAGACCCCAGAGTATCTACCAGTTTCTTGGGTCCATCACCTCCCTAATGTAAAATGCAAGTCCTGTTTTGTAGGAAGGGCAGGAATTCACCTTAGGCAATAGGAGAATTTCAGCAAACCTGCTATCAGAATTCTGGACTGTGCATATTTTTTAATGCTTTTGAACTACACTTATCTTTAGCTTCATAAACTTCACTCTAGTATCTTCAGACCGTTCTCTGTTGGTAGACGCTGGCCCAAGAATACCTCTAGCTCAAAATCCATTACCCAGTGCCTATTATTTTTTAAATATATTTTCCAAAATGAGGCAGAGGGACACTCACTGGCCCAGAAGTGGTCAGCGGGATGGAAAAGCTGTGCGTCCTCAAGTCAGACAGACCCGCCGTGAAACCAGGACCCTCACGCTGGAGTCCAAAGGTAGTATTTATAGTTGTGGAATAAGAAATAAAGGAGTATGTGCATGACTTGGAGTTACAAAGGTTACTAGCTGGGGAAATAAACATATTGATAAAGACTTAATGGGAAGCAGTGGGGGAGGTGAAAGGGAAGTGTTTTTAGCACACCAGATCCTTACCTTACATAGCAGGAAACCAACTGTTACATCAAATGATGGTATTTTTTCAACAAATTTTTATGATGTCCTAAAGCAATGAGGATACAGACATAAAACAAACTAAACAAAGTCACTACACTCATTCTACTTATAAGCCTATTGGTTAAAGATAGAGATATTAAGAAGGAATAGTAGAAGTCTAAAAAGAGTTGCCTTGGGGCGCCTGGGTGGCTCAGTCAGTTGGTTAAGTGTGTCTGCCTTCAGCTCAGGTCATGATCCCGGGGTCCTGGGATGGAGCCCCATGTCAGGCACCCCGCTCAGCGGGGAGTCTGCCTCTCCCTCTCCCTTTGCCCCTCCCCACTTTGTTCTCTCTCATTCACTCACTCTCTCTCTCAAATATATAAATAAAATCTTTAAAAAAAAAAAAAAAGCGTTGCCTTGGGGAGCAGATTTAGGAGAGGCTGTGCGTGGAGAGAAATAGGACAAGGGATTGATTTTCCTGCAAGTTCTGCCATATTATGTATATATTAGATATGTTAAGTTACTACTAAAAAATTATACTACCTATTAGCTATATATCCTTGAATACATGACTTAAATTCCCTGGGCCTCCATTCTTTTGTCTGGAAATTGGGGATAATAATGATCTCCTCAAAGACTATTTGTTACAGGAATATCTGCCTAAAGTAGACACGAAGATGTCAGTCCCCTCCTTATGTCTCCGATGTAATATTTTGCAGTTCAAGACTTTCAGGCTGAGAAGTGACATAACGTTCCTGGGTTCTGTCTATCTGACACAAAGATGCTCATCTCCAATTTCTCCAAGGGCTAGGGGAACAGGATGTACATTGGTGAGAACTTGCATCTTGAAAGAACACTGACCAAATATTTTTTTTTTTAATTTTTTATTTATTTGTGAGAGAGAGAATGAGAGACAGAGAGCATGAGAGGGAGGAGGGTCAGAGGGAGAAGCAGACTCCCCGCCGAGCAGGGAGCCCGATGCGGGACTCGATCCCGGGACTCCAGGATCATGACCTGAGCCGAAGGCAGTCGCCCAACCAACTGAGCCACCCAGGCGCCCCGAACACTGACCAAATATTAACATGATTTCCACTTGGACAATACTATGCAAGTTGCTGATACGGTCTGTACTTCTCACTTACGGACAGCTCAGGTGATTTGCTGTCCTGACTATATTATGGCCTCAGAAGCTTTCACAATTGGCTCCTTAATCCCTGAGGTAATGAAGGCTTCACGATATAAGGGAGAGAACAACTGTGAATTCAAGAGAGAGAGAGAGAGAGAGAGAGATCACTCTCTGGGATCAGGATGTAAGTAGTAGAAAAACACTAAAAATGTCAACACAGAACCAGGAAGATTGCTGACATCCAAGCTGTACAAAGGGGAAGTGTACAAATGTGATCCTTTGTGTGTTTACCCATACACAAATACACACGCACAGGGTGGCACGCTTTCAGGTTCTGCGGTCTGTCAGTGGGGGGGAGGGGGGGCAGTGAGGGATGGTTTTAAGGGTAAAGTAACGGCAGTGATGTGCTGGGAAATATCTAACAACCAGTCCTGGTGGGGAGAGCCCTGAGTTGTAGCAGTTGCCAATTTCAGTGGTGTAAATACTCCCAGCGTGGCTGATTTCAAGCTACCGGGTTGCAATAGCTGAATGCAGAATGGAGAAGAAATGTGCAGAGTCAGCTCCTACCCGCGGGTACCAGTCAGTTCCAACATATTGCGGGCTGCAGGTTTCCAGCACTGTTCTCTTTCAGAAAAAACTCCCAGCTCCTTACACTCATCTGCTTCTAAAGTTGTGGATCTTGATTTAGTTTGGATTCCAGAATCCATCTATACCTCCCAAACAGCATTGTTCATTCAACCCTGATTAATTATTTACTCTTTTGTAAAGTTCATGGCCTGTCACAGCTCGTAGGAATTCTGGGACTGAAGTATTTCCCCCCACCCTAAATCTACACAATGGTTGGCAAGACCACTTGTTTACTCAGAAAGCAGCCAACAGGATGCTCCAGGCTGGTCAGTGAACCACCCTGCCCCTCAAGGTTTGGCAAGCTCCCGATGGCCACGGAAAGCTCCAGGCAGGCAAGAGGGCGCTCCCTCGCTTCTGGTGCCCCCACAGTTACGGTTCTTTGGCAATTAAGTGGCTGCCTCGTTGTTTGACACATGTATGAACCTCTCCCTCATTCCACGGGAAACTCTCCCTCATTAGTCTCCAGGGCGGCCTCCCTTTGACACTGGCCCCTTTCCTCTCTGAAATCCGGTATCCTGGAACCAGAGGAGCTACATCCAGGCCCTAGGAGGCCTGGTGTTTATAGACTTGGGGGATCACCTTCTTTAAAGAAAAGAATCCAACCTTATAAATATAAAGCTACTAGGGTCAGGGCCTTTAGAAGGGGCAAATGAGAGTCTCCAGTGGAAGCTTCACTCGCTTCCGGTAAATGCACCTCTGTAGCCAGACTATGTTCCAAAGAGAGCTGGATGTTTGCCTGGTGACGATGAGCGGGGAAATGTCCTGTGTGTGTGTGTGGTTTTTTTTTTCTTTGTGGAGGAGAAGGAAGCTCCAAACCCGTGCTGCTTAAAAACTCTGCCTTTGAGCCATCATCCAACGTCCAAGGAAGCCATTTTATGCTGCATCACTCTTGCTGAATCATGTGGCTTCTCCCCCCACCCCCTGCTTGGCACGGAATACAACAGTAGGCCTGTAACAGGCCGCGACCTTCCCCAGTGGCCCAGGGAAGCATCTTCTCAAACCCCTAGCAGTCTAACTTCAAAACCACTGCAGATGAGAAGGACCTCTAGTGGTCAATCACAAAGGTCACATCCCTGCCACCTTCTCCCTCGTCTCTGAAAGGTGTTCCGGTCTGTCAACCCTGGGGTGTCCGTTCCAAGAGGTAGAACAAGGAAGATGTAGACTAGATCAGAAGGATTTTTGGTTTTGATATAGGTAGGTTGTGGAGGGTAGGATGACGTCTCCGTATGGTGTGTAGATGACGGAGTGGATGTTTGCAGACAAAAATCTACTCATCTCCGAGGGACACCGGGCCCAGTGTTGTGCCAGGGAGTGAAGGGATAGAGAGGAAGCAGAAATGGGACCTCAGCCGAGAGTAATAGATGTTTTGCATTTTGAAGGTGGGGCAGACTACTGTGAAAGAGTGGGTTTTAATCTCTTTTTTTAAAATCTTGACTCCTTTGAGAAGCTAATTAAAAGCCAGAGACCATCTCCTCAGAAAAATAACCGTCCGCACATACATTTTTGCCTGAAATTCAGGAATTTCACTGATACTCTAAGGCACATCCATGGTGGTTCAAGAAGCCAAGTCAAACTCTGAAATACGGCATTTGGATAAGAATGCAGTGGAGCATCCAGGAATCTTGAATGGATTCTAACCCCTGTGTCGCTTTGGACAAGTCTCCTTACCTCTCTGAGCTTCATTTCCTCATCCATTAAAAAGAGGAAGGGTAGATAGATGTAGGATTTCCAGATAAAAGACAGGATACTTAGTTAAATCTGAATTTCAAATAAATACAGATTTTTTTTTTTAGTACAACTATATCCCAAATATTGGCTTTGTTATGAATTAACAGATAGTAGTTGCACAGGACATACTTAGACTAAAAAAGTGTTCATTGTTTACCTGGATTTAAAACTTAACAGGGGTCCTGTATTTTTATTTGCTAAATCTGGCAACCCTAGAGAGGTGGCCTCTGAGGTCTTGATTTAAGGTCTAAGATTTTCAGTGATGAAAGAATCCTAAAGGAGACTGGGAAGTTAGAGGATCATTAATCATTGTTTAAGCTAGAAATTCTGAAGTCCCATGACTGAGTGTAAGCAGTTTATTTTTTTTTTATTTTTAAAAGGTTACTACTTTTTTTTTTTTTTTTTTTAGTAATCTCTACACCCAATGTGGGGCTTGAACCCACGACCCCAAGATCAAGATTCACATGTTCTTCTGACTGAGCCAGCCAGGCACCCCTGAGCTTAAGCAGTTGAGTGGACACCGTGTTGGATTCTGGATGGAAAAGTCACCACACTGGGTCCCTGCATTGCTCAAAGAACCACTCTATTGTCGCTAGGCTGTGACTACCAGATTTCCAGCTTTTCTGTCACTTTAAAACCCTCAATGCATTCCCAGTGACCAGCTAGATGATCCTCCTGGCTTGCAACCCTCCAGCCATTTGCCAAGCTGCTGCCTCTGTTGCATAAAGCTTGGTGACAGCAGATGTGAAGGCTATGGCTTGAAGACCTTCGGGAATAGCCCTGGTTAAAAAATGGCTTAAAACCTGTGCCTCTCAGGCCTTTCCTACATGCTGGTTGCTTGGTTCCCTCTCCTGTTCTTCATTCCCGTTCCACAGGGAATGAAGGGGCCCGTGCACCTGCAGAGTCCATCTCCCACAGACGGCCCTGTGTACACATTCTCTTCCAGGGGAGCACCCAGCTTGCACCCCTAATTTATCTCCAAGTGGGTATCCTCCTCATCTCTTTCTCCCTTCCTTTCTCTTCCCTCCGTTCCTCCCTCCCTCCCTCCCTCCCCTCCTTTTGCTGATGTTTCTGGAGCACCTGCCATGCAGTAGGCTCTACGCACGTTTGCCTTAGCTGAGGAGCTTCCATCTCCATCACTCTCACCAGCACTTGGTCTATAGTCTGTGGTTCCCAAAATGAGAATCCTGAACACCGTGTCCGTCACCTGGTAGGTTGTTAAAGATGAAAATCCTGAGTCTCATCAGAACTGGTGAAGGAAAGGTGCCCAGAGACTCCCCAGGTGTTTCTTTTCTTTTCTTTTTTTTTAAGATTTTTTTATTTGACAGAGAGAGAAAGAGAGAACACGAGCAGGGGGAGGGGCAAAGGGAGAGGGAGAAGCAGACTCCCTGTGAGCAGGTAGCCCAACACGGGGCTCTATCCCAGGACCCTGGGATCATGACCTGAGCTGAAGGCAGAGGTTTAACTGACTAAGCCACCCAGGCGCCCCTCCCCAGGTGTTTCTTATGCTCACCAAAATCAGCAGGCTCTGGCTGCCAGTTCTTGGACCCCCTTCTCTGTCCAGAAGTGCACGGGGCCGGATGAGGAGCAGATTGGTTTCCATTCCCAGGAATTTCCAAATTTGAGGCTGCCTCTCTCCTGTCCCTCTGGGCCTGACCTACTTGGGGGAGATGTCAAGTCCTAGACTACTTAGGCTTAATGGTTAACTACTAGGCTTCACTATTTATGGCAGAATTGTTTCCCCTTTCTGTCAGTTTTAGGAAAGAGAAATGTTCCAGGAATGACTTTTACGACCTTGGACAAAACTCACCACTTCTTTGACTCTCCAGAAGGGGCGCCATGATATCATTTTTGAAAAATCTGAACTCCCTCTCCAGCACTGAGTGCACTCTACCTGGCTCCTACTCATTATTAACTTTCCCTTCTAGAATGTAAGGCCCTTCAAGACGAGGAGCTTTGTTTTGCAAATCTTTGTATGTCTCGGGGTACCCACTTAATTTTGTGGAATTCAGGGAGCACCGTTCATCTTGTAGACATCATAGATTTGTGTAGTTAATAAAGCAATTTTCCACAGATGTCAGGAGATGACTTGAGAAGCCAAGTCTTTTATTTATGCATGATAAAGACATCATATTGGCTTGGATGGCACTGGGCCTCCCCATGTTTAGAGTACTCAGCACATAGGGGGTAAATATCTGCTAAATACTTTCCCTCAGATTTTAGTTATGAAAATGTCAAATATACAGAAAAATTGAAACTGGGCAACTATTTAACCCTATCTAGATTCTAGATTCAGTAGGTGTGAATATTAGCTATTATTTGCTTTGTGTGTCTGTGTGTGTTTGCCGAATCATTTGAAAGTTAATTGTAATCCTCATGACACTTAACCCATAAATATTTCAGCAGGTATCTCCTAAGAATTAGGACATTCTCCTACATAACTGCAATTCTATCATCACACCTAAGAATAATTAACCATTATTTCCTAAAATCATTTAGAAACAGAAGCTGGTGTTGGTGCCCTGCCCACATGCCCTTGGCCTGCCTAGAGGTCACCTGCCAACAGTTCCCGTATAGCAAACAGGTGACTTCCTGAGTGTCTCCACCTGAACCCTCATGGCTGGATCAAAACAGTGCACTCCACATTCATACGCTGGGCTAGAGATGCTGGGGAGTCAATACCCCAACAGTGTTCCTTGACCAGTGATGGAAAGAAGTTGGTGGGTAAACACCCGAGCTTCCTTCCTCTCATGAGTTGACTCTGAGTTGTGCTCCACAGAGGGCGTCAAAGTGTCTACAGTGATGGTCGCCCACAGCACCAACCTGCTCATTAACACACCCTTTGTTGGTTGTCCTTCCTTCCCTACCTCACTTCCTTACTGTGCTTCCTGAGATCACCTTTATTTTTTTTAAAGATTTTTATTTATTTATTTGACAGAGAGAGACACAGTGAGAGAGGGAACACAAGCAGGGGGAATGGGAGAGGGAGAAGCAGGCTTCCCACCGAGCAGGGAGCCCGATGTGGGGCTCGATCCCAGGACCCTGGGATCACGACCTGAGCTGAAGGCAGACGCTTAACGACTGAGCCACCCAGGCACCCCCTGAGATCACCTTTAAATAACTACTTGCAGCCGAAGCTTCTGTCTTAGAGTCTGCTCTGGAGGGACCCAGAACCAAGACATTGCTTCATTGCGAAATTCACTTCCAAATGATGATAGGAAAACACACTGTTCTTAGATCCACAGAGAAGCAAACTCCAAACCTGCTTAGATGGTGCTTGCAACTCAGCCACGGAAACCACTCTTAGTTACGATTCTTACCGGAACAATGTTATATGCTGAGGCTGTGTTTATTATGTCCTGCCCAGGCTGTATTAGTAATATAATGATAGCTACTGCTAATTATGAGCTTACTGTGTGGGTGCTTCACATCCTTTACTTCACCTACTCCTCACAGTGACTTGGTAGGGAAGGCATTATTATTCTATTATTGACGAAGAACTTGAGGCTCATGGAGGTTAAATAACTTGTTGAAGTCACACGACTAGCAAGAGGCAGATCTCTGGTATGCTTCACCACTGTGTTAAAATGTGCAGATAACCATAAATCTGCTTTTATTCTATTCTGGTATAAATAAGAACAGTAGTGCCGGCCAGATAACACTATACAGCACAGTGTAACAGCACCATAAATGTACATGGTTTTTAACCAATAAAAGAGTTCTCTTCAGGGGCGCCTGGGTGGCTCAGTCGTTAAGCGCCTGCCTTCGGCTCAGGTCATGATCCCGGGGTCCTGGGATCGAGTCCCGCATCGGGCTCCCTGCTCTGTGGGAAGCCTGCTTCTCCCTCTCCCACTCCCCCTGCTTGTGTTCCCTCTCTCGCTGTGTCTCTCTCTGTCAAAATAAATAAATAAAATCTTTAAAAAAGGGCGCCTGGGTGGCTCAGTTGGTTAAGCGACTGCCTTCGGCTCGGGTCATGATCCCGGAGTCCTGGGATCGAGTCCCACATCGGGCTCCCGGCTCAGCGGGGAGCCTGCTTCTCCCTCTGACCCTATCCCCTCTCATGCTGTTTCTCTCTCTCTCTCTCTCTCAAATAAAAATAAATAAATAAATAAAATCTTTTAAAAAAAAAAAAGCGTTCTCTTCAGTTGCTGATTCTTGAGAGTGTAACACAAGGATTCCCTAAACATGTGAGGGCCTCAAAGGGATAAAACTTTTCCCTGCCTTATAGGATCTCATTAATCTTCAAAAATTTCCTTCCTTTCTGGCTTGAGATCTCCCTGGTTCACCTTGTACTTCTCCTGCCCCAGACCTGATATCAGCTGTTTCTTCAAGGAGTCCTAGTTCATTGTAGTGAGGAATGATATTAAAGTCCAGATTCTAGGTACTAGGAGTTCTTTTCTACCGGATTGGCAGTGTTTCCAGCCATTCCAAGCTGTATACCTAGAAAAAGACTGCATTTTTAAAAATCGTTTTCAATTCTGTTTACCATTAGTGTTTTACTTTGTTCTTTGATTTTCTGATTAGGTCTTTTTTTCTCTCTTATACTGAAATTCTTGATCTTTTTTTAAGATTTATTTATTTATTTGTTTGAGAGAGAGAGAGTGAGTGAGAGAGAGCACAAACCAGGGGGAGGGGTAGAGGGAGAGGGAGAAGCAGACTCCGCACCCCCCCCCCCCCTGCTGAGCAGGGACTCCGATGCAGGGCTGGATCCCAGGACCCTGGGATCACGACCTGAGCCGAAGGCAGATGCTTAACCAACTGAGCCACCCAGGTGCCCCTAAAATTCTTGATTCTTAATGTTATTAACTCAAAAATGTGTTTATCCTTCACTATAAGGAAAATAATTTCAAATAATAAAACCAATAATAATATTACCAAGAAAATGACTGAATGAAATTTAAAATGTCTTTTTAGTTCTTTTTGTCCTTGCAGGGCTCTGAACTGTGTTCTAAAGTCACTGGAAATAAATCATTTCTAGGTGTTGTACAAAAAAACCCACAAAAAAAACCCAAAAAACAAAAAAACTTTTCCCTGTCATGCTTGGCTTAGTACAGCTTATGTACCAAGCATGAGTTACCAGTGGCAAACAATATTTTTCCAGCATGATTTAAGTTATGGAATCTTCCAATATTTTGGCCGCCATATTCAAGTTAGATAACTTTGATAATCTGACAGCCTGAGAATGGTAAGGGGGTAAGTCTGAGGAGAGGGTTGGTTTTCACAGCAGCCAAAATATTGGAAGATTCCACAACTTAAATAATGCTGGAAAAGTATTACTTGCCACCGGTAACCCAAGCCCGGTGCATTATCTAACTTGAACATGGCAATGTTCAGTGAAATATGTTACACATTTTTGCATAAGGTCAGGTTTTCCTGGAATAATTACATCCCTGTTAGCAATATGTGGCCCCACCTAGTAATTTAGGGACACATGAAAACTTAGATCTGAAGATGTCTTTCCTAGTTAGTGTCTTCTCTACAAATCCATAAAAAGAAACAGACTTTGAACCCAATTTATTTTGCTGACTTGATTCTACTGTCATAAAGTGTTTAAATTCAAGTAGTATAAAGATGGTAACAGGGAAGGATTCAGGGTTCCAGATGAAGGAACAATTGGCCAAGGAAGTCAACTTTTCAGAGCTCAGCAGGTAAGCAGTAAAACTTTGTCTTGTATAGAAAGTTAAAAACAAGTCAAGTAAAGGAAATTCATTTTGAAAGGATGCTGTCTGGTATGGTGGAAGGGAAGGGGAGACATTAATCCTCCTCCTTAATTAATAGGGCCGGGTAGGGTCTGCCAAGGAGCTCACACTCTCAGTTCTTATTAGGCACCTACAGTGGACAGTGCTTGAGAAAACTCTATTAATGACCAAATTCTGAAATCATCACTGTTATAGTGTTAAGATAGAAATCTGTTTGGCAAGTTTTAAAATTACAAAAGAATTGATTTTTTTAAAAAAAGATTTTATTTATTTATTTGAGAGAGAGAGAGAGAGACAGAGATAGCGAGAGAGAGCACAGGCAGGGAGGAGAGGGAGAAGCAGGCTCCCCACTGAGCAGGGAGCCTGATGCGGGCTCAATCCCAGGACCCTGAGATCATGACCTGAGCCGAAGGCAGATGCTTAACCAACTGAGCCACCGAGGCTTCCCAGAAGAATTGATGTTAGTACTAAATGTATCTTACTGAAATATTGACGTAGGGTTGCCAGTCAGAAAGCATGAGTCTGGCAGGAATGAAGCTTGCTCCTGTCAGGACCGGCCTGGGATGGGGAGGAGCAGAGCCTGCCTACAGAAGTCCTAGGCAGGTTAATATTTGAATTATATTCCAGCTCTTGAAGGTTAATATTTGTATTAAGGGGACAAAACTTCAAGTCCCTAATGTCTGTGGAGAGGGCTCAGAAGGGATTAATGGCAGCTTCTTAAAGGAGGAGAATATCAGTCTATGCAGTAGGGTGCTTAAGAGTCTGGCCTTGGGAGTCCAGAGTTCGAATCCTAGCCCTGACATTTCCTGTCTCCAGGATCTTGGGCAAATTATATAATCTCTCCAAACCTTTAGAAATGACCTCAAGAGGGTTGTTAGGGACTTCACTGAGATTGAAAGAAATATGTAGAGTGTTTAGCACAGTGCCTGTTGCATAGAAAGCATTCAACATGTGTTTCTACTGTATTCATGTGGTACTCTTGAAAGGAGGTAATACATACATGTTTTTTCCAGATAAAATGGAAAGAATCTAGGGAGAGGGATAGCAGCAGCAAAAGCATAGAAGGAAGAAAATGGAGGACTTTATTATCCATTATTTTTAATCTATACTGGGTTAAGCAGAATGTGTATTCCAAGGGGGAGGGTGGTGGTGGGATAGGGGGGAAAGCAGGGAGATTAACATGATTTCAGACCAGAGACCATGTTGCAGTTGAGTCTTTTCTAGGGTATGAACCATTTGAGTCTATGGAATTTGGAGCAGTCTCAAAAACTCTCTTTAGCAGAGAGCAACTTTTACAAAAATTGCCCAAGAGAGGCTTTCAAAATCAGAATTATTACAGCTCAGTAGAGACTGTCTGTGAATGAAGCAAGTTTCTTCTCTCTTTCTGTTAAAATGATATTCTATCAATTTCCCCAGGGAAGACTGGCTCCACTTTCCCCAGGGCTGCCTTATAGCTTCCCTATATCTTATAGCCTATTTCCTTGTGGTTTTCTTTTTCTTGCCTTAAAAAAAAAAATCCTTAATACTAAAAGTACTTTGAACTCAATAATCAGAACAAGATTGTTTAATTAAAAACTAGGAAAAGTACTGTTACAGTTGGGATGACTCATCTGGGATTTTATTTTAAATGCATAATAGACAAGAGGAAGGTTCATAAACTCAGTACAGACCAAAGTACAGAACCAACTACACCCTTTCTCCCCCAGCAGATCAGACGTAAATTTGTTAAAGATGGCATGGAACATCAGTGGCCTAATGAGAATGTGCAGATTTCTTCTCTTAGTGATTTTGTTTCCGCCCTGTGAGGTGACAAGTAAGTTGATATTCCTTTGGTCTCTTTGTAAATAAACATTTCCGATGAAAACACGATTCGTGGGCATTGGGAAAATCCAAAATCCAAATCTCCAAATACACAGTTGGTATGGCTCAGAGTAGAGGAGTCAGACAACATGATAAGACATTAAATGGAAAAATATTTTTATGGTTCTGATATTATAAGACAGAGTAAATATTCTATTCTCTCCAGAGCACAGCCGGAGTTTTTCTACATTTTAATGCATTTCATTAGTAATGACATCCAAAATAAGCTCTTCTGTTTATGTGAGCATACCAGTTACAGGAAAATCTTGCCTGCATTTGTTCTCTCCCCCAAACTGGAAGTAGATCCCCTACCCCACAAACACCAATTTTAAAAGTAATACATAGTCCTTGTAAAAAAACAAAATTAGGAAATATATAAAAGGGTAAAGAAGGCGTGCCTGGGTGGCTCAGTCAGTTGAGCGTCTGCCTCTTGATTTTGTGGGATCGGCCTGTGTCAGGCTCAGGCTCATCGGGAAGTCTGCTCAGGATTCCCTCTCTCCCTCTCTCTCTGCCCTTCCCTACCCTGCTCACGTGTGAGCATCTTCTCTCTCTCTCTCCCTCTGTCCCCCCCCAAAATAAATAAAATATTTAATAAAAAAAAAGAATAAGGAAAACTAAATTCCATCATCCAGAGATAACCTCTCAACAACATTTTGTTATATGTTCTTCCAGATTTCTAAAAAAATACTAGGCAGCAATCACATTGTTTTCACCAGTAGTTTATGCATTTTTTAAAATTTTTTAAAAGATTTTATTTATTTATTTGACAGAGAGACACAGCGAGAGAGGGAACACAAGCAGGGGGAGTGGGAGAGGGAGAAGCAGACTCCCTGCTGAGCAGGGAGCCCCACACAGGACTCGATCCCAGGATCCTGAGATCATGACCTGAGCCGAAGGCAGACGCTTAATGACTGAGCCACCTAGGCGCCCCTAGTTTATGCATTTTAAAGGAAAAGTTCATATGTTTACAGACTATATTAACAAATGTTATGTCGGGGGCAAGTCTGTGGCAGCTAAAGGCAATTTTAGCTTCTGTTACTTGCTTCTGAACCAGGGAAGTAAGAACTGAAATTCAGGTATGTTACAGTGAATGGATTTCTGAAAATCAGAGATGAAGACCAACTGCTATATATTCTAATCATCTACTCTACAACAACTCATCTATGCTACAAACCACAGCTGTTTAAACATCAATTATTGTTCAAACATCAGAAATGCAAGACCAAATTTTCCACAATCCCATCACCTAATCAGAAATCTTTTCAAATCAGCTTTTGTCCATACTCAATTGCATATTCAATTTTTATATACTTACAGTAATTACTAGAGATGTAATTTACATTCTGCCTATTCACCTAATGTGTCTTAAGTATTTTTCAATTTTGCTGTTGTCCTTTTTCGTTTGTATTTCCCCAATTCCACCCCCTTCCTTTGCTACTTTCAACCCCTTGAAGTAAACAGTTTAAGTCTGGAAAGCATTTCTCTATTTTTTTCTCTATTTTTTATCAACCCTATTCAGTGTACACACTGAGATTTTTCCCAAGACTTTTCCTCTTAAATGCATGTGTGTGTGCATGTGTGTGTGCGTGTGTGTGTTTGTGTGTAAATGGGGTAATTCTGTGCATAGTAGTTCTCAAACTTCACTACACATTAGAATCGCCTGAAGGCTTTTTGCAAATGCAATGCCC
The DNA here is from genome assembly GCF_054177405.1 of Leptonychotes weddellii. Classification (NCBI taxonomy): domain Eukaryota; kingdom Metazoa; phylum Chordata; class Mammalia; order Carnivora; family Phocidae; genus Leptonychotes; species Leptonychotes weddellii. Next base: position 37,917,555 of record NC_138383.1, on the reverse strand, counting down.
AGATTGCACTCATATCAATTAATCAGAATGTCTGGGGGTGGGAGCAAGCATCAGTGTTTTTAAAGATCCCCAGGTGAGTCCAATGTGTAGCAAAATCTGGTAACCATCATTTTAACATTTTGCTTCTTTTAGTTACATTATGGAACTTTTCCCTTGTAAAATCATATAGATCAATATGACTATTTTTAATTATTACAGAGTATTTCATTGCACTTGTGTAATGTGATTTGTTTAACCTATCTCCTGATTATACCATTTAGATCATTCACTTTAGGTTAATAGTTTTTTCCTGCCCTCCCAGGTTCTGTTTTAACTGTGAATGATAGAACTGAGAACTATATTCTGGACACTTGGCTTGGCTCCCAAGAATCTCTGAAATGTGCTGTTCAAAACCACACCAGGGAGGAAGAACTTCTCTGGTACCGAGAAGAGGGGACAGTGGACTTGAAATCTGGAAACAAAATCAACTCCAGCTCTGTCTGTGTCTCTTCCATCAGTGAAAATGACAACGGAGTCACCTTTACCTGCAAGCTGCAGAGCGACCAGTCGGTGTCCGTCTCGGTGGTGCTGAATGTCATTTGTGAGTGAGGGGGAAGAAACTGCTAGTCTGTGTTGTCTGCACTATATTAACTGGTACTTGAAACCTGGGACTAAAGAGTGTGTGCATTTTCACATTTGCTTGGTGTTGCCTCATTGCCCTATTTATGCTCCCACAACAATGCACGAGGGTGCCTATTTCCCTACACCCTCATGAGCACTGAGTATCCTCAAACTCTAAGAATTTGCCGGCCTGATGTGGAATTTTATTTTCATTTTCTAAATTAAGAATGAGGGTGTCCACCCTTTCATAAATGTATTGGCTGTTCATGTTTCTTTTCTGCGAAATGCCTGCTCATGTCCTTTACCCATTTCTCTATTGGGTTATTTGCCTTTTTAAAATTGGTTTGGCTAGGGGTGCCTGGGTGGCTCAGTTGGTTAAGTGACTGACTCTTGATTTTGGCTCAGGTCATGATCTGAGGGTTGTGAGATTGAACCCCCCCCACCCCGACGAGCCCTGCGTGGAACCCCATGTGGAGCTCTGTGATGGGTCTGGAGCCTGCTTAAGATTCTCTCTCTCCCTCTCCCTCTGGCCCTACACCCACACACACTCTCTCTCTCTAAAAGAAGAAGAAGAAGAAGAGAAGGAAGGAAGGAAGGAAGGAAGGAAGGAAGGAAGGAAGGAAGGAAGAAAAGAATGCCCATCAAGTAAAATGATTAAAAAGTCCTATATTACATGGTATCACTCTAAAACAATGAGCTAGATCTCTGTGGTTCAATGTGGATATATCTCTCAAAAACATGCAAGCTATTGAGAGAAGAGAGTCTTTTATATAAGCCTCCTAAAACAATACAATGTATTTCCTATTGGTACATTATATGTATATAAAAAACTGGTTTTTTTTAAAAAAAAATCTGCAAGGATTTACATCAAACTCATAGCAGTGAGCATCTTTGGGGAGCCGGGAAGTGAACAAGATGGAGTCAAAGAGGATCTTAACTTTATCCGAAATGTACTAATTTTTGCAAAAGGGAATATTTATGTATAGCTGACAGGCTTCACAGCTTCACAATTAACTTTAAATAGTTAAATAAAAAGTAGCAACTAATAGGACATGTCCACAGGCCCTATGGTATATATGGTAATTATGTTATCTATTCTCGCAGCTTCCTACATATCTGAATACCATATAACATCCTCGTTGGATATGGATACAGAATTTCAAGCTCATTCCAAAGAGCAACAAAATGTCACTTTTCTGAGTTATTAATAGCACAGCCTACTCAGGGTCTAATTATTCAGTGTGCAGATTATACAAGCTCCTTTTTTCCTCTTCTCCACCTCTATCTCTTTCCTACTGCCCACTTTTCAAGCACTTTATTACACTTCTGCACCTTGACCTTAAAACGCAAGGGGCATGGAGAAGAAAAAGAGTCAGTTCAGCCATTTCTCCTCCTACATGTTGGAAAGCCCAGGTGGGGGTGAGTTGGAATTATTTGGTGAAGATAAATGTGTTCAAGTATCTATGTCTCTACGACTGCCCTTATCATGGAGGGAGTAAGGACTTGCTCACACAGAGGGATGAGGGAGACTCAGAAGGTCATACCTTCCATCGATGTCAGAGTTGCCATGATTGGAACACCTTCTGGGAGGAGGACATTATTTCTAGAGGATCACTGAGGAAATGCAAGTAGGCACTGTAGATATGGCCAGGGCAAATGTGGTTCGATAACATGCAAAAATAGAGGATGTAAGGACACCTCAAAACCACCATGGCCGCCGCCACCACAATGATAGTAACTAGCACCGTGGTAAATGCTATACAGGCGTTATCTCATTTAATGTCTACAGCAGGGAAAGGTATCATCCCACTTTTTAGATGAGGAAATTGAGCGGTTACTTAGCAGTTAAGTAACTTTCTCAAGGTCACAGTAAGTGGTGTAGATGGAATTAGGGACAGCTGCAATTCCTGCTTTCTTCCTATTATACTGTTTTCTCCAACATATTAGTGCAGATTGGTTTTAGAGAGCAAAGACTCAAGGCTTATGCTCTTATGTAGTGTTATAAATCTTCTACTTGATACAGATTCATTATTTTATTTATTCTTAAAATTTTTTAAAAAGATTTTATTTATTTGACAGAAAGAGAGAGCCCAAGCAGGGGGAGCGGCAGGCAGAGGGAGAAGCAGACTCCCCGCTGAGCAGGGAACCTGATGTGGGGCTCGATCCCAAGACCCTGGGATCACGACCTGAGCCGAAGGCAGACGCTTAACTGACTGAGCCACCCAGGCACCCCGACGCATTATTATTTATTATTTTTAATTATTTCTTTTTTCATATAGTTGCTTCTGATTTCTCTTTTTAAGATTTTATTTATTTATTTATTTATTTATTTATTTATTTATTTATTTGAGAGAGAGAGAGAGTACAAGCAGGGGGGAGGCAGAGGGAGAGGGAGAAGCAGACTCCCCACTGCATAAGGAGCCCCATGTGGGACTCAATCCCAGGACCCTGCAATCATGACCTGAGCCAAAGGTAGACACTTAACCAACTGAGCCACCCAGGTGCCTCCCATTATTTTTTTTAAAGATTTATTTATTTGAGAGAGAGAAAGTGCTCATACCTGCAAGTGGGGGAGGGGCAGAGGGAGAGAATCTTCAAGCAGAAGCTCCTCCCTGAGTGTAGAGCCAGATGTGGGGTTTGATCCCACGACCCATGAGATCACGACCTGAGCCGAAACCAAGAGTCGGTCGCTTAAATGACTGATCCACCCAGGCGCCCCAGATTCGTTATTATATACGTTTGTTTCACAGTTCATCTTCTCTACCACATAGAAGTTCTATGAGGTTTGGAACTGGATATATGTTATTTACCATTGGATCCCTGAGTCCTAGTCCAGTGCTTGGCATAGTAGATACTCAATAAATTTTTGTCAAATGAATGGATGACTACATGAGATAGACTGAAGGAAGATCTTGAACGTTGACAGTAAACTACTGCTTATCAGCTAATTCAACCTAAATGCTTGAGTCTTGCAGTCCCCCCTATTCTAAGTGGAGATGACTTCCAAGCAGTTGAGGAAGGCAGTGATGTGAAGTTGGTTTGCAGTGTGAAATCCAACCCCCAGGCTCAAATGATGTGGTACAGAAACAGCAACATCCTGAATTTAGAGAAAACTTACCAAGTCCATCAGACAAGTGAGTCTCTTCAACTGTCAATCACCAAAGTCAAGAAATCTGACAATGGAACCTACAGCTGTGTTGCAAATTCATCTCTGCAAGTGGAGACCAAGGACTTTCATCTCATCGTCAAAGGTAACTCTCTTCTTAAGTAATAGTAAGCAAAAGGTCAGAATAGGTTTTCCTAAATATTTCTGTGGCAACAAATGATGATGACAGTTACGATTAGTGGCTATGATTTTCTTTGGAGAGTCATCCCTATCCAAGGAATTTCAATTCTTCCATTTAGGATCCCATTCCATATAAAACACTGCTTTTTGGGCAAAGGTCCTTTTTAGAACCAAGGGGTAGAAGACAATTCCGGGTGGCTTTTAGGGAGGAGTACCTTTCATGAATCCTCTTGGGCAACAAGGTTCATAGGAGCTGGACTTCTGAGTTTACAGCCCTAATGACAAACAGAAAAAGAAGTCAGAAACACAGAGAGAAAGAAAGATAGATAAGAAAATGAGTCTCTTAAATCATTCCTAACTCTGAAATTGTAATCTATAGGCTAAGCAGTAGTGAGAGAGGGGGTAGATGGTGCAAAAAGGTCTTTCTCTTGGCTTCATGCTTCACCTACCCAGATTTTTCATCCCTGCAGTAAATAACAGGGAACAAACGAAGTTCCAAGTGTTCTTCCCTCATACTTCTCATTCATACAAGAAGAGAATGGGGACCTGAGCAGAGAAAGCAAGGAAGACAGTAGAAAGAAATGAGGTCAGGGAACGAATGGAATGCAGACCAATATTTCCACACCTCCACTTACCACGGGTGATTGTGGCAAAAACTGACCTTGAGGTGAGCAGCGCAAAAAGAAATTTTTAAGAACACAACTGTGATAACTGGAATAGGAATGATCTTGGTAGCAGGATAAAGAAAGCCACCGTCTAAGCACAGCAGAAAAGACCTGTAGAGGATGTTGAGTCCTGAGGGCTTCTGTAGACAATGCCCAAGCCCTGGAAATTTTTGGATGTTGAAGCAGGACAGTATGAGATGGAAATTGGCAGCAATCAAACCTGTCAATCATTCTTTGCTGCTATTAACTGAATCCAAGTTCAAAAATAACTTCCTTTCTGATAACAGATTCCTAAAGTTTGGTTAACATAGTTTTCTTAGATAACATCTCTTTAATTTGAAACAACCATTTATTAAGACCCTTAATTGTCGGGCGCCTGGGTGGCTCAGTTGGTTAAGCGACTGCCTTCGGCTCAGGTCATGATCCCAGGGTCCTGGGATGGAGCCCCACGTCGTCGGGCTCTCTACTTGGTGGGAAGCCTGCTTATCCCTCTCCCACTCCCCCTGCTTGTGTTCCTGCTCTCGCTGTCTCTGTCTCTGTCAAATAAAAATAAATAAAATCTTTAAAAAAAAAAAAAGACCCTTAATTGTCAATCTTAGTTGCTGAATATACAGGAAAAACATACTAAAAAAATCTTTGAAGTTTGCTTTCATGTTAAAACTGCATTTATGAAGTTGAGAGACATATCAGATCATGTCATCTGCAAACTTGGGCAAGCTAAGTTAATGTTCTGGTTGGAAAGCCTTAGTTTGGGTACATTTTAATAAGTCCCTTCTCTTTCTAATTGGATAATGTGGATCCGTTGAAATAAAATTTAAGTTTTCTGAAAAAAAAAAAAGAAAGAAAAAGAGAAAGGCAAGATACCTGGGGTAGCAGATGCAGAAAATGCTCATGCACACATTTGCTGGTCCGAGGCCAATATTCTAAGAACAGCCAAACAAGCTGAGGCTCCTATTTCTTGTTAGAACATTATTCACTTCCTCATTTGCTTCCCTGTGCCCACACATTGCCTTTCTTGCTAGTTCCTGGGAAGCCAGGAAGCCCTGCCAGAAGTGTTGCATGATGTGACCACAGGGCTTATTTCCTCCCCCTCGAGGAGAGGTCTGGGATACCAACCCAGTTGAAGGCCCATTATTGTGATTACTGGCGTGTTCAGTAATTTGTCCTACAGAGCAGTGACGGTATGCCCAGGGGCTGCTTGCTTTCTTTTTATTTTATTTTTTTTTAATTTTATTTATTTGACAGAGAGAGAGATAGCGAGAGCAGGAACACAAGCAGGGGGAGAGGGAGAGGGAGAAGCAGGCTTCCCGCTGAGCAAGGAGCCTGATGTGGGGCTCGATCCTGGGCCTCCGGGATCACGACCTGAGCCGAAGGCAGACGCTTAACGACTGAGCCACCCAGGCGCCCGGGGCTGCTTGCTTTCAAAACCAAACCCACAAATAACCCAAGTACTCATGGGATCTAGAAGTGGTGGAGGAGGCACCCTATTGAAGCCGTGCCTATTCACCTCCTCTCCGAAGCATGGGTGGTGGGGACCTCCAGCCACGCCATTCCAATCGGCTGTGAAAATTATGCGCAGAGATTAGGGAATTATATCATCCCTGTTGGTTAAGAAGGAATCACGAGTGCTCTGTGCCAGAAAAAAGACAAAACAAAACAAAATAAAACATACAACTCGTGTGGCAAGCAGAATGCTAGCTTGGCAACTTGGCTTTTAGGTGGGCGGGATCCTGTTTTGGGTGGAGCTCTTCCAAACCAACTTGTTTTTCTGATTTCTTCCTGCTCTATTATTTCCTTGGCTGTGGGCTGCCTTCACAGCATTAAGTGCTCTGCTGCTGGTGCTCAGGCTAAATATGTTTGCCGTGAGCCTCTCCCGGCTTCGCCCCTCAGTGGGGTAGTTTCTAAATGAGGCCATGCAAAGCTAGAAGTGAAAGCATGGATCTTGAGCACACAAGAGTGTAGCCTGTGTGTTGGGATTATCTTGCCTAATAAATACGGAGGGGAAAAAATAACCAAGTCTGGTTACAAATAAGAGAGTAAAACAGGACAGCAGGAGAAATGCAGCACACTTTTTATTTCCTATAAATTCCTTAAATATTATCTTACCCACGATTGGAGCCCTGCCCCTTTTCTAGGCTGAATTCAGGGGCTTAGACTGGGTCATTTAAATGTCTTTGTTGATCTTAATTAAGCACTCTTACTTTGAAAGTTTCATCCCAGGTGCCTGGGTGGCTCATTTGGTTAGGCGTCTGCCTTCGGCTCAGGTCATGATCCCAGGGTCCTGGTATCGACTCCTACATCAGGCTCCCTGCTCAGCGGGGAGTCTGCTTCTCCCTCTGCCTCTGGCTCTCTCTCTCTGTCTCTCATGAATAAATAAATAAAATGTTTTTTAAAAAAGTTTCATCCCATATCATATCAAACATTAAAATGAAGCACATTAAGTATACTTTTTTGCTGTAAAAATTTTGAAAGGATGGGGGCGCCTGGGTGGCTCAGTTGGTTAAGCAACTGCCTTCGGCTCAGGTCATGATTCCAGGGTCCTGGGATCGAGCCCCGCATCGGGCTCCCAGCTCAGCGAGAAGCCTGCTTCTCCCTCTCCCACTCCCCCTGCTTGTGTTCCCTCTCTCGCTGTCTCTCTCTCTGTCAAATAAATAAATAAAATCTTTAAAAAAAAAATTTTTTTTGAAAGGATGTTTGTAACTTGCATACATTTTGGATTTTATTATAAATAAGTTATTAATTTGGTTCTTAAAGTTTAAATATCATTATTATTATGTAACAGTTGGGTTACAGTTGACACAAAGTTACATTTTATAGATGTTTGAACATTTATTAATTTTGCCACTTTATTTTCATATTTTGGAACCTATATATATGTATTTTTTTAAAGATTTTATTTATTTATTTGAGAGAGAGACACACACAGCAAGAGAGGGAACACAAGCAGGGGGAGTGGGAGAGGGAGAAACAGGCTTCCCACGGAGCAGGGAGCCCGATGCGGGGCTCGATCCCAGGGCCCTGAGATCATGACCTGAGCCGAAGGCAGACGCTTAAAACGACTGAGCCACCCAGGCACCCCTGCTGATCTCTTTCTAGCCCAAATTAGAAGTAGACCTTGTTCTTCCATGTCATTTAGAAAGGTATGAACATCTTTGCCAAGGTTGGGAAGGCTGGTGCTTTGTCCTGCTTCCCTAGGGGGACCATGCAGCCACCTTGTATAATGTCACCTGCTTGGGGCACTATCACAGTGCTACTCCTCGGGCCCAGAGGCCTCTCTCCCCTTAGTTCAGCAGTCTCTTCCACTTTTCTCTTCTTCTTTTTTTTTTTTTTTTTAAGATTTTATTTTTAAGCAGTCTCTATACCCAACGTGGGGCTCGAACTCACAACCCTGAGATCGAGAGTTGCATGCTCTTCCGACTGAGCCAGCCAGACACCCCTAATTTTTCTCTTCTTGCCTTTAAGTCCTTCCTCTTTTTTCTCCCTTGAAGATACCTCCGAATATCTTTGGGGCTTTTCAAAGTGCAGAAAAAAAACATTGATTTCAACCTATTTCTGCTTTCTGTGTGGCAAGCAAAAATTTTGGATGAAGAAAGCACAAAATGGTCTGACTACCTGCTTTGGGAGAGTTATTCATATTACAATAAATTATCCTTCCACAAAGGAATGGATCCAAAGCCTATCTCTGCTAGTTACTCGTTCTGTGACTTTGGATCAGTGGTTCCTCACCTGTAAAATGAGGGAATAATTCGTACCTTCTTGGGTTGTTTGGAGGCTTTAATTAAGAGAATGATCTAGTAGAAGTATATAAACGAGAGTCGTATAAATGTTAGCTCTTGCTCCTTGTGTTTGCATTTCCAACAGATAGAACTGTGGCTCTACCAATAGAACCCATTATTGCTGCGTGTACTGTGGTCTTTCTGACGGTGTGCTTTGGCCTGATTGCTAGAAGAAAAAGAATAATGAAGGTATCTAAGTATTCTAAGCTATTTAGGTAAAAAGTCACCTAAATACAGGCAGAGAACTGGCTGTCTAAGTGACTCTGGAGTTGGGAACCACACTTGGACACTCTGGTCTCTCTAAAGATCTAAAATGGAAGTTGCTCAAAGAAATAAAAATCGTACAAATACTATGAGTACCCCTTTAACAAAGACTGGGAAGGCATCGGGACAAAATCTGGGTGAAAATAGCTGTGGTGTTAGGAGTAGGGGATTGGGGGCTGATTTTTCTTCCTTTTAAATTGCCCTTTATTGTTGCTATGGTACCTTCGGGACAATAAATAAATATACAGAGAAACATCTGCTATGGGTTCAGAGATCTGCATGAAAAAAAGTGGCCCTTGCTGCTCACCTTGTGAGTACAGCCCCAGGCCTTGGTAGCCGTGGGCTGGAGTTTGAACTGTTGAATGGCTCACCTTGGTGGTTAGCTTGGTGCAGACTGTGTGCCTCTGTTAATGCCATGCATTTGGCTTCGCCGGTTATTCCAGTGCCAAAGGGAGGCAAATGTGGCAGGAAGCCTCTAAGAAAAGGCCAGTATGGTCTAGGCTTGTTAGTTATGCAGCAAGAGGCATCTTCTTGAAACATATGGTACCTGGGTATGATTCAGGGCAACAACGTCTCCCAAGAAGAAATTCACCCGCCCCCTGGTGCCAACCCAAAGCAAATTTTTGCCTGGGGAAAAAAAAGGAAGAAAGAAAGAAAAGGAAAGTAAAAAGAAATATTCAACTACCTAAGAATCCTGGAAGCATTTTGATTTAAGAATTACATCTCTGTAGGTTCAATAGAAATAATTAATATGGCCAAAGACAGACACCAGCGCAGAAGTGTCTGTATTTCCAGCCACCTCTGTATTGATGAGTATTTTTCTCGGTAGGAGATTAACAGACATTTGGGTTTCCTATCCCTTGAGCCACATTGGTGCATTCAAAATGTTTATCTACAGCCTTAGAAAAGCAGGCAAACTCATTGCCCTTGTGTTTGCTTTTAGCTGTGCATAAAGGATGAAGATCCTCAAAGAGACACAGCTTTGTAAGTACTCCAGGCTGGGGCCAGTGATTTCCCAGAAGCAGATGGGTAGCTGTGGTGTGTGTCATACTGGGCAAACTCCTCCTGAGGTGGGAGGTGCTGGGAGGTGAAGAGGTTCAGACAAGAATGGAGGGTGGCGGAGAATCTGCCTCCACTTTAGAGGAAGACAGGTGAGGCTAGGTTGGAAGGTTGCCTAGGACTGAGAATACTACCGTTGGTTTGTTTTTTTTTTAAGGTTTTATTTACTTATTTGTCAGAGAGAGAGAGAGTGCGCACAAGCAGGGGGGAGTGGCAGGCAGAGGGAGAAGGAGACTCCCTGCGGAGCAAGGACCCTGGGATCATGACCTGAGCCAAAGGCAGACGCTCAACTGACTGAACCACCCAGGCGTCCCACTATCGTTGGTCTTAAGCCTGCTTTCCACTTAGGAAGTTTTGGGCTAAATGCTAAATTGCCTGCATTGTATTGCCACATTCGTAAATGGCTGAAAGGGCTTACCCCGGGGGGTGGGGTGGGGTGGGGAGCCACGTTGCCTTCTCCTTTCTCCTTCACAATGGGGTCTGTAGCCCCAGCCCTCATTCTGAACACTGCCTTCTCTGTGGAGCTTCCTTTAGTCTGTTGGCTCCAGCCTCAGAGAAGTAAGCAGTGGGTAAAAAGAGCAAAGGTGTTCTTTCCAAGAGCGTGAATTTTGTTTTGATTTTTTTTTTCTTATTGCCATGATCGTCATTATAATTGATTTCTTGGTTCATTTCAGATGAGCAAGCTGAGATGCCATCTCACACACCAAGAGTTTTGCATCAGGACTTCCTTGATTTATGTAGTCCCATCTGTATTTATTGCTATTATTAAATTCACTCCTGTCAAGTTGTCAGAGGTTATGAAGAAGTGTTTCATTAAGCACTGAACAGTAGTTGTTATGACTAATTTGATATCCTTGCAGAACATTTTTATGGAGAACACTATTAAGAAGGAAAAGTAAGATTCTGTTAAGTCTTCTCCTTGAAGGGTATGTTAATTAATGGAGGTTTGCTCCAAAAAGGTTGGTCACCGTTCACCATTGAGTCTTTTTCTAGGTAGGAGATGAACAGATATTTGGGTTTCACGAATCAGTGCCATACCAAAATGAAAAGGGGAGCTGAACCTAGAGTGATCAATTTCTAAGTTGCCAAGGAAGCACATAAATAATGTCAATTATCATCCATATTCACTGTTGTCTCATAAAAGAAGTGTTTTTGGACTAAAAAAAGGACGGATATAATCTCAGAATATAAGGCATTCCTTTCAACAGAATAAATTTAGCATTGTGAAAAAGTCAGCATATGTCCTTATTTTTCTCATCTCATCCTGGTTTGGTGACACAGTTGCAGACTTTATGAGATTTACGTGGGGTTGGAGACGAAAACTGCAGGGGGCACGGGCTAGCCAGTGGCTCTGCTCACAGGCAACCTTCACCCTTCTCCATTTATTATGAGTCAGCCTGTACTCTTCTCATATACCTTCATTTTAAATTTTGGCTCTTGTGATTTATCATCAACCTTCCCCACTTCCATTCTTTCTTCATTTTTTCCCCTGAGAGTCTCTGCTTTGCTGCCCCACACAGGTGGGATGGGTTAGGGAGAGAGGTCGTCCTGGCCAGAATCACCTTTGATGTCTCTGCTCTGCTCACCCTCTTAGAAAACAACAACAACAACAATTTTTTGGCTTAATATTGCAGTAGCTGAAGGTGTCACAGCAAGAAAGAGAGATCGACTATCAGCCTTGTGGTTCAAAGCTTCTTACTGATAATGGAGGCAAAGAGAAGAAACGAGCAGATTGTAAGAAATCCCAACGGTCTTGTGTGTAAAAGGGACCCAGACACATCCTCCTGTGAGGCTTCTCTCTGCTTCCTTGGAAACTTCTGCATGGAATGCAGAAAGAGACCATTAAAGACTGTGATTTTCAGATTTCTTTGTCTTCTTGGAGGCCCCAGCAGGATTGTGTGGGGAAGCCTTCAAATCTTGTTCCTCATTCAGGATTTCTCAAAGCAGAATTTGGAAGCCCTGTGAAACGGTGTAAGGACAAGGTAGGAGGACTGTGAAAATCTGGAAGTTTAGACAATGAAGGAGAAGCCTGGAGACTCTATGGAAGAAAACACACACACCTCAGGCAATGGGGGGTTGGGATAGTTTAAAGTAGAAGGGAAAATGGGAAAAACTTACCTATCTAATTGGACTTGGAATTGGGAGACCCGAATTCCAGTCTTGGCTGTGTTACCTTGGGCAAGTCCTTTAAGCTCTCTTGGGCCTTTGGAATACGAGGAGGTTGGATTGGAGGAAGAACTAATTTTCATGTTAAATTTCATGTTAACTCATGTGGTTCTCAAAAGATTCCCAAATAGTTTAGTTAAATGCTGGAAGGAGTTGGCAAGAAAAACTGAACACTTAATACCTTTGCCCTACATAGCAGAATTATGAATCAGCTTTGTTCTAGGACATATAGCAATCCTTGAGTATTACGGGTCATCAGTAGGGAATTTCTTCACCCTTACAAACTTCAGTGACCTTGTACATTAGCACAGACAAGGAACGTTAGTTTTAACAGAGCATAGCAATATCGCAAATGGTCACAGCATTTCATTTTGCCTTAGTTTTGAAAAAAAACCCAGAGCCTTTATTAAAAACTGTGTCTGTTATTTTTTTTTTTGAGGGGGAGGGGCAGAGGGAGAGGGAGAGGAAGAGACAGAATCTTAAGCAGGCTCCATGCCCAGCACAGAGCCCAAGGTGGGACTGGATCTTACAACCCTGAGATCATGACCTGAGCCGAAATCAAGAGCTGGATGCTTAACCGACTGAGCCACCCAATCTCTCCAAAACGGTGTCTCTTATTTAAAATTAGAAGTTCAGCCTAGAACCTGACTTAAAAGGACAAAATTCCAGAACTTAAAAGAAGCCTCCATGGCCTTTCCCTAAATATCTTCTCTATCTACTATGAGATACTTGAAATTCCAACATTAATAGTCTGTTTTTGACACTTTGGGCTGCAAATACCAGTGAAGAAGTGACAGACAAAGCCAGTTGTTATCTTCTCAACCTTTCTACCAATAGGAACACCTTTTGTAATTATCATTTTTCTCCTTTTTGGGCCCCATTTTTTGAAAAACAAACAAACAAACCCTGGTCTATCAAGAAACCTGTATTTATTAAGTAATAATAATCTGCTTTCCCAATTTTCAAAACATCAGTGATACTGGGGCACCTGGGTGGCTCAGTGAGTTAAGCATTCAACTCTTAATCTCAGCTCAGGTCTTGATCTCAGGGTGGTGAGTTCAATTCCTGCATTGGGCTCCACATGGAGTATGGAGCCTACTTAAACAAAAATAAATAAATAAATAAATACATAAATAAATAAAACATCAGTGATTTCTACTTGCCAATCTGAACTTCTTTCATGATGGTGCAATTACCCAGTTGATGAAATTCCATTTCAGAGCAAAGAAATCTGGTGCTTTACTTAACCTGGGCAATCTTTTATAGGTTAACAATATAATCACTGCCGTTAGGTTTTTTGAATCACTGAAAATAGCTTCCAAACTCCTTTGCTCACCAATTTTACCCCTGTTATCACCACCATCACCTGAACCTACTGGCCATGGGTCATAAAGTCAAATTCTTACAGGGGTCAAGCAGATCAGTGAAAAAGGCAAGTTGTTAAACAATAGGGAGCGGTGGGGACAGAGGCAAATAGAGAACACAGCTTTGTCTATAAGAGGGTGAATAGCTGCCATTGGGGACAGATCTTCTGATTCTTTAAGAGAAGTCAGAACTCTGAATTTTTATGTGTAATTTTCTTAATTAAAAAAACTTGAGGGGGCACCTGGGTGACTCAGTCAGTTAAGCATCCGATTCTTGGTTTTGGCTCAGGTCATGATCTTGTGGTTGTAGGATCAAGCCTCATGTCTGGCTCTGCACTCAGCGGGTAGTCTGCTTGTCCCTCTCCCTCAGCTCCCTCCCCACTCTTGCTCCCTCTCTCACTCTCTCTTAAATAAATAAATAAAATCTTAAAAAAATTTTTTTTTAATCCTGATGTCTAGAAGTAGATGAATCCTCTCACCCCAATACCTGCTAATCTGTTAGTTAAGTTACAACCCAGCATTGTCTTGGGCTTTCATTATCTCGTGGAGATTTTTATGAACAGCTCTTGTAATTTTCACCCCTGTCCTCCTCTCCTCCAAAGCTTAGGCATGATCATGAAGAAGTAAGTCAGAGGGCAGTTATATTGTGCTGAGGACTTTACCTGTGTTATTCGATCCTATCAACAACCCTTAGGAAGTACTGATGACTGTCACAACTTTGATGATGGGGACACTTGGGCTCAGAATGCTTCACTCACTTATAGAGAGTGACTAAGCTGGGATTCATATTGGCCTGATCCAAAGCCTGGGGCCTGGAGCAGGGGAGAGGATATCACAGAAGGGGCAAAGGTTGAATAATAAAGACAAACTTCACTTCTCTCATATATTGCCAAGAAAGATGTCCAATCCTACTTTAGTGACCTATAGATCATTTATTTTGAGTTCATAAAAAAAAATTAACTTGTCTCATTAAAAAAATCCAAATAATATTTAACCTCATACCAGTGACTATAGAACAAAACCCATAATTAATCACAAATTCTTTAACACTCAGGTAATCTTACCTTAAGAGCCTATCTCTGCAACATCAAGGTTATTCCAGAGCAAACAACTTAGAGCATGGGTAGCTCTAAGATTTACAACAATCTTTGAAGATGTTACAACACTCCCTGATATCATTCGAGATGTCCTGCAATGTTGCAGTATGGGAGCTGAGAATTGCTGTCCTAGATATTTGCTTGTCCTTCTGACGATCATAATCAACAAGTATTACTCTTTGCCAAAGGGTTCGCCTAGATAATTTCTTAATATTGCAGCAACCCTAAAAGGTAGGTGTTGGAATCATCATTTTATAGATGAGGAAATTGAGGATTAGAGAAACAAAATAACTTGCTCCGACTCCCACAATTGGCATGGGGTGGAGCTGGGATTCACTGATCTCGCATGACCTCACAGTCCATGCTCCTTCCCTACACTGCACCCTCCTGGGGCAGGGGGACAGAGGTAAAGATACTGGAATGTGACTGACAGCATCTTACTGACTGGAGGCTTGGGGGTTGTGGCAGAGATATTTAGCGTTAACTGAATATCCTTGTGCTCTTCACACTTCCCTGCCCCCTTTGCCATTAGATGGTGCGTGTAACTAGTCCTAGTCAAGGGGCTATGGATAGAATTAACAGTGTCACTTCTGGGCAAAGCAAAGCAGAATGGGTGCATGTTCTTTAGGTTCCTCCCTTCCCTCCCCCCCCCCAATATGGCCACTGTGGAGCGATGTTAAGAGCATCTGTCAGCCTGGGATTCTGAGTAACAATGTGGAACAGAGCTACCTGCTCGCAGGTAAGTGAGAAATAGACCCTTGTGTTAAACCACCGGATTTTTTTTTTTAAGATTTTATTTATTTATTTATTTAGTTAGTTAGTTATTTTAAAGATTTTGTTTATTTATTTGACAGAGAGAGACACAGTGAGAGCAGGAACACAAGCAGGGGGAGTGGGAGAGGGAGAAGCAGGCTTCCCGCTGAGCAGGGAGCCCGATGCGGGGACTCGATCCCAGGACGCTGGAATCATGACTTGAGCTGAAGGCAGATGCTTAACGACTGAGCCACCCAGGTGCCCCTAAACCACTGGATTTTAGGATTAATCTGCTACTGCAGCATAACTTAGTCTATCCTGATTAATACAGGTATTTCATTATAATAAGAAATCAGGAAAAGGTTTAATCTAGTTTAATGAAGTGAGGCTTAATTTCAAGCACAAATTCATCATAATCCCCATCCCCTCCCACCAGGGATCCTGAGTCATTTTTAAATGCTGAAAAACCTGCAATAAAATCACGTTTTCCCCTTCGAGTAAACTCACATCTTTAAAGAAATAGGGCAGCAGTAGTGCAAGCCAGACAAAAAAATTAACTTGTCTCATTAAAAAATCCAAATAATATTTAACCTCATGCCAATGACTATAGAACAAAACCCATAATGAATCACAAATTCTTTAACACTCAGGTAATCTTTCCTCAAGAGCCTATCTCTGCAACACCAAGGTTATTCTAGAGCAAACAACTTAGAGCATGGGTAGCTTTCCCTGACAGAATACTGGAAGACATGGAGGACACTATTGCAAATTCCCAAAAACCTGAGTTCTCAGAGAATTGTACACATGTAAAGAAAAAAATCAGGAATCTGGCATCCTTACCGACAGATTCCTACAGTAAAGTATTGCTGTGGAAACTCAGGAAATACCTGTCTTTGTCTCTTCAGATGCTCTTGATAGCCACAATAGCTTCAGTTTAAATTATGGTTATGGGGCGCCTAGGTGGCTCAGTCGTTAAGCCTCTGCCTTTGGCTCAGGTCATGATCTTAGGATCCTGGGATCGAGCCCCGCATCGGGCTCCCTGCTCGGCGGGAAGCCTGCTTCTCCCTCTCCCACTCCCCCTGCTTGTGTTCCCTCTTTCGCTGTGTCTCTCTCTCTCTCAAATAAATAAATAAAATCTTAAATAAATTATGGTTATTAGTAACAATTTCTTACACTTTCCAGCTACCTTACAGTTTAGGAAACATTTTTACATATACCTTGTTTGATCCTCACAGCCAGCCCGTGACACAGGTGATGCTGTCTTCCTGTACGATTTGCAACCGGAAATACTCAAGTTCCGAAGGTTGAAGTGATCTGTCCGAGGCCACACAGCTAGTAAGAAGAGTCACCCCTCCTATCACCCTGCCTTTGGGCTCTATGTAAGTGACACTCATGCAGCCCTTTTGCCTCAGAAGTGATCACTATATGCCAGGAAGAAGGGAGACAGAAGGTGAGAAATTAAACTAGCGCACACAATCATTCGGAACTGTCAGAATTGACTTCTCTGAGCGACCTGAAGGACAGGGACGTCACATAACTATAGTTACGCTCCTATAAGTACTTGCCTTGTTCTGGCTTAAGCACCTGAAATATATTACAATTCACTCAGTCCTCATAACAATCACACAACAAGGATCCTATCTTTATCATACCCATTTTATAGGAGAGGAAAACTAGGACTCAGAGAATTTAAGTCATGTGTGTCCTGAGTCACACAGCTTATTAGGGGCTGAACCAGATTTGGACCCAGGGAGTATGGTTTCTGAGTTTTTAACCACCAGGGAAAATTACCTTTACATTAACAACTGACTTACACGGTACTTCCTACATGGCAGGAACAAACATCTATAGACTGATTTAATCCCTATTAGCGACACACTTAACCTTTGAATTCAAGTTGAAGGTAGATGCAGAGAGCTAGGGAGGGAGGGGACAATGGGCAAAAAAGGGCAGGGGTGAGGAAGAAGGGAGCGAGGATGGGAGAGAGGGAGAGAGAACAAAGTAAAAGTACTGTGAGAGGACGGCCATTCAACTCAAAGAACACGTGCCCTGATGAGAGCAGAAGATGAGGAGGAGAATCAGCTCGTTCCCTTATGGTTCTTAAAGCATGAGCATCTCATGAGTGGAGGATGAGTCTAGTGTTCAAGGATGTGCACTTTTCTTACAATGTGGCTCCTAAATGCAAGCCAACTACTTAATTTGGTTCTCAACCAAAGAAACAGCAATCTCTTCCCAATTCTGGAATGAAAACCTGCTCTGCTGTGCTTATTAAGAGGAGCTGTTTGGGTCTCTGAGGCAACACTTCCCCAGCGAATTTCCAAGGATGTTGATTATAATCAATGTCTGCATGACTTTGGAACTTAATCCGTGCGTCTTTTTTTTTTTTTAAATCATTTTAAAAATTTTATTTATTTATTTGAGAGAGAGAGAATGAGAGACAGAGAGTCAGAGGGAGAAGCAGACTCCCTGCCGAGCAGGGAGCCCGATGCGGGACTCGATCCCAGGACTCCAGGATCATGACCTGAGCCAAAGGCAGTCGCTTAACCAACTGAGCCACACAGGCGCCCCTTAATCCGTGAGTCTTAAAGCCACAACCCACTTGTATCATCCAATCTGATTGGTGCTAAAGGAGGTAATTGCATTCCTGTGGTTTGTAATGCAACTCTGCTGTGTATATTCAACGTTGCTCATGGGAAAGCTTGAGCCACCAGATGTAGATGAAGCTACCAGATGTATGAACATTTGCTTCAGAAAACAGGCCTCCCTTCTTGGCTCAGCCGCTAATGAGCTGCTCAGCTCCAGGATGTCCCATAATCTTCCAGAGGTTTCAAACTGAGGTTTTAGACCAAAAGATAATCTTTAAGATCCTGTGAGTCCTCATATTAAAATGACCGATAATGAAACACCTCTTGGGAGGCCTTACTATTGTATGGCCTTGTACGGCATTTTGTACGGCATTTTGCAAACTGTATGTTTCTTTTGCAACAGATTCTCAGCCCCAAACAGGTCATTTTTCACTCTAGCTATCACTTGTAGGCTTTATAGGCTGCTCAAGGGCATAATTTAAAACATTCCACCAAAGAGGATATAAACTTTGCTTCTGCTAAAGCAACATAGCCTTGAATCCTGAATTTTATAGTTATGGGACTCATAAAAGTGTTTAATAACAAACTTGGCTCACTTGGCAATCACCAGTCTAAAAGACTTTGCCCCGATTTGAGTTGTGTATTGTATTTGTTTTTAAGAAAATATTTACTGATTTATTAACAAGTTCGGATTTCGGCTAAAGATTTCTGTACAATCTCTTTTGATTACTCTAAATGCAGGTATAATGCATTTTATGATTCCACAATGCTATTAATCATCTAACTAGGGGCGCCTGGGTGGCTCAGTCGTTAAGCGTCTGCCTTCGGCTCAGGTCATGATCCCAGGATCCTGGGATCGAGCCCCACATCGGGCTCCCTGCTCTGCGGGAAGCCTGCTTCTCCGTCTCCCACTCCCCCTGCTTGTATTCCTTCTCTCGCTGTGTCTCTGTCAAATAAATAAATAAAATCTTAAAAAAAAAATCATCTAACTAAGGCTTCTGTCATTGATCTTTTTTTGTCTTGTGTGGTTATCATGATTTTCTACCTATAGCAGACAAATTAAAATGGGCCAATGTGAAAACGTAACAGCTGCATATGTAAGTGCCTAAGACAAACTTCCTGATTATATCCCATTTGTCAAAGCCTAGAATAAAAGCACCCATAAACCTAAACCATCCACAAATGGAATATCCACAATGGTTGCTTTGTTACAAATTGAAAAATGACGTACAACACACAACAATTTATAAATCTGCAAGTTTATTGTTTAGGCTGAAATGTCTAAGGTACTTGTGTTTCAAAATGCTTTCACTTACATTATATCTCTTTTTTTTTAAGATTTATTTATTTATTTATTTGAGAGAGAGAGAGAGAGCACAAGCAGGAGGCAGAGGGAGAGGCAGAGGGAGAAGCAGGGAGCCCGATGTGGGGCTCCATCCCAGGACCCCGAGATCATGACCTGAGCCGAAGGCAGATGCTTAACTGACTGAGCCACCCAGGGGCCCCTTATATCTTTTGAGTTTACATTCTTAGTCTCTGGAATCAGACTACCTGGGTATATATCCTAACTCTACTACTTCACTAGCTATGTGATGATGTGCAAGTTACCTAACCTCTCAGCTCCTTTAATCCTCACCATGACCTTGAGTTAGGGGGTAGCTTCTATCACTATCCCCATTTTATAAATGAGGAAATACAGGAACAAAGGCTTATACATTATAAGACTGTAAGATAGTAAGCACTCACTAAATTTTGGCTATTATAACTGATACCATAATTTTCAGAACAGGAAATAGACACTCAGTTTAAATGATTGCTTATGCCTGTAAGTAGTAGTTGGGACCAAAACCAGATTTAATGTACTTCAAACCTTGGCCTCTTAACCCCATGCTGCCTTTCTTATTTAACATAAAAAATCAAGTTTTCTATTTCACAGCTTTTAAGAAATATATATATATATATTTTTTTAAGATTTTATTTATTTGACAGAGAGCACAAGCAGAGGGAGAGGGAGAAGCAGGCTCCCCGCTGAGCAGAGAGCCCGATGTGGGACTTGATCCCAGGACCCTGAGATCATGACCTGAGCCGAAGGCAGCCGCTTAACCGACTGAGCCACCCAGGCATCCCGAAATATATATATTTTTTAATCCTAAAAAGAGAGACCAATTTTTTTCACCCACTTTCAGGGTGAGAGGCATGTTGTCTTTTTTTAGCTTTTCATTTGCCCTGTGAATGTGTTCAGTTTTATTCATTTCTGATGAATTATTCTTCTTGGATTAAGGAAGAAAGAAAATTAAATGAAAAAAAAAGATGAAGTGCAAAAATGAAAATTGAATGAAAAAATATTATAAAGGATACACATTGGAAAGGGTGCTTTTGGGTCATCAACTCCTACATGTTAACTTTATTTCTGAGATTTTTAATGCTTTTCATTTGATGCTTTTTATGCATCTCAAGAAGGGCCTCTTAAAAGAGGCCAAAAATGCTATAATTGTTACACTTCAGTATTTCCTTCAGACAGTGAAGAATGCAGGTCACGAACAAAAGAAGAATTACAGAAAGCTCTGGTTTTTTATTCTTCACAGGTTTAAGGGAAACCAGTCTAACAACATTCTTAAATGGAAACAAGGATCTATGGTCTTCAGTGGTATTTATGTATTTATTATTTTTTTAACATCAATTTTGTTTGTTTCAAGTATTTATTTAAATTCTAGTTAGTTAACATACAGTGTAATATTGGTTTCAGGAGTAGAATTTAGTGATTCATCATGTACATATAACACCCAGTACCCATCACCACAAGTGCCCTCCTTAATCCCCATTAACATATCCCCACCCCACCTCTGCACACCTCCCTCCAGCAACCCTCAGTTTGTTCTCTATAGTTAAGAGTCTGTTTTACAGTTTGCCTCTCTCTCTCTTTCTCCCCCCTTTGTTCATCTGTTTTGCTTCTTTTTTTTTTTTTTTTTTAGGTAGGCTCCACACCCAACACGGGGCTTGAACTCATAACCCTGAGATCAAGAGTCAGATGCTTAACTGACTGAACCACCCAAGCGCCCCTGTTTTATTTTTTAAATTCCACATGAGTGAAATCATATGGGGGCACCTGGCTGACTCAGTGGAGTGTGAGACTCTTGATCTCAGGGTCATGAGTTTGAGCCCCACATTGGGTGTGGAGATCACTTAAAAAAAAAAAGAAATCATATAGTATTTGTCTTTCTCTGACTGACTTATTTTGCTTAACATAAAACACTCTAGCTCCATCCACATTATTGCAAATTATGTATATATATATATAATCTAGAATAATCTTTTTAAGAAGAAATATTTCATATATATAAAAATAAAGCTAATGTATAAACTTAAGTATATCGAATAAAGTGAACAGCCACCAGTTAAGAAATAAAATACTGCTTATACCTTTGAGGCAGACTGTGTCTCTTTCCAAAAGGTAAACTCTATCCTGAATATGGTGTTTAATTTTCCCTTGGGGTTTTTACATTTTTTTTTTAAAGATTTTATTTTAAGTAATCTCTACACCCAACAAACTCAAAACCCCAAGATCAAGAGTCCCATGCTAGGGGCGCCTGGGTGGCTCAGTCGTTAAGCGTCTGCCTTCGGCTCAGGTCATGATCCCAGGGTCCTGGGATCGAGCCCCGCATCGAGCCCCGCATCGAGCCCCGCATCGAGCCCCGCATCGAGCCCCGCATCGAGCCCCGCATCGGGCTCCCTGCTCCGCGAGAAGGCTGCTTCTCCCTCTCCCACTCTCTCTGCTGTGTTCCCTCTCTCGCTGTGTCTCTCTCTCTCTGTCAAATAGATAAATAAATCTTAAAAAAAAAAAAAAAAAGAGTCCCATGCTCTACCACCTGAGCCAGCCAGGTGCCCCTTCCTTTGTTTTGTTTTGTTTTTTTTAATGTTTTTACCATGTAGGCATCTCTAAACAATACATTATTTAAATGTGTTTGTTTTTGAATCTTTAGATTTACATGCCATTTGCTTTGCAATTTGCTTTTTGCACTCAACATTATGTTTCTGAAATTCATCCACGTTGATTTTCACTTCTGTGTCACAGTGTTCCATTTTATGAATGTGTCACAATTCGTGCAAATTCCTGTTGATGAACAATTGGAATTCTTCCAGGTGCTATGCAATCACCAACAATGTTCAGATAAATGGTCTTGACTATGACTTCTAGCGCACGTAGGCAAGAATTTCTCCAGGGCAGGGCTGTCCAATACGACTTACTGTGATGATGAAAATGTCCTGTATCTATACTGTCCAATATGATTGCTTGTGTAGTTACTGACCACTCGGAATGTGACTACTACAATTGAGAAAGTAGATTTTAAATTTAATTTAATTGTAATTAACTTAAAATTAAACAGCCACAAGTGGCTAGTGGCTACCATACTGGATGGAGTAGCATTACAATATACACCCGAGAATAAAGTTGCTGGGTTATAGAGTACGTGTGACTTCAACTTTATAAATATCAACAAATGTCTTCCAAAGTGGCAATATTAGTTCATACTTTCACAAACACTATGTAAGAATTATCAACAGTAATTTTTAATGTCTGCCTTTAAAGTTTTTACCTGTCTACATATTAAGTGGCATCTTATCACAATTTTATTTTCCGTTTCCATCATGACTGTTTATTTGCTAGTCATGCTTCTTTTTTTGTGAAATGCCTATTTTGTCTTTTTTTTTTAAAGAGAGGGAAAGAGAGAGGGTGGGGAGAGGAGCAGAGGGAGAGGGAGAGAGAGAATCTTAAGCAGGCTCCACACCCAGCACAGAGCCCCACATGGGGCTCCATTCGAGGCTTGACAGGAGGTTCCATGCAGGGCTTGGGGGGCGGGGAGGGGCTCGATTTCACAACCCTGAGATCATGACCTGAACCGAAATCAAGAGTCAGTCACTTTTTTTTTTTTAAGATTTTATTTACTTATTTGACAGAGAGAGACACAGCGAGAGAGGGAACACAAGCAGGGGGAGTTGGAGAGGGAGAAGCAGGCTTCCCGTGGAGCAGGGAGCCCAATGCGGGGCTCGATCCCAGGACCCTGGGACCATGACCTGAGCTGAAGGCAGATGCTTAACGACTGAGCCACCCAGGTGCCCCAAGAGTCAGTCACTTAACCAACTGAGACACCCAGGCACCCCTAGCCAAACCAATTTTAAAAAGGTAAATAACCCAATAGAGAAACGGGTAAAGGACATGAGCAGGCATTTCGCAGAAAAGAAACATGAACAGCCAATACATTTATGAAAGGGTGGACACCCTCATTCTTAATTTAGAAAATGAAAATAAAATTTCACATCAGGCTGGCAAATTCTTAGAGTTTGAGGATACTCAGTGCTCATGAGGGTGTAGGGAAATAGGCACCCTCGTGCATTGTTGTGGGAGCATAAATAGGGCAATGAGGCAACACCAAGCAAATGTGAAAATGCACACACTCCTTAGTCCCGGGTTTCTTTTTTTATGATTTTATTTATTTATTTGAGAGAGAGACAGAGAAAGAGAGCACAAGCTGGGGGAGCGGCAGGCAGAAGGAGAGGGAGAAGCTGCCTGCCCCCCCGCCACCCCGATCAGGGAGCCTGATGCGGGGCTCGATCCCAGGATCCGGGATCATGACCTGAGCCGAAGGCAGATGCTTAACCAACTGAGCCACCCAGGCGCCCCTAGTCCCAGGTTTCAAGTACCACTTCATACAGTGCAGACAACACAGACTAGCAGTTTCTTCCCCCTCACTCACAAATGACATTCAGCACCACCGAGACGGACACCGACTGGTCGCTCTGCAGCTTGCAGGTAAAGGTGACTCCGTTGTCATTTTCACTGATGGAAGAGACACAGACAGAGCTGGAGCTGATTTTGCTTCCAGATTTCAAGTCCACTGACCCCTCTTCTCGGTACGAGAGAAGTTCTTCCTCCCTGGTGTGGTTTTGAACGGCACATTTCAGAGATTCTTGGGAGCCAAGCCAAGTCCAGAATATAGTTCTCAGTTCTATCGTCCACAGTTCAAACAGAACCTGGGAGGGCAGGTTACCATTAAAGTAAAGTGAATGATCTAAATGGTATAAACAGGGAATAGTTTAAGCAAATCACATTACACCAGTGCAATGAAATACTCTGCAATATCTAAATAATTAAAATAGTCATATTCATCTATATGATTTTACAAGGGAAAATCTCCATAATGTAATATTAACTAAAAGAAGGAAAATGTTTAAATGATGGTTACCAGATTTTGCCGGACATTGGAGCCTGACGTGGGGCTCAATCTCACCACCCTGAGATCATGACCTGAGCCGAAATCAAGAATCAGTCACTTAACCGACTGAGCCACCCAGGCGCCCCTGTCTATTTTTCTATTAAGCTGGTTGTCTTTTTCCTATTTATAATTAGGAATTCTTTGTATATATTTTAGTATTATTTTTTAAAAGATTTTATTTATTCATTTGAGAGAGAGAGAGAGCACAAAGCGGGGGGAGAGAGAGAGGGAGAGGGAGAAGCAGGCTTCCCGCTGAGCAGGGAGCCCGATGCAGGGCTCGATCCCAGGACCCTGGGATCATGACCTGACCTGAAGGCAGACACTTAACTGACTGAGCCACCCAGGCGCCCCTTAATATTTTTTTTTAATTAAATGTGTTACAGATATCTTCAGTGTATCCTTAAAAACATAAACCAGAACAGGTCCCTTCACTCCTTTCCATTGCCCTTAAAATAAAATCTAAACCTCTTTCTGGTGTAGTTAGCACTGAAGTTGACGCCCCACAGCCATCCCACGCATCTTGCCTCAGGAGAAGCAGTGCGGTTTGGGGAATCGACTATTGCACTAGGGATAGGCCGGATGGATGGATGGATGCAAGGGTAATCCCCTTCCCTTAGCCAATGACCAGTTCAGGAAAGGGCACATGACCTCATTGCAGACAGTACAATTCAGGATGAAATTTGCCAGATGCTTCTGAGAAAGATGGTCTTAACTCTTAGAAGGAGGTAAGAAAATGCCAGACTTTTTCCCGCTAGACTTGAAAAAGGAAGCGTGAGGGGAACAAGGCCAAGAATGGTGCTAACACTGTAGATGGCAGATCCTGGTGCCGGAAGGAAGCTGGGTTCTTTCTGACCTTGTTGGTCACTGCTTGTTTTATACTGAGGCCCTTGCCCTTCTTTCCCCTTTCCTTGCTACTTTTTCCCAGAGATCCTCCTCACATGGCCAGATCTTTATTGCCATTCAGTTTCAGCCCGAATGGTCACTTTCTCAGAGGGACTATTTATGCTCCCACTATCTCTGACCAGTCACTATCACATCATGTTGTTTTATTTTCTTTATATCGCTATTGAAATTATCTGCATTTGTTTATTATGTCTCCCCCACTAGAATGTAAACACCAGGAGGGCAGGAATCTTGTGTGTCTGTCTTTCCTGTGTATTTCTACATCTAACACAGAGCCTGACACACAGTAAGTACTCACAGAATATTTTTTGCATTAATCAAAAAATAACGATTAATATTATATTGTATTTTCTCTACTAGATTGAAGCTCCTCGAGGTCAGGGACCAATGTGTTACTCATTTTTGTATTTCAAATGCCTAGTGCAGTTGCTGCCAAATAGTAGATAGTTCAATAAGCTGTTGAATAAATGAGAGAAAGGGAGGAAGGAAGGAAGGAAGGAAGGAAGGAAGGAAGGAAGGGAGAGAAACGAAATATTTGGGAGAAATATAATACTAACCTATTGTCTTTTTGGGCAATATCACTTGAAGAAAATTTTCTCCCATTCTGCTTGCTACCTATGGGGGAATTTTGTGGATATAGTAATATCCCCATGAATAAAAGATGCATGACCTTCAAAGTGCTTCAAATCTGACTATCAACAATCTTTTCAACCTTATTTCTTACCACCTATATGTCTTCTTGCCCCCTATCATTTGCTCTTGCCACACCAAATTCTAGTGCAGTTGAATTTTACATAAGGGATACATTCCTGAAAACTTTACGCAAAGTTCAAAATATCCATAACTCAAGACTATTTAGCAATAGTATTTAGCAAGACTATTTCGTGATAAATGTAAATTTATTGAAGGGAAGGTACTATTTTACTAGCTAAAATGACTCCCCCATCTGGCAACAGCAAAAGTAGTTTTTTTTTTCCTTCCTTTCTTTTCCTTCCTTCCTTCCTTCCTTTCTCTCTCTCTCTTTCCTTTTCTTTCTTTCTCTCTTTCTTTCTTTTTGCATAAGTACTTTCTGATTGACTGAGCCACCACCAGCTTTGAAAGTATACCATTTCTGACAAATGTTAAACATTGTGAAGGCTTCACATTGCTTCAAATTTTGTGCACACAGTAAGATGTTATTGATAGTTTATAATGAGCTATTTCAAATTTGTATAAATAAAATACTCACAAAACTTGACCGGACTTCCTTACTTTTCCTGAATCACACTCAAGCCCATTTGTGCCTCTTTGCCTTTGCATATCCTGTGTCCCCTGCCTGGAATGCTCTGAATGGCTAGCATCCAGAACAGCGAGTGAGTGACAGAAACGTCATATCCAGAGGAAGGAATAATATTGCTGATATAACAATGTTGTTCTAGAACATGGACAATGTTTCCAAAAAAAAAAAAAAAAAACCTCAGACATGATTTACAACTGATGTCAAATATGTCAAACACTTTGAATCTGAAGGAGGGGTAGCAGGATTGGATTAAGCCTACATGGAGTTTAGGAATGGCGGGGAAGGTAGAAGTCCTGAATTGTCAGTTACCTATACTCAGATGGGTACATCTGGAGGAAAAGTGTAGTGTCCCCAAGAGTCCCAAGATTCAGTATCTGAAAGCCTTATCCGAGTCAGCTCCTGCTGATTTTACTCATTTGGGGAGGCAGGAATTTGGGGGTTAAGGGTAGGGAGGGGTGTAGAAGGAGAGAAGTAGTCCTCCCAAACTGCACCTAGGTCACCCGAAATCAGGGGATGAAAAACTAAAATATAAATAAATGTAATAAATGTAAATGAGTGAAGCAAGCTTGATATAAAGAAAATCATATGGGCTCCCTTCACTTTTTTTTTTTAAAGATTTTATTTATTTATTTGACAGAGAGAGAGAGAGAGACAGCGAGAGAGGGAACACAAGCAGGGGGAGTGGGAAAGGGAGAAGCAGGCTTCCCGCTGAGCAGGGAGCCCAATGTGGGGCTTGATCCCAGGACCCTGGGATCACGACCTGAGCCGAAGGCAGACGCTTAATGACTGAGCCACCCAGGCGCCCCCCTTTCACTTTTTTTTTCCACTTTTGATAGAGAAATGACTATCGTGGGGAAACAATATTTTCAAAAGAAGCCAGTGGCCCAGATTTGTATACAAAACCTCCCAATTCTAAATATTGGCTCAAAAATTTCAAAACACCATGCAGGCCAAGCAATACATCTAAGAGCTGAATTTGGCCCAGCAGAGCACCAATATGTGACTTCAGAAGCTTACTGTCAGGTTTGGTGAACTATCAGAAGGCTTCCTGATCAAAGCAAATCTCAGTGTGAACTAGGGCAACATTTATTTATGATTATTTTATTTTTAAAATTTCAGTTCAATTAATTAGCATATAATGTATTATTGGTTTCACAGGTACAGGTCTGTGATTCATCAGTCTTAATAACACCCAGTGCTCATTACATCACATGCCCTCCTTAATGTCCATCACCAGTTACCCCATCCCTCCACCCCCCTCCCCTCTAGCAACCCTCAGTTTGTTTCCTATGATTAAGAGTCTCTTATGGTTTGTCTCCCTCTCTGGTTTTGTCTTGTTTTATTTTTTCCTTTCTTCCCCTATGATCCTCTGTTTTGTTTCTTAAATTCCACATATCAGTGAGATCATATGGTAATTGTCTTTCTCTGAATGACTTATCTCGCTTAGCATAATACCCTCTAGTTCCATCCATGTCGTTGCAAATGGCAAGATTTCATTTTTTGATGGCTGCATAATATTCTATTGTGTGTGTATGTGTGTGTGACACTTTCTTGATCCATTCTTCTGTCGATGGACATCTGGGCTTTTTCCATAGTTTGGCTATTGTGGACATTGCTCCTATAAACATCTGGGAGCAGGTGCCCCTTAAGATCACTACATTTGTATCTTTGGGGTAAATACCCAGTAGTGCAGTTGCTGGGTCATACGGTAGCTCTTTTTTCAACTTTTTGAGGAACCTCCACACTGTTTTCCAGAGTGGCTGTCCCAGCTTGCATTCCCACCAACAATGTAGGAGGGTTCAACTAGGGCAACATTTAAAAGTAGAATACTTGAGTTACATCCTAATCCAGAATTCCATCCAACACAAAAATCTGGTCTTTTCCATCAAAGTAGAAGCAGGTGACCAACACATGTCGAAGGCTGGTGGACAGCACAGAATGGGGAGCCAGGATGCAGATTTCCTTGAGACTAGTCCTGTTTGCCTTAACTGGGGGGAGCCCATGGAAGCAACAGGCGGTCAGCACATCTGCAATGGCAGGTGGCACCACTTCACAGGATTTATAAAGACTTCCTTTGCTAATATTGGGGACTTCATACTAGAATTGCTTCTGGTTGCTTTGTTCTATGAGGGTCACTGGGCCCAACAACATCTCTTCTGGATGGAGTTAGAGGGCTAGGTCCTAAGAATTCTATTCTTGGGGAGATGTCTTTCTGGATGGGTCATTTGGGGTGAGCCCCCTGGGAAACCAGTTTTCTTCCACACTTTGTCTCTGTGCTCACACGGGGGCTGCACACATGGGTGTGAGTTGCTGGGTGGAAAGCTGGTACTAAGGGTGCCACCCTGACAACGAAGGCCAAGTAGGAGAGCTGGTAAAGCGATGATAGGAATCTCTGGACATGGGGTGGGGAAATGTATTCACTGGCATGAAAAGGGTGGCACTAGCTGCAAAACTGGCCCCTCCGCCTTCCCCAGTGATTCCATCCCTCCTCTTTTCCTGGGCTCTTATTCTAGCCACTATACCCTCTGGCATCTGGCATCTCTACTGGTTCCTGCCTTTCGTCCTCAAAGTAAACATAACTTTTCCTTTCTCCGAAAAGAGCTTCCTTGATAGTTCTTCCCTCTCAGCTTCCTGCAATGTGGCTCCTGCCCACTGCACTCTTCCACTAAAGCTGCTCTCTCTCAGCTCACCTCTGATCCAGTTGGCAAACTTTCCTGAAGCTTTCAGTCTGCTTCACCATCTTCTCCTTGCCTTCCTGGATTCCAAGACATAACACTCCATGTCTTCTCCTACCTCTCTGTCTGCTCTTTCTGTCCTTTCCCGCAGTCTCCTCTGTCTT
Source organism: Leptonychotes weddellii (assembly GCF_054177405.1). Taxonomy (NCBI): domain Eukaryota; kingdom Metazoa; phylum Chordata; class Mammalia; order Carnivora; family Phocidae; genus Leptonychotes; species Leptonychotes weddellii. The sequence goes on along the minus strand of NC_138383.1, from coordinate 37,888,647 downwards.
CACCCGTTTCTTAAATGTTGCTGTTTCTACAGTTAATGGTATCTCCATATGGCTTCCTTGTAATAAACAGTAAAAGATGCACCATACTCTGAGCACAGCCCTGGGCCAGGGGGTGTGGCTTGTCAAGCAGAGCTTGGACTAGGCTTCAGGTCCTATTCACCCCAATCAGCCTGGCACCCTTGTGCCTCGAACACCCTATAAAGCTGCATGCTGCCACCCAGGGTATTACCCTCAGTCCTCATTCCTTTTTTGCTTTACTCTCCTTCCCTCTGCAACCTCATTGACTCTCATGGTTCCAAGACGGGCGTGTCTTACTTAATCTCTGGACATCTTTTCATTTATCTCCTGTACTTTTGTTCTTGGAGGTCCTGTGGGTGCCCCAAACTTGCCAAGGCCCGAACTGAACTCATTATCTGCTTGCTTACATACTCCCAAACATCTATTTTTCTGTATTCCCTCTCTGGGGTAATGACACCACCACGCAGCTTCTCATTCAACTGAAAACTTTCCAGATTATCTGTGTCTTTTCCCTTTCCTCATTTTTTTTTTAAAAGATTTTATTTATTTGACAGAGAGAGATACAGCGAGAGAGGGAACACAAGCAGGGGGAGAGGGAGAGGGAGAAGCAGGCTTCCCGCGGAGCAGGGAACCCGATGCAGGGCTCGATCCCAGGACCCTGGGATCATGACCTGAGCCGAAGGCAGACGCTTAACGACTGAGCCACCCAGGCGCCCCTTTCCCTTTCCTCAGTTTAAGGATCATCTCCCAAAGGCACTACCGGAACAGCCTCCTAACTAGTTTCTCTATCTCCAGAATCTCTTCCCTCTAAGTCACCCTCCTCATTGGGTTTCTTTTTTTACACAGAGTTGAGCATACTGCTTCTTTGTTTAAAAACCGATTCTTCTAATTAATCATAGGATAAACTACAGATGCTGGGGCATGGCGTATAAAACCCTTCATATCCCGACCAAACCTATCTTTCCAGTTCTGTACCTTGCTCCTGATCTCAACACCTTCCTTGCTCTTAACCACATCAGACTATGATGCACAGTTTCTTCAACATGGTTTTGCCATGTGCTTTAATGCTCTGTACCTTTGCTGGCAACCTCTGTGCCCTTACTCTGTTTTTGTTTGTTTGTTTGTTCATTTTTGCCTTACAAAATCCCATCTACTCTAAGATTATGCTCACTTGTCATCTCTTTTTTCGGGCACTTCTGGCCCTAATTAGTGCTTCTCTCCTCCCTGGATCTACAGTACGACTGGTATGCTACTATAGATTGTCTAAAAGTTATTTTGCATCCTCCCCACTGCATTGTGAGTTTCTTAAGGGCAAGCTTAAGCTTTGTTGGTCTCTCTATCATCAGCAGCTTGCTCTGTACCTGGTACATGGAAGATATTGGATACAATTTTATAAGTTGAATTGGGCAGGATGGTGAGACATCATTTTGTGAAGGACCAATGATTTTTTTCAGCATAATATCAGCCTGTTCCTTTTCTTCAGACATCAGAAGAATCTCAAAATAGAGGGCACCTGGGTGGCTCAGTCGGTTAAGCATCTGCCTTCGACTCAGGTCATGATCCTGGAGTCCCAGGATGGAGTCCTGCATCCGGCTCCCTGCTCAGCCGGAAGTCTGCTTCTCCGTCTGCCCCTCATCCTGCTCATGCTCTCTCTCACTCTCAAATAAATAAATAAAATCTTAAAAAAAAAAAATCTCAAAATAGGACAGTAGATGAGCCCTGTTGGAGATAGTTATGTCATATCCCCAAACTTTGGCTAGATCTCTGTAGAGACATAAAGATTGTGCTTTCTCAAATAACTAGTTTCTGAGTGTGGAATTTTCCAGATAATAGGGTACCTTAGAACCAGTGATGATTTTCAATCTAGGACCTAGGTTCCGGGTTCCACAATAGACTCTCATTGTTCTGAGTTGCAGAAAGGGTTTTCAATAAGGCAGATATATTTGTATTTGCTTTATCATCTGTGGGCCCCATCCCAACATCTCATTAAAGGTTGAGATTTCAGAGCACGAAAAACAATATAAAAAAAGGGCTTCGAAATGTCAAAACCTTCTAAAACAACTGACTCAACCTAAAAGCCCGTGGACAGGATAGGGGTGCTCATTTGCAGGCAATACAGTGTTGATGCGTCGGACTGACCTCCGTCATTCCCCTTAGTTAAGCCCACAGTACATGCTGGGCTAAGCAGGAAACGCTCGCTGACTCCGTGAAGCCCAGAATGGGTAGTTTCCTTGAAATGAGCAGATGTGTATTCGTAGAACCGTGGTAGTAGCTTCTGAGTGGGTGCGAAAGAGCTTGGTTCCAATTCTCCCTCAAATACAGGAACTTGGTTCTGACTGGAATCCAAGCAACAAGTTGCCATCGAAAATGCAGTGAATGGTCAGCAAAGGATGCCCATAGGAAGAGCCTTTGGGAAGTGTGTGTGTGTGTGTGTGTGTGTGTCGATCAACCCATCCTAAGCGTGTGTGTGTGAGAGAGAGACAATCAACCCTTCCTAAGCGTGTGTGTGTGTGTGTGTGGATCAACCCATCCTAAGCGTGTGTGTGAGAGAGACAATCAACCCTTCCTAAGCGTGTGTGTGTGTGTGTGTTTGTGTCGATCAACCCATCCTAAGCCTACGCTTAATAATGCAGCCCGTCAGCTCCGCCCACTGCCTCGAACGTCCTTTAGGCTCCTGGAAAGACTTGCTGGGTCCAGTCCCCAAGGCCAGAGTCTTCGGGCTCTGGGCCCGGCGCGGAACCGCTCGGCCACCCCGGCAGCTCGGAAGCGGCAGCCCAGCGGGCCAGGCGGCCGGCGTCGCGTGGGCCCAGTGCGGGCGGCGCGGAGGTGGGGAGGGGGCGCGGGCGGGCGGCGGCGCGTGGTGAGCCCGCCCGGTCGGCCCTCCCCCGGGCGGGGCCAGCCCACACGGCGCTGACTCAGCAACGCGAGGGGGAGTTTTGTCCCTCCGCGGACCCCGTTTCCCCGGGCCTCAGCCCTCCGCCGCCACCGAGCCGGTTCCCCCTTTCCGGCGCTCGGGCTGCGAGCGGCAGGTCCGGCATCTGAGGCGGCGAGCTGCAGTGTAACCCCGGTGCTCCCCACTGAGAACCCCGAAACTACTGTTCCCCAGCCGGGCGGTGTGGCCACCATGAACAACGCGGGTGAGGCGCCGCTCTTCCCCGCCGAGGCCCTACCGGGGTCCTCTCTGGGGGGTGCTCGGCTGGGCCCCGGAGGCCCGGCGGCGGGGGGAACCGGGCCTGGGACCGGGGGCGATGGCGGGAATGGAGCTTTCTGGGCGGGCTGGAGCGGTCTTGGAGGGAGACGGCCCTTGCGGGAGGTCGCCGGTAAAGCGCTTCGCCGCCGCAAGGGTCACCTCCGGCTGCTCGGTCTTCCGAAGTTAGAGCCAAGCAGTGGGAGTCTCGGATCAGCCCTCTTCAGCCTCCTTTTGGTGTTATAGATACCATTTGGTCTTCCAACAGGACTGAATTCGGAGAAGGTAGCTGCTCTGATTCAGAAACTGAATTCCGACCCTCAGTTCGTACTTGCCCAGAATGTCGGGACCACCCACGACCTGCTGGACATCTGCTTGAAGAGGGCCACGGTACAGGGTGCTCAGCATGTGTTCCAGCACGCTGTGACTCAGGAAGGCAAGCCAGTCACCAACCAGAAGAGCTCAGGTGAGGTCTTACAACTCCTTGCACACTTCTCTTGACCTTCCTGACAGTGCCCCATTTTGATGTCTTAAGAGTGGTCTTGAGTAGAAGTTTGTGTGAAGGAACTTGAAGTAAATTTCCAGAGAACAGGCACAGGGAAAGGCAGGTCCAAGGACATTACCTTGTGACTTGTTTTGGTCCTCTGTGCCTTGATAGTGTATCTGCTTTGAGCACTTAAGTGTCAAGTCCATGGTCATCTGTTTGAATGTAATTCACTATATTCTGTCCTGAAGTTAGGTGACGGTAGCCTGGTGTCTTGGAGATATGTGTTCTTGGTATAAAATGAACCATGCAAAAATGCTCATGCTCTAGAAACTCCCCAAGATGTTCTTGCCCTGAAGGCCATACACGCTGTGGAAAAGACACAATTTAATTGTATCAAAATATCATCAAATGTTATTTTTAAGTAGGCTTTTTGGTTGCAGTTTGAGCAGATATGCTAATGGGCTCACTTCCTGCTAATAGACCAGTTTGTAATATAGAAAAATACTCAGTTCTCATGCCTTACTGGTCAAGAGCTCTTGTTTTGGTGTCTAGCACCACTATCAGAAAAACAGCTACAGTGAAAGATTCCTGGATAACCAATCTTTCACTGTAGCTGTTTTTCTGACACTGGTGCAAACTGGTTATTCTTATATCAAAATTGTACTAAAAGAACTTTTTAAAGTGTATCCATTTAAAAACTACTCCCAGTCTATTTTTTTAAAAATATTTTATTTATTTGAGAGAGAGAACACAAGCGGGGGGAGTGGGAGAGGGGGACGCAGACTCCCCACTCAGCAGGGCGTGCAATGTGGGGCTCAATCCCAGAACCCTTGGATCATGACCTGAGCTGAAGTCAGACACTTAACCGACTGAGCCACCCAGGTGCCCTACTCCCAGTCTATTTTGACAGAAAGCAATCAGTCCTTGCTGAGAGCCAGTCCGAATTCAAAGTGTACATTTCATATGGATATATTTTATTGTATGTAAATTATACCTCAATAAAATTGATTTTTAAATGTTAAGGAAAAAAAAGCTATGACTTTGCCATAATTACTGTTTTGCCATAGCAGGAAGTGCTTGGGATAGTGTGGACTGTCAGGCTACAAATGATCCAGTTAGTAATGTCACAGTGGTCCTACACAGTCAGATTGCAGTGACCTCTTAGGGAAAAGCCTGGAAATGTGCCTCTGGAATAGATCAGGTCTTATATATTCTGTAGTATCACTTTTATTTACAACAGATACAAATAGCACATGAGCTATGGAGTTTATTTTGGTGTAGTTTTCACATTAACAGTTCATCCAGATTTTCTTTACCGGGAAATAATTTATATGAGAGAGGTGGCATCCAGACAAACCCAAGGTAAAGATGAGCTCAGTCATTAGTGACTTTCAAAAACCACTATAGTTACTTATTTTTAATTGTTTTTTCTTGTTACAAAATTGTTATTTTTTTTTTTAAAGATTTATTTATTTCTGGGGGCTCACAGGCAGGGGGAGGGGAGAAGGAGAGGGAGAGAGAATCCTCAAGCAGACTCCCCTTTGAGTGTGGAGCCTACCGTGGGCTCGATCCCAGGACCCTGAGATCATGACCTGAGTCAAAATCAAGAGGCAGCCACCTAACTGACTGAGCCACCAGGTGCCCCACAAAATTACTGTTCTTCAATGTAGAATATTTGCAAAATACCAACAGTATATATTTTTTCTGTCAGGTCTTTATTCTGTGTGTGTGTGTGTGTTTAATATAGGTGGATACCTTACGTATTGTTAGGTAACCTATCTGCCTTTTTCACTTACCCATATAGCATGAACATAAGTTCATAGCAGTAAGGAAGTTATGCCGAAATAAAAGTCAAGGTGTTTCCCTCTGAATTTTCCTTTAGGAAAGAGAGAGTTACCCTTTGTTTGAGGCCTACAAAGATCCTCATAATGAGCACTCTTGGTTAATTCATTTTGAAGTAAAATACAATTTGGCAAGCACTTTACTCTGAAATGACCTCAATCTGTGCTAGTTTGGGATGTTTATAGAGATCATTTGATTGAATCAGTTTTTTAAAAAGGTGAAAAATTTGAACATAGTATATTCCTAGGACAGGACCTCACATGGAAATGTTGGGTATCATTATAAATAGGCTAAAGATCACTTAAATCAGTACAGGCAATGGTGACATTGTAGAGTTTGTGATTATCTGCTTACTCAACAAGTGAAGAATATGATTGTAAAATTGATACTGGGATACAGTTTTCAGGGACAGCATCAGCATCATGCATGAATTCGAAACATTGCTGTGACTCAAACATACTAGATGGAAGAAAGATGATGTGTTCTGATTGTAAGAGTGGGTCTAATGATGGCAAAAGCACTGATACCAAGATGCAAGTGAAGAGTGAATCAGTGTGAAAATGACATATGTGAAAGTGGAAAAAACAATGCTGTATCAATTTATTAATGTTAACATGATTTTAAATATCTATGTATTTAAATTACTAAATGTTGTAGGTGGACGTTTACTATTTAATCTATATTTTTCAATGCCTGTATGATCCAGTTAGCTAAAAAACTTTTTCTTTTTTTTTCTAACGATTTTATTTTATTTTTGAGAGAGAGAGAGTGCACCTGTGTGCGGGAGAGGGGGGCCATGGGGGGGCAGAGGGAGAGGGAGAGAGAGAACCCCAAGCAGGCTCCACACCCAGTGCAGAGCCCAATGTGGGGCTGTCTCACAGTGGGATCATGGCCTGAGCCAAAATCAAGAGTCGGATGCCTAACCAACTAAGCCACCCAGGCGCCCCTAAAGATTTAATTTTTTAAGTGATCTCTACACCCAATGTGGGGCTGGAACTTACAACCTTGAGATCAAGAATCTCATTCTCTACTGATTGAGCCAGCCAGGCATCCCAACAACTTTTTCTTTTGAATTCTCTATGGGAGAATGGGGAGTGACTTATATTAGGGTCATCTTATGTTGAAGCATACACTATATCTTCCAGATTAAAGGGTAGGGTCTTTTTAAAGCTTTTGTCATATATTGCCAAATTGCTCTCAGATCTTTTGTACCTGTTTAGACCTCTATCCAGACTGTATAATAATGCTATTTCCCAAATCCATCCCAATACTGGGCATAATCAGTTAAAAAATAATGTATCCCCATCTAACAGGTGTCTTATGATGAACTTCAAAAAATGTTTCTTTGCCATTTGTAATTTTTTTGGCCATTAAATTATCTATTCATGATCTCTGCTCATGTCTTTCTAGCAATATTTCTTTTTCTAATGTGATTTTCTTAGGTGATTTGTATTGGATTCTTTAAATGATATGTAAAAAGTTTTTTTCATATGTTAAGGATATTAAGCCTTTGCATATATATTTCAAATACTAAGTCCTACCTTTCTTGTTTTGTTGTTATTTTAATCTTTCTGTTCTTTCTGATTTAGTTTTAAATTGTTCAAGATCTTGTCATGCATTCAGTTTTGGGAAACAGGGATAGGTCAATGTAATCTATGTGAACACTCAGTCTAATTTCTTGGTTTGCTTTCTTGTTTCAGGGCGATGCTGGATCTTTTCTTGTCTGAATGTTATGAGACTTCCATTCATGAAAAAATTAAATATTGAAGAATTTGAGTTTAGTCAATCTTATCTCTTTTTTTGGGACAAGGTAGGGGACTGATCTTGCAAGATTATCGTTTCAGTATCAACCTTGGTAGGGACGATCTCTTCACTTCTTGCTTTTCCAGTTGTAGTTTGCCTTCCATTATAGGCGGGACACCACTTATTCTGATTTCCAAAGTATCAAAGGTTGACTCTTCAAAGGCAGAACTGCTTTTGGTTGGTAGGTGGCTACTTTTTGCAATGGAATAAGTCTACTTACTGACTCACCTACTGCATCTTTGTTTCTTATTTAAAATTTTTTATTTTGTTTTTAATAATTATTCCTTTTACCATCTTTATTTAGGTTACTTGGTCTTTCTAGGACCTAATTTCCCATCTCTGGGTAGTACTTGTTTGAAAAACAGTAAATAATTTTATTTCATTTTTTAATTTTTAAAATGTACATCATATAAGTGTTCATTAAATGTTTACTGATTAAGACTCTAAATATCAGATTTTGTTTCAAAATCAGTGCATTGTTTTGGATAAACTACTGGAATGTATCTACAGAAATATAAGAAACTTTAAATATTCTTATGAAGCCAGATACTGATATTTAATTAGCAACTTTAGTTTAAAAATACCTACTATGGTGGGTCTGTGGTAGGCCCAAGACTCCTGTTGTGTTGCTAATGCCAATAAAAGTATTAGCTCTCTGTCCCTTTAATTTTATTTAACTTCTCTTATCTAGGTTGAACGTTGTTATTTCTTCTTAAATGCTTTTGTGGACACAGCCCAGAAAAAGGAGCCTGAGGATGGTAGGCTGGTGCAGTATTTGCTTATGAATCCTGCAAATGATGGTGGACAATGGGATATGCTTGTCAATATTGTTGGTAAGAGCCTTTCTGTAATGGAACTGAAACTCAGCATGCTCAAGCAAGGCTTTGTAGTTGGGCATGGGCCATTTCTTTGGTGGTTATGTACCGAGTGAGTAGAATTAGTCTCCCAGAAGGGTATACAGTTAGCTCTAAGAACCTTTATCTCACACTCTCACCTTTTAAGTACCTTTCTTAAATGAGAGGTAAGGAGATAGCTACTGTGAAGAGTTGGTTGGAGAAGAAGCGGTTGTATTAAATAGAACTAACTTTCTGTGAAAAAGCTTATCTCTTTTCCATTAATGTAATCAAGACACATATTGAAACTGCAACTGTTTAAAAATATCCTCGTCCAAAAAAGTATCTTTTGGGAAAACTTCATCATGCTGAGCACTTTACAAAGTATTATAGATAAAAAGAACGGAATTCACTCTTAGATATATTGATAAATATACAGATTAAATGACCTGTTTATTAATATGAAGCATAAGGTTGTTAAGTTTTCTGACTTAGACCAGCAAAATATGGCCTGTTCTTTAAAGCAATAGCTATTTTTGCCACAGTTTCTAGTGCTGGAGTATGCTTTTACCTTATTGAACACCAAAATGTGTTTTCTTTTAGAAAAATATGGTGTCGTCCCTAAGAAGTGCTTCCCTGAATCTTATACGACAGAGGCAACCAGAAGGATGAATGATATTCTGAATCACAAGGTGCAACATATGGAGCAGGGTGGGATTGAATTTAGTATACTTACCTTAAAACTCTTAACTAATTTTCCAGGGGGATTCCTGGGCATTTCAGTGTACACAGTTTATGTACAAGGTAGCTACTCTGTCTATCAAAGGCACTGTAGCTATGTATTAACTTTAAAAATAATTGAGATTAGAGGTTTTTTTTCTTTTTAAAAACGTTCTACTTTTATTTCTATTGATTTAAATGTTTTCTTATGGGTACTGAGGAAAGAGAGTCCCATGCTTAAAATGGGCCGTAAGCCCATTGGATTCTAGTGGAAGTTGGCTGGGAGAGCTTTATGTTCTAGTAAAACCAGAGAGAACTATTTGTGAGACTTCCTTAAAGAGTATGCAGAGTTCTGAGGCATCCCCAGACCACATCAGTGTAGTTTATCCACCCACTAAAGATTTGTTGTGGTCACTGAACTGCTTTTTATTGCTTCAGTTATCTTAGTGAATCATTCTCTTTCTCTACATAACCCATTTTCCCAAGGCAGGATATATATATATGTGTGTATATATATATATATATTTTTTTTAAATTAATTAATTTATTTTTTTGAGTAAACTCTACACCCAGTGTGGAGCTTGAACTCACAAACCCAAGATCTAGAGTTGCATCCTCTACTGACTAAGCCAGCCAGGCACCCCCAAGGAGGGTTATAAATCTTATAGGGATGCTGCTCTACCAGCCAGACATCTTTTTTGAGTACTGGGAGTTGCCAGAATCTGCTCTCTTGATCTACAAGGCTGAAATTGGATTTGTCACCCCTGGGAGAAAGATTACATTTTAAAATCAACTATAGATGTGTTTCCCCAATATTAGAAGTAGGTTATTTTTCACCCAGGAAACTCAGAATTCTTATCCACAAGTTAAAAGATCCTTAATAGTATATCTTTGGATTTCATTTTAGAGGAGAGCAAGATCCTTTTTAGAGCACTTGGTTAGATTTAAGACTTTCCTTTATCTTAGGTACTTTCAAAATTGAAAACAACAAAAATGAAAACTATAGGGTTGGCATAGCCATTGTTATAAATATTTGGTAAAGAAGGAGAAGTGAACAACCAGTAAAATTCTAAATAAAAATCTACTTGAGTGACTTAGTGGCGTAGTCATCTTAAGTTTCCTGCTTTTCCTAGGGATGACAGGCGTTACGGAATCAGACGTTTTCCCCATAGCCAGGCACATACTATCCCAGAGGGTATCATCAGTTGCAGAACAGGAACAGTTCCATCTAGAATTCTTTGGGAGTAAGCCATGTTTTTTCCCTTTGTGGAAAATTTTTAGCTATGTGTGTAAGTGGACTGGTTGGGGAAAAACATACATGTTTTTATGAACTTTGCCCTGGATCTTGGCTTAGTTATACTTCAAAAGAACTAGGAGTGGTCTACCAGGCTCGTTTACAGTTGAAGTTGGGTTAACTATTTGGAGTACTGAATAAGTTTCTGTCGTAGTTGAGAGAATTCTGTATACGACTACGGAACCTGGTACACAGTGGAGCGACCAAAGGAGAAATCTCAGCCACACAAGATGTCATGATGGAGGAGGTAATAACAATTATTTGGATTTTTTGTGATTGTTCTAAAGAGCTCTCAAAATATTTCCATCTGTTAAACTGATTAGGAAGCGTAGTCATTGCAGTAAATGTAGAATTGAATTGAAAATTACTTACTTTACAGCTGAAAAAACTGAGGTGTAAACTTTGTATTTTAGTATGGGACTTGCATTTAACATCTTCTGATTCTCAATATAATGTTCTGTATAATTCATTCTTTTATTCATTTCATGAATATTGAATACCTGCTAGGACTTTGGCACTAGGGATACAAAAAAGAGAAAGACATAGTCTCTACAAAGTATTCGATCTCTTGGAAAAAGAAACACATGAATAGTTATGGTAAATCCTATGTCACAGGTTTGTAAAAAAGGATTTTTTAGTCCTCTAGGATTCCCTCCAGAGGAGGGAGTAACTAATTCAATGAGCTGAAGGTTTTGTAGGGAAGATATTTGAACCAGCTCTTAAAAAGCAATAGGAATTTATCAGATGGATAATTGGGAAGACCATTCCAGACAAAGGGAATTGCATGTACAGTGGCATGAACAAAGGTAGAATCCTTAGAGAATAGTGTAGCTGAAACATAACATCTTGTGTGTGATTGGTAGCAAATAAAGCTAGAAAGGCAGAGCTTGGGTAGTGGCCAGGACTCTTGGCTTTATTTTGTAGGAATAAAGATGGGAAGCTATTGATGGTTATGTCACTTAAAATTATGTAAAAGCATTTTGGAAAACATAAAAAGCATTAAACAAATGTTAGGTGGTAATAGCTATTATCAAGGTAGTTAATCTTTATTACTTAAGACTATACATAATATAGATGAATATGTATAAAACTATGAATTACTTTGAGAAAAGAAAAAGCATTTCCCTTTTTCATCCAGTGGGCCCATTACTAGGAACCAGTCAACTAACAGTTTCCTTTCAAAACTGTTTGTATGGAATTAAAATGACCTAACTTTTTCACTGCTATGGACAAACCTAATGCTTCACTCGTGTTTTCCTTTGAATTTCAGAGAGCCAATAAAGTGTAGTTGAGAGCATGGTCCCTGGAGTCAGACTGTCTGAGTTCTAGTCTTCTCATTATTTAACAGGTGTGTGACCTGGGACAGGTTCCTTAAGCTCTCAGGTCTGTTCAATTATAATGTGTCTAGCCCAGTGCTTAACACAGTAGCTGTTTTGTTTCTTTTTTTTTTTTTTTTAAGATTTATTTATTTATTTGAGAGAGAATCTTTCCCGACATGGGGCTCAATCTCACAACCCTGACATGGCCTGAGCTAAAACCAAGAGTAGGACACTTTACTGACTGAGCCACCCAGGCGACCCTATTTCTTGAATATTCATTGAGTGGATTGAATGCAGGGGTTTCATTTTCCTAATGCATTTAAATTATCTCATATCTGCCTCTTTCTTCTAAGGATTCCTATTTAGGAAAGGTATCTGAGTGTAGTAGAAAAAAATAGTCTTTGGAGTTAGACATGGATTTCAGTTTTGGCTTTATCACTTACAGCTCTTTGATTTGGGGTAATATGCTTAACCGGTCTGAGATTCAGTTTGGGATTTAAAATATATTCCTCATTGGATTTTTGTGGAGATCAAATAAGGAATTAAATAGAAGAATGCAAGGTATGGTGTAAGTTGGCTGGGAGAGCTTTTGTCACCCATAGCACATAGCAGTTGTCCAGTAAGTGTTAGTTCTCTTCCTTCCAGCTTGGAATAATCTCTCTTGTTGAGGCCGTATTTCCTGCATAATTTGCCTTCATTTATGATTATAGTAAAATGGTAGGGTGTAGTAAGAATGAAAGTTCTGTAAAGAGTTATGGAAAAGAGCCTAGATAATATTTCTTGCAAATCATAAGCATCCTGTTGGCTTTTGTTGTTTGTTTTAATGATCTTTCAAATGGATCAAATGGATCTAAGATCCATGTCCTGACCCTGGGATTAGCTGATAGGAATTAGGGCAGATATATTTCATATATTTTTCCTTCCCTGCTCCTACCTCAGAAAAATAGTAAAACACCACCTTACTGAGTCCTGAGTATGGATGTTTTATAAGATTATTTACCTAATGATTCTGCCTAAACTGTTGACTACAGAATTCTGTGTGGTAGGTCTTTAGATTTTTACAGTCCCCTAAACCCCTCTTTATTGATCCTGACTCTTTGGTAATGAAGAGTCTAGCTATAGTTTTAAAGCCACAAATTAGTACCTATGATTTGCCTAGACTTGTAGGCACATCAAAATAATGACTAAATCAACAGCCATGAAGCTCAGATAGCTTTGAATGAAATGTGTTTGTACTAAAGGCATTATTTAGAGAAGTGTAGGTTGCTTGTTGCGATGACAGACCAGACAGATCCATTTTGGAAACATGTAGTCACCTCTATTGCAGTGTTTTCTCGGTGCGTCTACTCTTTTTTAGCCTCCAGATCTCTTTGGGATTATTAATGTATTCTCTCAAAACTGTTAAAAACAAAACATAAAACAAAGACTAGAAACAATATTTACCAAGGTCGTGAGAAGAGATAGGAAGCCATTGTGATTTGCTTAAGAAATTCTATAGCAGTGGCTCTCAGGAATATAGGCCTAGGCTTGCTCCAGATGTGCAAGATCAGTTTCCGTGAGACCAGAGCCTAATTATCTGTATTTTTATTTTTTATTTTAAAGACATCTTTGAATAAAAAACATTTTCTAAATATCAAAAATATAAGAAGTATACAGTGAAAAGTCTTCTTCCCGTCCTGTTCTCCATCCTTCTAGTTCTCATGTATCCCCCAGTTTTATTAGTTTGTTATTATATTAGTTGTTAGTTATCCCTCCAGAAACCTTTTCTTTTACAATCCAATATGAATTTATATTATTTTTCTCCTCCTTTTTCTAAAGAGATGTTAGTATATTACTCATATTGTTCTGCATAGTGGTTTTTTTTTTTAACTTAATATGTCTTGGTAACCTTTCTATATTGATACATAAAGAGTTTCTGCATTTTAAAAAATATTTGCGTAGAATTCTGTGTATGAATATACCATAACTGATTTATTTGGTCCTTAGTAATGGACATTATGATTATTTTCAAGCTTCTATTAAAAATATAGTAAAAAATCTTGTACATACATCATTTTGCATATATGCTTATATACTTGTAGGTACGTTTCTAGAAGTAGAATTTTTTTTTTTTTTAAGTAGGCTCCATGGAGCCCAGTGCAGGGCTTGAACTCACAACCCTGAGATCAAGACCTGAGCTGAGATCAAGAGTTGGACACTTAACCAACTGAGCCACCTAGGTGCCCCAAAGTAGAATTTTTTTTAAAGTAAGCTTTACTACACCCAGTGTGGGCTTGAACTCATGACCCCGAGATCAAGAGTTGCATATTTTACCGACTGAGCCAACCAGGTGCCCCAAAGAAGTAGAATTTGTGAGTCAGAGAAAGTACTCATTTATAATTTCAATATGTAATGCCAAATTATCTTCTTTGGGGATTATACCAGTTTATACTCTGATCAGCAACAATATCTGATAGAATCTTCCCTCCCACCCCACCCCCCCGCCCTGTTATTTTTATCAAGGCAATATATTTATCAAACAACTGGATACTTACTAATCTGATAGGTAAACAGTTGAAAGATAAACAATCTGATAGATAAAGTATCTCATTGTAGTTTTAATTTATATTTTCTTACTTTGAGTGGGGCTGAGCATCATTTCTGTGAACTGTCTATTCATATCTTTAACTTGTTTTTCTTTTCTTTTATAATTTCTAGGTACTCCTTACCCCTTAGCCCTTTTTGATATAAATTGCATTTTTTTCTTAGTCTGTTGTTTATCTATGTATGATACGCTTTTTTTTTTTTTGCTATGCAGAATTTTTTACTTATATATAGTCAAGTTTGAAATCTTTTATAGTTTTTTAATTAGAAAGGCTTTTCTCTAATTATGAAAGAATTCTTCCATTTTTCTTCTAATACTTGTTGCATTTTGATTTTTATATTTGAATCTCTAATCCATTTAAAATTTTTCCTGACATAGAGTATGAGGTTTGGATCTAACTTTTTTCCCCCAAAGGCTACCCCGTTTACCCACATTTTTTCCTCTCCATCCTCTCTCTACCCCTTAATTTGATGTCATTTTTATCGTTCTAAATCCTCTGGGCTTTCAATTTTGTTCTGTTAGTTTATTCATTTGCCAATAACTCTATTTTAGTTGCTGGAGCTACTTATAATGTTGTAGTATTTGTGAGGCTAGTTCTATCTCATTCTTCTCTTACTGTTTTCCTGGCTAATTTTGTTTTAGCATCTGTCCAATTAAGGCATCTGTACTTTTAAAAGCTTCTCAGATGATTCTGGTTAAGATCCACTGCTGTGTCTTAGTTTAATATACAGCGTAACTCGAGCCCTCTAGCTTTAATACACATTTGCAATCTCAAATTCTCCATTTAACATGGCAGTAGGATTTTTACAATCATAATTCAACAGTACCCTTTAAAGTACAAATTGTTAAAATTATGCAGCACTGACACTAACTCTTAGCATTCGCTTCTCAATTGTTCAAAATATTTCAGAA
>NC_138383.1:37851368-37873148 GCF_054177405.1 Leptonychotes weddellii | reverse complement strand
AAATAAAAATAAAATAAAATCTTTAAAAAAAAAAATAAATTAAATAAATAAATAAATAAAATCTTAAAAAAACCCCCAAAAAACTAATGATGTAATGTATGGTGATTAACATAACAATACAAAATAAAAAAATAATGTTAAGGAAATGAATAAACACAAACAAGAAAGAGAATCAGACCTATAAATATAGACAACAAACTAATGTTCACCAGAGGGAGGGGGTTGGGGGGATGGGCAGAATGGGTGAAGGGGAGTGGGAAGTACAGGCGTCCAGTCATGGAATGAATAAGACATGGGAATAAAAAGTACAGCGTAGGGAATAGAGTCAATGGTATGGTAATAATGATATGTGGTGACAGGTGGGAGCTACACTTGGCTGAGCATAATAGCCTAATGTATAGAGGTGTTGAATCACTGTGTTGTTTTTTTTGTTTGTTTGTTTGTTTAAAGATTTTATTTATTTATTTGAGAGAGAGAGTGAAATAGAGAGAGCATGAGAGGGGGGAGGGTCAGAGGGAGAAGCAGACCCCCCGCTGAGCAGGGAGCCCGATGCGGGACTCGATCCCGGGACTCCAGGATCATGACCTGAGCCGAAGGCAGTCGCTTAACCAACTGAGCCACCCAGGCGCCCTGAATCACTGTGTTGTACACCTGAAACTAATGTAACATTGCGTGTAAAAATTTTTTTCAAATTAAAAGATTTTTTAAAGAGTAAGGTTAAGGGTGCCTGAGTGGCTCAGTTGGTTAATCATCTGCCTTTGGCTCAGGTCATGATCCCAGGGTCCTGGGATCGAGTCCCGCATCAGGCTTCTTGCTCAGCGGGGAGCCTGCTTCTCCCTCTGCCTGTCGCTCCCCCTGCTTGTGCTCTGTCTCTCTCTCTGACAAATAAATAAATAAAATGTAAAAAAAAAAAAAAAGTGAGGTTAAGGTTTTAAGTCTGGTAGCTGGGGGAATGCTGCTGGGGTTCACGCAAGTCAGAGAAACTATTTTCAGAGACCCCTGTGAAGAGGAGAAACATTGGCTTTTTTTTTTTTATTCTTATGTTAATCCCCTACATTACATCATTAGTTTTAGATGTGGTGTTCCATGATTCCTTGTTTGTGCATAACACCCAGTGCTCCATGCAGAATGTGCCCTCCTCAATACCCATCACCAGGCTAACCCATCCTCCCACCCCCCTCCCCTCTAGAACCCTCACTTTGTTTTTCAGAGTCCATCGTCTCTCATGGTTCGTCCACCCCTCCGAGAGAAACATTGGCTTTAAAGTGTCTAGTCCCAAGGCACTGTCCCCTGGAAATGGGTTTCAAGCATATGGAAGCAATTCTGGAGCTCAGGAAAGGGAATGATCTAGAAAATTGATAGTGATGATAGTACAAATGGCTGAAGCCTTGGGGATGATTTAAATCCCTGAGGGAGAATAGAAGGTGTTGTGAGCATGTTATGAAGACACACATATGAGTTGTGTCTTTCCACAGTGTCAACTTTATTCAATCATAAAGCAAGATTAAAATAATTGTAAAGTAGGTTCAGGATTCCAAATTCAGTGACGTTTCACTGCATGTTTAATTTGGCTTCATACACATCACACAAGGCAAAGCACAATACAAAGTCTTACAGCAAGCAAGATACAACAAGAGTAAGGAGTAAACAAATACGAAGTCAGTCGGTGGGCACGCAGTTGAGATGAGGCCTTGGCCTGGTTAGGGTCACCTCTGGGCGTGCTACTTGTTATGTTCAAGTTGCCTTTTTGATTTGGTCAGATGTGAAAGGGTCAGCGTCTGGAGGATCTGACAGTTTGCTGCAAAAATCCTCCATTTTTAGAGTTAATCAGCCGTGGGCCTTTTGCAGGCTTCCTCTGATTCTGCTATCAGTTCTGTGTGTCAGCCTGTGCTGGATTTGGCGATCCAGTTATGGAATGGTTTTGGCTACAACACCCTTGGCTGCTTATGTCACTGCTTGGTGTAAGTCACTGCTTGACATGAATGACTCCATCTTGCTCCCTACAGGGGGATAGAACAGATCTGAGTAAAGAATTCTGGAAAATACCCATTTCCGTAAAAGTGAGTGCCAGAACTATGCTGTGATGTAGGCACTGGTCATCAGGGTCAGATGTTGCAGACTGGTCAGAGAATATAAGCACGGAGAAAAGGCTGCTGATTTCCTGAATAGGGGTGTGTAGAATAGTGTCAATAGAAAGGGGAAGGGAAGGAGCTAGATGGAGAGGAGTCAGACCACGGCAAGAAAAGCAAGGCAGTTTCAAGAAGCTTGGCAGTGAAGAGAAGGAAAAAAGTTGATACTCATTAATTCCACAAGTATTATTGGAGTACCTACTAAATATTAAGCATTTCTAAGTGCTAGGAGTACGGTGATGACCAAGACAAGACATGGTCCCTGCTCTCATGGACTTTACATACTAGTGGAGGGAGACAGACAATACACGAGTAAATGAACAAGAAACTATCTAATATGATATGTACTTTGAAGAACAAATAATACGGTGATTGATGAGGTGGTCAGGAAAGGCCTTTCTGAGATCAAATTTGAGCTGAGACATGAGTAACAAGAAGACCAGCCATGCAGAGATGTGGATACAGAGCATACCAGACAGAGCGGACAGTAAGTGCAAAAGCCATAAGATGGGAGAAAGCTTGGTATTTTTGAAGAACAAAGGAAGGCAGTGTTGCTTGAGCTTGGAAAGAAGGTGGGGGAGTGGTTGGATGGGTCTCCTAGAGGAAAGGAGAACTGGCTTACATGTGTCCTGCAAGCCAGGGTAATGAGTTTGCATTTTATTCTAAATGAGGTAACCATGGCAGTTAAAAAAAAAAAAATCCCTTTGAGTGTTTTGAGAATAGATAGTAAAACAAAGAGAGAAAGTAGGGAGACTAGTTAGGAGGCTCTTCTGGTCACAGAAAGGTTATCGTGATTGGGACCAGGGTGGTGAGGGTGAGGATGGAGAAAAGTAAATACATTTTGGAATATATTTCCAAAGTGAAGCTCTCAGGACTCACTGAGGTGAAGGGGACATCAGGTGATGTCATGGTACCTTGAGGTGGAGGTCTTGCAGATATGAGAGAAGGTGTTTTGGCAGTTAGGGCAGTGTGAGGGAACCAGTGTGTGGAAAGGGCGAGCAAATGCAAATGAGAAAAATAATAAATAATAAGGTTTTGGAGGAGGGAAAGAATAGATGTGGTCTGAAGTAGTGCTTTCAAACTTTAATGTGCTCACCAGTTCACTAGAGAGCTTGTGAAAATGCAGATTGATTCAGGTCTGGGTGGAGCTGGAAAGTCTGCGTTTCTTTGATTCAAACACCACTCTAGAAGTAGCCTCAAAATCATCTTTTGACGGGGCGCCTGGGTGGCTCAGATGGTTAAGCGTCTGCCTTCGGCTCAGGTCATGATCCCAGGGTCCTGGGATCGAGCCCCGCATCGGGCTCCTGGCTCAATGGGGAGCCTGCCTCTCCCTCTCTCTCTGCCTCTCTCCCTGCTCATGCTCTCTCTCTCTCTCTCTCTCTGTATCTCTCTGTCTCAAATGAATAAGATCTTTAAAAAAAAATCATCACTTGAATATTAGTTATCAGCTCTCTATATGAGCTCATTTAACATCACAGAAGGGCATATACCTTTTAAGTATACTTTTTAATGTCTTTCCCTGCCTGAAAATAAATTTAATGCCTCCAGAAAGTGTTTCCTCTGCCTGCTTTTGCAGGCACAGGTGGGTGTTCTTTATTATTTATTTATTTATTTATTTTAGAGAAAGAGAGGGGGGCCTGGGAGGGGCAGAGGGGGAGGGGGAGAGAGTCTCAAGCAGGCAGAGCCCCATGCGGGGCTTGATCCCAGGGTCCTGAGATCACGACCTGAGCTGAAACCGAGAATTGGATGCTTAACCAACTGCGCCACCCAGATGCCTTTTTGTTTTTAACAGATTGTTGCCTTTCTTCCACTCCCCACTAGAAGGCAGTAGAGAGCTGTCTTCTCTTCTCTGCATATGCGCAGTCACCAAGGTCCCTACTCCTTCCCTCTTGAAACTAGCTTATTTACCCACCACATGGAACTTTCTTCAAAGTTCAGCTGTTTTCTTTTACCACTTTTGTATCCTATGGCCTTTCTACTCTGTGATCAATAGGTCATTTTACCTTTGAGCCTAATTCCTCGATCAGTAAGTTGGAGCAGATGATTTCTTAAGGGCACTGTAGCTGTGCATTTTTGTAACAACAGAAGCAACTAATATTTCTGCAATGCTTTAGACTTTATTGTACACTGTCTCAACAACCCAGTGGTGTAAATACAAATGAAGATTCCAAGATTCTGTCACTTCTGTAGTGGTTCTAAGCACTGAAGTCTTTTGGCTCTGCCAGTTTCGCTCCATTACAAGTAGTTGGGTGTTATCTTTGAACCACCTTTCCATTCTAACCCTTCTCATTACTACGGTTTCCCCCATTCCGTGTGTGCCTGTAGCAGCTTTAAGCTCTCACCCTTGTATGGATTCATGACTGACTCTCAACCATTGCATCCTCCCTTCCTCCTCCCACTTGATGTCTGTCTCCCCTTGAGCCAGGGATATGGGAATTGACTCAGTCCCACATCATTTGTCTTTAAAATTGAGATTCACACGTTCCATGCCTCATGTTTTCTGTGTCCTTTTTTCTTTTTCCATTCCCTTTATTGATTATTCACCATGTTAGACAAATCATTGAAAATGAGCAGATCTCCCTGGGTACAGTATTTTTAGAGACCAATTATAATGGACCTTTTTTCATAAAATTAGACTTGAGAGGTGGAACCCTTCTTTATAATTTACATTCTGCCTACTTACAGGCCATATAATAGGTAATAATATAGGCAATAAATACAAAATGGATATAAACTGCAAATAGGACTTGGGCCTTTCTGACCCCAACTGCAGCTTTTCTGATACATTGCAGGTTGGTCCACAAATCCACATTTTGAGGTTAGTTTAAACATAATTTTCATTAGCCAAAGATATGAAACCATAGAAGCCAGCTGGCCACAAGAGGCAGATATAGATGGGACATATGGCAACAGAACTTCCCTTTACTCCCCAGAGTGTACAAGGGAAGGATCTCAGTGAGTCCTTCACCAAGATCAATTTTTGGCATACCACTGCCCTCTTATATTTGGCTCATGTCACAATTTTAAGACAACATTCTCTAACAATCTGTATTTAAGGGAATAATTACAAACATTGGATTCTCCTGGATATTTTGTTGTTATCGTTGTTTTTTTAAACTGTATTCAGAATCAGTGGGGTCACATCATTATTGGGTTGGGAGGTTAGAGAAAAGCAGAACAGTTCCCAGGTGTCACTGACACATAGATCTTTCTGCCTTCGGCTTTCTAGCATTTTGGAAAGCCCATATTCCCTGAATCCACTCCCTTGGCTCTGTTTTAACACTTTTTGTCAGGTTGGTTCCGATGCTAAGTTTAATATAAAATCACAATTACGAGTCATCTCATTCAGTAAATATTTCTTTAATGCATATACCTGGTACTGTCTAGCTAGGCATTGGGGATTTAGCAGTGAACAATATAGACAGGAATCCTTGCCTTCATATAGTTTACTTTCTAATAGAGAGATGAATAAAATATATAAAAAGTATAATATGTCAGAAGGTAAGTGCTATGGAGAAAAATAAAGGAGAGAAAGATAGAAGTGCTGGGATGAGGAGTGGATAATTTCAATTGAAGTCACAAATATATTTCCCCACGTGGACTAATTGTGGTTTTTCATATGTACTTATATTCTGAGTAATATGGTTATAGCTTTACTTTATTCAGTTGTGTGTAATGACTTGTGTTCAATGTCTGGTATCTTTCTTTTGTCCTGAATGCCAAGTGCATCTTGCGAGAAGCAGGTGACACTCCCAGGTTGACCACCAGAGAGCAGACTTGGCTGTCCAAAGCTCTCTTGTCAATTTTGTACCTTCGAGAACAGAGAATGTTATTTTAGAACAGCAGAGCCTCTTATCAAGAAGATATAGTATCAGGGCTTCTGGAGATTATACTTTGGAAGTTTTTTTTTTTTCAAGTTGGAGTTCATTTAACTATTGTTAGTTGGCTTGGAACCAAATATTCTTTCCAGAGTGTTACACACTGACCTAAATGTGAATGACTTTGGATAATTTATAATCCCAGTAAACAAGTAATATAAAACAAAGCAACATGTTTCAAATTATAGTTTTACTGAAATTCAAGAGAAAGAAATGTCACTCTTATCCTCATTCATGCCTTATAGGCATCTTTAATAAAAATACAGATTTATAAAATATATGCATTAGGGCATAAGCATTTGTCTTGCAAAAGGATTCACCATAGAATCCATTTAGATAGTAAAAATGAATTTCCACTAATGCATTTTTGGAGAGAAAGGAAGAAATTATTTAACATTTTTTCTTTAGATAGAGCCAAATGGATAATAAGGTACTATGTAAATTGTAGTGTAAAACATTTATATTTATATTTAAAATGTGTTTAAAAGTAAACAAATTCACCTAGTTGTCATAATCTTCACTGGGCCTGGCCCTAGCCTTTCCCTTTTATTGGCCACTGCCTGGCAGAGCTGGATAAACCACCCTTGGTTGACTGAGAATTGATCAAAATGGTCTCACTGATCAATATGGCCATACACATGTGACAAATACTAGTTGGTAGTACACATCATTTAACAATGTGATGGTTACTAGAAAGGAGGGGGATGGGTGAAATAGGTGATGGGGGATTAAGGCATGCACTTGTCATGATGAGCACAGGATAATGTATGGAAGTGTTGGATCCCTATATTGTACACCTGAAACTAATATAACACTGTATATTAACTAGAATTAAAATAAAAACTTAAGGGGCGCCTGGGTGGCTCAGCCGTTAAGCGTCTGCCTTCGGCTCAGGTCATGATCCCAGGGTCTTGGGATCGAGCCCCACATCGAGCCCCACACTGAGCCCCACATCGGGCTCCTGGCTCAGCGGGGAGCCTGCTTCTCCCTCTCCCTCTGCCTCTCTCCCTGCTCATGCCCTCTTTCTCTCTCTCTCTCTGTATCTCTGTGTCTCAAATGAATAAATAAAATCTAAAAAAATTAAAAAATAAAAAAAAATAAAAACTTAAAAAAAATGCCCATCATTTAAGTTTACAAAACCTTCCTTGTCTAAGCGTGTTCTAAATGTAGACTTTCATTGACATTGTCTTGAGCATAGTTACCAGTGACTGTCCTCCTCATGATGACAGATTCCTAAGGTTGCCATTTGTGACCTTGGTGCTGAACAAATACAAATGATTCTCTAATCCATGTGAATCCCAAACAGCTCATTAATCCATGGTTAGAGTAGCTCAGTTACAGTTGCTAATAGGATGCCCTGCCTCTTTGGTGTTAGAAACCAACCTAAGAATGATACAGCATTAAGAGAGTGGTGGTTTAAGGACCAGCTGTTCAGGCCCTTGTAGTAAATCCAAGTAAAGGAACATTCTCTCTTGGAAAACAGAACATAACAAAAGGAAAGGCAAGCATTACCTCTTCTGTTGATTAATCTACTTCAGTTAAGATAGTAGAATCATGCTCTGTTTTCTATAATAACCCATGAATTAAGCTCTTTATCCTGAATTATTGGCCTAATGTCATAGTCAGGTCCTGTTCTTTGCTTTCTAGCTTTGGTTCAGAGCATAAGGTTGAACCGTGGTATCAGGTTCCAGTGTGTCCCAGGGCTTTTTGAGGCCTGGAATGCAGTGGGGATAATGAAGAGAAGTAAATGTATAGCAATTTCAGTTTTTGCTGATGAAATACAAATGCAGACTTAGAATTAGGAGATCTCGCATGTGTGTTCCCTGATGAGTGAGGAAGTCAGATAGGGACTGGGGTAGCTAATAAATTTCCCTCAAGGTTAATCTGGAGAAAGTTCTGGCTTCTGAAATCAACCACTCAGGTACAGCTCAGGAGTACCCAAAACTAAGCTTTTTAAGTGGTCTTTCAGGGTGAAAGTGGTAGATGGGGATGAGAGAAGCATAGATTATCTGGTGATTTCTCTAAAACAAAGGCAGGAGCAGATATTTCTGAAGGGAAAGGACCATAAAGTGAGGGAAGAATGTGGGTTCTCTTAGTTTAAGGACAACAGAGTTCTCCAGAGTAGGTGGTCCAAGAAGAGGAGGGGAAAGAGCGGTGTTTCTTATAGGTTGTAGCTTTGTTTTGTCCTCTGAGCTTTCCCTTTTGCCTGCTTTTAGGATTAGTAGGACATTATTTTAAAAATAAAATAGCTTCACTGCTTCCAAGAATGACTGCAATATAGGTAGGATTGGCTACCCTAATCTTACCCATATTTAGTACACCTTAAAATTTAGAAGGACAGAGTTCAGAGATTACTTCATCCTAATAGAGAATTTTCCAAAGTCTAAGTATCTAGTCTATGAAATGAGAAAATAACAGTGTTACTTTGGGAGCCATTGTTCTTCCCTTAACTAGAGGAAAAAGAGAGAGATGTCCTTAATTATAAATGGAATTGATAGATGATGATTTACTTGTATAATCAGCTTGTGGCAGGTGTGAATCCATGATCTGTTTGTCAGAAATGGACTGGAGCTGGTGTGTTTGACTTAACTACCACCAAGTTCTGGATGTTGGAGTGTAGGAAAACATTGCCTATACCTGTGAGTAAATTCTCAACCATCAGAATGTTTTTAAAGAGAGCAGAAGCCAGTTTGAACTCCTAAATTCAAATTTCACACCAGTCACTGGAGAAGAACTTTTGATTTAAGAAAACTGTTTTTAATGTGGTTCTTCTAGGGCTTGTTGGGATATGTCTAAGACCTAGTTACTGTCCCTACTGATTAAATCTAGTTGGGGGTGGGGGGAGACCTTAAAGAAACATAAACGGCTCTGTGGAATCAAATGATAAATTCTTATGCCGGAAGTGTTCAGAGAAGGGAACAGTTAGTGTGAGCTGGAATAATTAATTGGTGAAAGCTTTCTAGGGGAGGGGTATCCTGCACTGAGCTGTAAAGTATGGGAGTAGGACTGGGATCTCAGGAACAGAGGAGACAACAAAATTATGAACGTGATAGTGAGCTGAATGCATTCAGTGGACAGTAAAGAGAGACACAGACAAGCCTGACTGGAGTGTGGGATCTATGATGGGAAATAGGTTTGGTAAAGTTATAGGGAACCTTTAAAAACTGGGAAAGGCACATTAAAACCACAGTGAGATATAATTACATAACCACCAAAATGACGAAAACAGAATGTCAGGTATTGGGAGGAATGCAGTACAACTGAAATTTTCTTACTTTTTTTCCCTCTCATACTGACAAGTATGTAAATTCCTCAGCCCCCTTGAGAACTGTGTGGGTAAAAATGTCCATAGCAGTTTTATTCACAATAACCCCAAACTGCAAATAACTCATATGTCTCATCACCAGGAGAGTAGATAAACTGTAATCTGTTTACACAGTGGAATACTACACAGCAATAAAGAATGAATTAGTAATACCCACAGCACTATGGCTGGATCGCACAGGCATTTTGTCAACAGAAGAATGAGATACAAAAGAGAATATGCTGTATGAGTCCATTTATATGAAGTTAAAGAAGAGGCAGAATTAATCAATGGTTATATAAGTCAAAATGGTAATTACTTTGGGGGAGGTGTGGGTTATTGATTGCAGAGGATCCAGGGAACCTCTGGAGCCCTGGAAATACTCTGTATATTAATCTAAGTGGTAGTTACATGGGTATGTATGTATGCAAAAAGTTGAGCTGTATATTTCAGATTAATACACTTTACATACTTATTGAATATATGTTTTAGTAAAAAAGTAAGAATAATCAGGTTCTGGAGTTTAGATTTGTTGTGGGAGGTAATAGGGAAGCATTATGGAATCTTGAATAAGGAAGTGACTGAAGAAACGTGCTTCTTTTTTTTTTTTTTTAAAGATTTTATTTATTTATTTGAGAGAGAGAGAATGAGAGAGAACACATGAGAGGGGAGAGGGTCGGAGGGCAAAGCAGACTCCCTGCCGAGCAGGGAGCCCGATGCGGGACTCGATCCCGGGACTCCAGGATCATGACCTGAGCCGAAGGCAGTCGCTTAACCAACTGAGCCACCCAGGCGCCCTGAAGAAACGTGCTTCTAAAATGATTCATCCTCTAATGATGTGGAGAATGGAACAGTGTTCAGATCAGCTATTATATCTAGATCAGATATAGTGCTGCGTACTATAGGAGAGACAAAATATCCATGACCTGGTCCTTAGCCTTAAGAAGTGTATGGTCTTAGGTGCCTGAGAGGCTCAGTCGGTGAAGCGGCTGCCTTCAGCTCAGGTCATGACCCCAGGGTCCTGGGATCGAGTCCCTCATCGGGCTCCTTGCTCAGCAGGGAGCCTGCTTCTCCCTCTCCTTCTGCCTTCCGCTCCCCCTGCTTGTGCTCTCTCTCTCTCTGACAAATAAAATCTTAAAAAAAAAAAAAAAGAGGGCGCCTGGGTGGCTCAGTTGGTTAAGTGACTGCCTTCGGCTCAGGTCATGATCCCAGGGTCCTGGGATCGAGCCCCACTTCCGGGCTCCCTGCTCAGCAGGGAGTCTGCTTCTCCCTCTGACCCTCCCCCCCCCGCTCATTCTCTCTCTCTTTCGCAAAAATAAATAAATTGTTAAAAAAAAAAAAAAGGAAGTTTATGGTCTTTTGGAGGAGATAAGTTATATGAAACCCAGAAAGTTACAGTGATAAATGCTTGATTCATGGTGGTATGGAAACAGCCCTGAAATCAGATGAGTTCAACTCCTAATTCTGTCATTTATTAATTTTCTGACTTCAGTCAAGTTACTTATTTCCTTAAATGTTGGTTTCCTTATCTATAAAATAGGAATAACATCTACTTTTGCTGAGAAGATTCAGAGATGTGGTATTCAAAAATTATAGTACAACACAGTAGACATTCAGTAAATGTTCCCTTTTCTTAAGCCCTGTACCCACCCATAGAGCGGTACTTGTTTTGTTTTTTAAACAATGTATGACCTTAGTTCAGATCATGGTTCTGGCACTTATTGGCTATGTGACCTTAAGTAGCTTACTTAATTTCTTTGTCTCACTCTCTTGGGGGGCAGAAAAGGGAAGGGAAATTATACCTTGAGTGAGTGTTACGAGAATGAAGAGAACCTAGCAGACACGTAGTATCTAGCATGAAAGAGGCACACTAAGTAAATACAAGATCCATTTCTCTGGAATGTGATGCAGTATACAAATGTGTAATACAAATAATGCAGGCAGTGAGTGATGAAATTGGATCAGAGTGGGTACTATGGGGTGGAGAAAGAATAGGCTCAACATGTCATATTTTTCCATACTGTGACCTTATACAAGGTGTTTCTCTATGCTTCTATTTTTGTCTTTTTATAAGATGAAAACAATACAAAATATATCTTTGGATTGTAATGATGCTAACTTGAAGGTGTGACATTATTAGAAACTATGGTAGGGTCTCATAACCCAAAACATGATACCTTCCACTAGAAGTTATTCTTGTTCTAATAATACTTCTAATAGGCATTGTCACCCAAGCTCCAACTGAAAAGTTAATGTCTTTTCTATGAGTGGAGACCCCTGTCACAATCAAAGGAAAACCTAGATGCCTAAAGGGAAGGAAATCCATTTATAATGTGCGCCGTTATTTGTCACTTGAAATATAATCAGCAGAGCAGCAACCCAGGTCTTGTTGGGTATCAGTGGTGAGTGGTTTCTTGGCTAGAGAAGTTTAATTTGCAGGGCAAATACTAAGTACTAAATATTGACATTTCAGAATTGTATTGTTCAGAATGGTCATGAACTCAAAAGTCAACTGATCAAATCCTGGACATCAGCCTTCAAATTTTTGGAGCAATGTTAGATTTCCTGTGAAACTTCTGGCCTGAATTAGCTGCTGATTCCTAGTGTTTCCCAAGCTTGAGGAAAACGAAGAGGTAAAAAATAACACTTTTCCCTAGCCATTGCTCATTTGTCCCCCTTCTTTCTTCCAGATATTCCGAGTGGTGTGCATTTGTTTGGGTAATCCACCAGAGACATTCACCTGGGAGTATCGAGACAAAGATAAAAATTATCAGAAGATTGGCCCCATAACACCGTTGGAGTTTTACAGGGAACATGTCAAGCCACTCTTCAATATGGAAAATAAGGTTGGAGACTGGCATTGGCAGCCACTGGCTATTTACTTTCAAATACCTGTTGTCTACAAGGAAGGGTCTAAGATTCTTGAGCTAACATGCATGGTCATCAAACTGGACACTAAACAAACTATTTTCTCCTTTCCTCTTGAGGTATTTTATGTACCTAATGATATAGTCGGTCATCTGAGGATCGGTCACCTTTCCCCAGTGCTCCTCTTCGGAAACTTCTGACTATAGGCCAGCAGTCAGTTTAATTCCCACACACTTCCCTGATTTGGGCCCAGAATCAATCTCAGGTGCAAGACAAGAAAAGGAGATTAGGTGTTTCTCACCGTGAGTTCAGAGCATCTCTGTACCATGGGCCTCACTGGGGACTTTCACATGGAAAGGAGCACTGTCCCATTCTAGTTTTTCCTGCTCTCTTCAGGTCTTCTCCACCAATCTAGCAAGATGACCAGAACCACTTACTTCCTTGGCATTTTGACCCTCTTATAAGCAAGTGGCTTTGTTTTAGGAGTGGAATCTCAGCTTGATTGCTGTGTTGCCAGGAATTGAGCCTGTCTTATAACTTGAGAACAGGAGTCTTGGAGTGATGGGATCTCCATCTTGCCTTATTCAGTGCATGCAACTAATTCAGAATTAGTTTTGGGGCAGTTCTTGCCAGTAGGAAAAACAAGTAGATGCAGCTCCCAAAGTGTGTTCCTTGCACTAACTAGATTATGCAAGAATTTCTCTTCACATGACTTTGCCACCTTTTGTTTCTTTGTTATTTAGCAAGGTATTTGTAATGTTTTTTTCTTGTAGGCAGAAGTGATGAGTTTAATGCCCACATATGAATTTAGAGGAGAGGTGAAGCCTTGTTTGAGGTTCCTGGTTTTATGTTCTAATCAACATGTTATTAATCTCAATAGATTTGTTTAGTGAATGACCCTCGGCCACAGCACAAGTACAACAGAGTTTACACAGTGGACTACTTAAGCAATATGGTTGGCGGGAGAAAAACTCTATATAACAACCAGCCCATTGACTTCTTGAAAAAGATGGTCGCCGCCTCCATCAAAGATGGAGAGGTTGGTAACGTTTCTGTGTCTTCCCCATTGGGGTTAAAAACCTCTTCTCCACTTGTTTGGTGTAAGAGGAAGACAGGATTTATGTTGACTTTCTTTTTTCCTCTTTCCTCTATTTCTAGGCTGTGTGGTTTGGCTGTGATGTTGGAAAACACTTTAGTGGCAAGCTAGGCCTCAGTGACATGAATGTGTGAGTACAAGAAATTTAAAATAGAAAATCATCTGTGGGCTGTTGTTGTTGGAGTGCACTCTTGGTACGAAATGACTTAGCTGAGGTTCACCCGAAGATTAAGGTTGGCCTGAGGGTGGGTCTCTCTCTTTCCATCTTGTAGAGTTTGAGGACTCATAGCATAAACTCCACATAACGTATATGCTGTAACCTGGGAAGTCAAGATCATACTTCATATTTAAGTTGAAGTTGTTGCATGTTCCTAAAAAGCCATCTTATATGAGAAAAACACTTTAAAAAAAAATTGATTATTGTATAAATCTGCTCAATACATTTGAGATGTAATGAAAGGTTTCCCAGACTTCTTGTTTGCTATTTCATCCTTCTTAACTACTACTCTTACTTTGATGCCTTATGTATTTTGTCTTTATGACTACTAGGACTAATTTGCGTGCATACTTTAAAGCATGCCTCCTGGTTGTTTATGGCAGTGAAGGTTCATTTGCTAACTAAATCATACAAAATTCCTTGACTGTTAAAATAAACCCCTTTACGGTTTCTTACCGTTACCTACAAGAAGTTGAGTAAATAATTAAGAACAGAGAAATCTGCTGAAAGAGAGAATTCATGAATTTTTTTAACTTTGACAGTATTCTCCAATATTTTTGACATTATTTATTTAAATTTCACTATCAGTAGTGGTCTAAATGAGTTCAGAAACTGGGTGTTTCTGAACTGGGTGGTTCAGCTCAGGAGAGACTTTTTTTTTGAGAGGGAGGGATAGGGATGGGCAGAAGGAGAGAAAGAATCTTACGCAGTCTCCATACCGAGCACCAGCCTGATGCAGGGCTCGGGGTTCCATCTCACGACCCTGAGATCATGACCTGAGCCAAAATCAAGGGTTGACGCTTAACCAGCTGAGCCACCCAAGCGCCTCAGAAGAGATCATTTTTTTTAGAACTTACTTCAAAAGATTTTTTTTAAGGTTTTCTTGCCAAAATAACCAATACAAACTCATCTTGTCAGCCTTTGAGATGGGGAATTTGTTTAATTACTTCATATTTTCCTCAGTATGCTTGTAGCACATAGAGAAAGAAATCCCATTGAGAGACCAAATTCTGCATGTGCACCATATTCTCTGAAGAGCTGCAGCCCATATTTATTTGGAACTGTGGAGCTCCTTCAGTTTCTTTTATGTTCCTTTTACAACCAGAAGCCAGTTTTCCCCCTTGATTGTACTGTCTTTATTCTTTACTACCATTCTTTTTACAGCTATGATCATGAGTTAGTGTTTGGTGTCTCCTTGAAGAACATGAATAAAGCTGAGAGGTTGACTTTTGGTGAGTCACTTATGACCCACGCCATGACCTTCACTGCTGTCTCAGAGAAGGTATGACCCTCAGCATGCTTACTTCAGTGTTTGCACAGATGGACCTACATTCTCCTGTAGACTGTTATCTAACAGAGCTTCATTCATGTGATTTCTGTTAAAAGTTAGCTTCCAAGCAAGACACTGTACTTGCGTCACTTGGGGTTTGGCTGCATGCTCAGAGGTAATAAAAATAGGAATTTTCCATGAGGAACAGAATTTGGGTCGAAAGGGAGTAAGGAAGTAACAGCTCTGCTGTGACTTTGGAAGTTCTTGATGTGAAGAGAGGTCAGCAAGAGAACCTGGGGGAGAAGATAACTTCTATGTATAAGGAATTAAAATATGCTGTGAAAGTGTTCATATCTTGATGACTTATATTTTCAGACTTACCTTCTTTTCATTTATCATTCAGATTCTTCTGCAGTAAAATGTCAGTAACAGTAATCTATGGACTCCTTCCTTGCCCATTGCTGGATTTATACAGAGCTATTCAGGAAATTGGATATAAAGTATTTAGAATTTCCTATGAAATACTCTGAATAGTAATATCACTGTTTCTAGAACCTACTGTTGGAAACAATAACTGAAATTTTATCTTTCACAAATAAGCTTCCCCATTTCTAGGCTGTAGAGTGTATATTTCATTCCTGTGCTCACGGATCAAAGGAAAAAAAATTTAAAACTACTTTAATTCTTTACCACTACCAAAAAAAAAAAAAGTGTTCGTTTTCTAGTCTAATTACTGGAAAGAAAGTCACAGAATAACTACCTTGACAAGCAAAGTGTTAGAAGGCATTTTTCATAAAATACTATTAAAAAAAGGAACAAAATACTAAAGTAAATAAAATACTAGAATACTTACAATAAAATACTAAGTGGTTTATATTTTATATTTTTATATTTATTTATATTTATATGTTTGCACCTGCTGTATTGGATTTTAACAAAAGCTCCTTAAATTAAAGTTAAACTTTTAAATTATTTGGAGAATTATTAAAAAACAAAAATAAATGAAAAACCTGTAATTGCCAGGAGATGTTCAGTTTTTTTTATCATTTTCCATCTCTGTTACATTCCTAATTTTCAGAAATAAAAATCATACACACTGTGTCATTTTCTCTGGAACTTCCATTCTTTGACTGGTATGGCTTATAAACATGCCATTGTTTTCCTCAGGGAAATGGAGGTACTTTATATGCTAATAGTATAAAGCAGAATATATATTATCATAACTGGAATTCTATATTGAAATCTCTCTCTTCCCTCCAGTTTGGGTTTTTGACTACCATACTAATTTGTACTACGTTTGAATGATTATGCAAAGATAAATGCTAGTAGCTATATTCTGGGATATCCTTTATTGGTTGCTGATTTCTTGGAATCCCTATGATGGAGGTCCAGGTATAATTCCATATTATAGATGACACAGAGAACAGCTCTGTCTAGGTCATGCAGAAATTCATTGGCCAAGGAGAGGAAACATTTGCAGACTCATTATAGTAAATGACCTTAGGTGGTATAGATTCTAACAGTATATTTAAAAGGAAAGTAAAAATGTACTACAATGGGGGGAGTAGAAAGCCAAAACAGACATCTGATAGGCTAACTCCAGAATGTATAGTTTAATTATGTGATTTTGAAGGTACCTGGGGCCCAAATTAAGAGGTAGTACAGATAAGGGTGTTTGAAACTTGTTGATTTGATTGTTGGCTATTTCTGAGACTGAAAATTACTGAGATCTAAGAAAACTGCCAAGAGAAAAATCAGATCCCATGTAGATGAGACTCATGCAGTTATATGCAAGTAGGAGTTGACAGATGAAATCATTAGGAGCCAGCTCTCTTCTCAAAGATTTGAGTTGTTTTGACATCAGCAAATGCCCTGGGTAAATGTAAAAGATAAAAGTCTTCCCAAATGGAGCCTTCCTCTTGTCCTTCTCTGTGTTACTGTAGTAAAGGTTATGAATGAAGGTTATCATTAAGTGTCATTGTCCCTTTAAGAAGATTATAATTGAGTTCATTTTATTAATGAAGATAAAAGAGGGAGAACAGAAGAACTGTCTGGCTTTTGTTTTACGAAAGTAGTCTTTTTACTTTGGCTTTGCCATTCAGTCTCTATTGTATTAAATTCAGTATTTGTGTAACTGAATCAGTAAAAGCGCACATTTGGAGAGTATCATTACTTGGTTCCACTAAGTAGAAAATTAGGCAGTATGATGAGAATGTGTTTGTTTTCTTTTTAAAACTCTGACTAGGTCTTAGAGTCATTTCTAAAGTGAATACAGTGGGAAGCCTTTACAGAGAATGCTGATTGATTAAAAGCAAGGGTGCCTGGTTTCAGATGGTGTTCACCACTTTTAGTAATTTAATATTTCATATTGTCAGCCAAGTAGCAATTTAATATGCTTATTTTTGGTGTAGAATATAATGTAAATAGTATAGAATATAATGTAAATAGAGAAAATAGTATTTGTTGTTTTGTTACATGTATTGCATTTTTACTCCCAAGAGAGTTAAACCTCACTTCTACTAGAGTATCCCTTTAGTTATAGTAGAGAATATATGGCCCTGATCATGTATATCATGGCTGTATAGAGAAGACTGTTTCTTCTGAGTGGCTGAAGAAGAGCTAAAATTACATGACACCTCAGCAGGAGGGATCTGTTTCAGACTATACATTGTTATCCACTCTTTTGCAGGATGATCAGGATGGTACATTTGTGAAATGGAGAGTGGAGAATTCATGGGGTGAAGATCACGGCCACAAAGGTGAGCTTAGTCTGGTAATGCTAACTCAGGGTGACTGGAGTCTGCGCTACTCTCTGCCTCCTAAGAGATACGGGTAAAAAGCTGCCCTAGTGTGTAGCATTTTTCAGTAATTAGTCCATTAGCTAGACTATTCTACAGAAAATCTGAGGATCTCGTTTGCCTCCATGATCCCTATGGCCAGCATGTTGTGCCTGAACCCACAGTTGATTCTGAGACCAGTATATGCTGGCATTCATTCCAAACCATGTTGACCCTACTAGACCTCTTTGTACCAGAACCACTTGACCAATGAGAAAGTTGAGTTTCCTTTGCCAGGATGCTTGCTATATAGCATTTGGTGGATTTTCATGTACTGCACTAACTCTCTAGAAAGTCAGAACCTTCCGAGGGGGAGAATGAGATTGGCAAGAAACTTTAGCCATTTATTGGAGTCTCCTTAGAAGTTGTGAAGTCCAAAGAGCAGAGGAATGCTCTGGTTACCGTTTAGAACTGTTCTCTTCTGACATATCAAAACATTGGGCTAAAAGCTAACAGGTAATATATGAGTTATAGAAAAGTAGAAAATATATATATAAGCAAAATGAAGAAAATAAAAATTTAAGGTAATCCTATCACCCAGAGATCACCATCGATTAACAGTTTAGGGTATATTCTTGCAAATTTTTTTTAAAGATTTTATTTATTTGAGGTGGAGAGAGAGAGCACACACGTGCACGCACAGGAGCAGGGGGGAGGAGGCAGAGGAAGCGGGAGAAGCAGGCTCCCCACTGAGCAGGGAACCCAACACGGAGCTCCATCCCAGGACCCTGGGATCATGACCTGAGCTGAAGGCAAATGCTTAACCAACTGAGCCACCCAGGCACCCCATATTCTTGCAAATTTTTGAGACCATACTTTTTAAAGACAACTTTTCATAGTAGATGAAACCCTTTTAAGGTGTTTTTTAAGATTTTATTTATTTGAGAGAGAGAGAGAAGGAGTTGGGGGGGGGAAGAGGGAGAAGCAGGTTCCCCGCTGAGCAGGGAACTTGATGTGGGGCTGGATCCCAGGACTCTAGGATCATGACCTGAGCCGAAGATAGACGCTTAAGCGACTGAGCCATCCAGGTGCCCCTGAGGTGTTTTAATGCCTTAATTTTTAGGGTTTCTTTTTTTAAAAAATATTTTATTTATTTATTTGACAGAGAGAGACACAGCGAGAGAGGGAACACAAGCAGGGGGAGTGGGAGAGGGAGAAGCAGGCTTCCTGTGGAGCCGGGAGCCCGATGCGGGGCTCGATCCCAGGACCCTGGGATCATGACCTGAGCTGAAGGCAGACGCTTAACGACTGAGCCACCCAGGCGCCCCAATTTTTAGAATTTCAAACCCAAAGAGGCAACCACCATAGAGTATTGGGCGAGAGAGCATGTACATGCATGTGTGTTTGTGGTATTTTGTAGTAGCTCCTTATCAGAGTCCATATTCTTAACATTTAGCCAGTGGATTTTGGCTAGGAAAAATGCAATAACCACAGCTTACTAGACTAGCTAGAAGACAGAGAAGAAGTAGGGAGGGAATCCTGTGAGAGATACCCAAACATTTGGAATCAAACTTCAGCACACATCCCACCAACCAAGGATCAGCCAGAAATGTCCTTACTAAATAAGGAAAAGAAAATAGAGATCTTAGCAACTCTTTGCCTGTTGCCCGTTTAGATAGTGATTTCCCAGCTGTGTTTGTCAGCCCTAGGATTTCCAAGGGTAAGAGGTTGGGGGGTGGTGCAGGTTTGGAGGTGAGCTGATGTCATTTATATTTGAAAACTACTGTCTTAGAAGAGTCTATTAACCTCTGTTTTGAACTTGACTTGAGTATGCTGTGATTCAGCAGCACAGGCCCAAACCTGGAAGCCATTTGATTTGTTGTTCTAAGTCTTTCCATCTCCCCATAATGTGATCCTTGGATTTTGGCTGACCATCCCTGGGATCTGCCATGAAACTCGGCAGCTCGTTGTTTGTAAACAAATACAAGCACTGTTAGTGCATTTCTTTCATCATCAGTTGGGTGTGCCCCTTCTGTGATTTCTGCAATTGTTCTGTGGTTATGGGCTGCTTGTTAAATTAACTATTATGAATTAAAGTGCAGTATATCTTGAAATTGGTGATTCCTTATATGATGAATTTTATTTTAAGACAAATATACATTGGGATTAGGTGGAGAAGGGTAGAAACCTTAACAAACTTAGCAGAAAAATCAAGATAACTCATGATTTAGTTACATCTGCAAATTGGTAGTAGTTAAGAAATGGGTGCAAAGGAATGACTTGTCTTGAATTGGAAGGATTTGATATTTGTAACATTTTAAAACCTAAGAGATTGTTTCAGATGAACCTCTGTACCTTCTGTTTCATTTTTGGTCTAATTTGGTCCCTGTAATTGGGTTTGTTATCATAAAGGTTAGTGTTTAGGATGAGCCTGGATCTGTTGGCTTGCTTCCGTGATATTTTTCCATCTGTAACAGTCACTCGGTTTGTAGATTAGTAGTGTGTTTTTTGTTGTTTTTGTTGGCCTGTCAATAACCAGTGTTGTGGCTTGACCAGCCCTTGTGGTTTTTATTCTGATTGCAAAATGCCCTTCAGCAATAACCAGGAAACTTTGAAAAAATAAAGATTTATTGCTTACAGAATCTGGAAATTACACAGTTCACCTGGGGCCACACATCGAGGTTGCGGGTAGACAGAGAGCATGCATGTGCCTGGAGTTCTGCTTTAAAGCGGGTTGAGGGTGGAAGACTAGGGTTTCGCAGGCTCACTGTTTATTGGTGAATTTAAAACATAAGAGCAGGAGCTTAAAGTGTGGGAAGAGAAGAAGCAAGTGGCCTAAATGGTCAGTTATCAGAATCAACTAGGATCTCTAAAACAAAGGAGCCTCAGTGGGGGGAGGTGGCCTGGCTCTTTATCTAGTCCTGTGGCTGGCGATGTGTTTATTTGAGTTAGCCATCTTTGCCCCGATGCCTTGGCAATCAAAGCTTAAGTCGGGCACTTGCATTACAAAAAAGAAAGAAAAACAGCTATCAGGGTTTACACTACGTGGTGATATCCACTTAACGCATGTTAAGTCTGGCAAATGCTCTGTTTTGTGTAGTGTGAGTTATTGTCTTTATTACTTTGAACCTAAATACCTACTCCTTTATTTTTTTAGATTTATTTATTTATTTGAGAGAGAGAGAGAATGAGAGACCTCGAGAGAGCAGGGAGGAAGGGCAGAGGGAGAGGGAGAGAGAATCCCAAGCAGACTCCATGCCACGCACAGAGCTGACGTGGGGCTCAGTCCCACAACCCCAAGATCACAACCCCAGCTGAGACCAAGAGTTGGAAGCTTAACCAGCTGTGCCACCAAGGCGCACCCCTAAATACCTACTCTTAAAGAGGATTCTGGAGCACTTTGTTATTTTTTTTTCCATTCAACTATACCTCTTTAAAAGTTTTGTTTTTGCTGACTTACTAATTCCATTATGCTGAGAGAGCTGAGGTCTTGATTCCTGTGATCTGCCTGTAATCCTTGGTGAAATCTTCAGCTATCTAGTTAAGGTTAAACTAACTTTTTTGTTGTTCTTGAATAACTGAGCAAAGCATTTCAGTAGAGAACTAAAAGATATGAGCTGAGTGGGGGTAGGGAATAGTTCATTTAAAGCCAAAATAAATTATTTTCATGTATTTCTTAGTAATATTGGGGGGGGCAAAGGGAGAGGGAGAAAGAATCTTAAGCAGGCTCCACGTCCAGCACGGAGCCCGACGTGGGGCTTGGGGCTCTATCTCACGACCCTGAGATCATGACCTGAGCCAAAATCAAGAGATGTATGCTTAACTGACTGAGCCACCCAGGCGCCCCTTAGCAATGTTCCTTTTTACTTAACGGGAAAGAAGGAAAGATCTAACTTAATTAGCACACTTGGCCTGACCTGAGTATGTGTAGTATGTTATTATGCTGACGATAGGTCTTCACCCCAGTGAGGCCCTCCTGTCTGTCAGCCTGGTGGGCACTGGCCAGCGTGTGTGAGGCAGAACGTGTTTGTGCTCTCTCGGGAGACAAAACAGTCTTAAACAGCAGTGCTAGGGTTTTGTTTCTGTAGATAACATTGTTAACAGTTTGTTACTATTCTCTTTGGGATTTCTGCCTGTTAAGATTGATGGTTTCTGAAAAAGCAGTGTTGATGATACAAGCTAGATATAAACACAGCAGATACAAACACGCATGCTGCCCTTGCCCTCTGCCCAGGCCTGCC
>NC_138383.1:37832662-37850868 GCF_054177405.1 Leptonychotes weddellii | reverse complement strand
CATTGGTCATGTTCATGGCCTTTCTTACACAGAGCTGACTAAGTAAATCGAATAACCTGTTTACCAAAATGGACAAAAGTACCTTCTGACCCCAAGAGACATAAAAGGAGGAATTAATTCTTGTCTTACTGGGCCCAGTGGGTTACTTCCTATTGGCGAATTCCAGTATTCTTAGCTGGACTGAAAAGTGGATACATATCTAACATGCTGTATTAGCAACATGGCTTTCTTTCTTCACCTGCTTCTTAAAATACTTGGCTGTGCATTTTTTTTTTTTTTAAGATTTTATTTATTTATTTGACAGAGACATAGCCAGAGAGGGAACACAAGCAGGGGGAGTGGGAGAGGGAGAAGCAGGCTTCCAGCTGAGCAGGGAGCCCGATGCGGGGCTCGATCCCAGGACCTTGGGATCATGACCTGAGCCGAAGGCAGACGCTCAACGACTGAGCCACCCAGGCGCCCCTTGGCTGTGCATTTTGTACGTTTATGGATCATATCAGAAATGGAGGGGTGCCTGGCTGGCTCAGTCAATAGAGCTCTGACTCTTGATCATTTGAAGGTTTATGTTCAAATATAGCACATTGAGTTCAAGCCCCACATTAGATGTAGAGATTACTTAAAAAAAATAAAAATCTTAAAAAAAAAAAAAAAGGTGGATAGGGCACCTGCGTGGCTCAGTCGGTTAAGTGGCTGCCTTCGGCTCAGGTCATGATCCCGGGGTCCTGGGATTGAGCCCTGCATCGGGCTCCCTGCTCAGCAGAGAGCCTGCTCCCCTCCCCCCCCCACCTGCCGCTCTGCCTACTTGTGCTCTCTCTCTCTCTCTGTCAAATAAATAAAATCTTTAAAAAAAAAAAAAAGTGGATTTCACAACTGGAGGACGGAACAGACCTTGGGACTTGTTCCATTGTCTTTCATTTTGAAAAGTTGGTAGGCTTATTAGAGTAAAATAGTTTGTAAAACATTTAAGAATTTAAAATAGAGGAAATTACCTTTAGTGCGTCTCTCTTAGAAATTCACCTGAAAAGAGCATACTCTTTAAGCCAAGATAACCTGTAGGTCATCTAGCTAATAAGTGATTGAGCCAGAATTATAATTCAGACAGTGACACCAGAGCCTATTTTCTTAACCACGAAACTCTGCTTCCTCTCAGCTTCTCTGTCTAGTAGCATCTACTCCACTCATGGGAATAACAGATCAGTTCATGATCTTTGGTGATCAGAAACTAGTGGTGGAGGGAACATATAAAACTATAAAGGATCTAGAAACCTCATACATGTCCCATGCCAGGAGAAGGGGCTCATGGAGCACCATTTATGGCTGGGAATCTGAAGAAGGAGGGAGGGATGGGGTACCTGGTGAAGGTTTATGTTCAAATATAGCACATTGTGAGTTGGGCAAGTAAAAAACTCTAGCCACCTATTATTTCCCACAATTATTGTGTCCATGCTGCTTTATAATATGTTGGGGTTTTTTTTTCCCTAACTTTTTATCATGGATAATTTCAAGCATCTGTGAAGTAAACAATAGTATTAAGGAACTCCCCTGTGCCCATCACCCAACTTCAATAATTATCAAATTCTGGCATGCATATAACAAAGTGTTTCTGAGAATCAATAAATTGAATTCTTGGATGGTCTTCCTAATGAACCATTTTTATTATGGAACTTGACTTCTTTATGCTTGGTTCACTTAATCATGAGATATATTCTAGTTTTAAAGTCTGATATAGCACAGCCCTGAACTTGGAATTATCGTGACAGAGTTCTTGTCCATTAAGTCTAGTTTCTTAATATGTTAAATAATACAACCTTAAAGTGAGGGTAGGGAAGATATTATTTTCTAAATCTGCAGTGGTCACTGAAAGAAAATATTTCTTTTTTTTTTTTTTTAAGATTTTATTTTTTTAAGTAATCTCTACACCCAAGGTGGGGCTTGAACTCACAACCCCAAGATCAAGAGTTGCATGCTGTACCAACTGAGCCAGCCAGGTGCCCCAGAAAACAT
Source organism: Leptonychotes weddellii (assembly GCF_054177405.1). Lineage (NCBI taxonomy): Eukaryota > Metazoa > Chordata > Mammalia > Carnivora > Phocidae > Leptonychotes > Leptonychotes weddellii. Next base: position 37,848,864 of record NC_138383.1, on the reverse strand, counting down.
TTCTTTGAAAATTTTTGTCTCTCCTAGTTTTTATTTTGAATCAAGATTTTTCATTTTTCAAATTGCTTTTGTGCCTTTCAGATACATCAACATTTAAAATTGTTTTTAACCCACATTCTTCATCTTTTCTTACAAATAGCCTCTCTGTTCCTGATTTAATTTTAGTGAAATTTCTAGACTTCCTCCTAAAAGAGAGTCTTGATTTCCATCAAAGAGACTTTGACATATTAGAGATTAATCTGGAAAGAAATTTATGTGGCTGATTCAGATTATATCTGGACTTCTGTTGCTTCCTGAAAACTAACCTTACCAGCCAAACTATTCCATATGATTTTGGATATCTAGGCAAAAAAGTCATCATATCCTTCATCTAATGTTATATTGTGGAACCAGGAGAGACAGTTACTACTTTTTTGATTATAGATCCTGGACAGTAATTTAGCTCTGTATAGTTTCAATTACTCTATCAGTAACATGGATAATTTCTGTTTCCTTATGAGGTCCTACAGTTTGTCTATAGCCATCAAATGAAATAATGTATGAAAGCATGTTTCAAACTGTATGCTGCCACAGAACTCTGAAGAGTTTAGGAGTGCCTGGGTGGCTCAGTCGTTAAGCGTCTGCCTTCGGCTCAGGTCATGATCCCGGGGTCCTGGGATCGAGTCCCGCATTGGGCGCCCTGCTCAGCGGGGAATCTGTTTCTCCCTCTCCCACTCCCCCCTGCTTGTGTTCCCTCTCTTGCTGTCCTCTTTCTCTGTCAAATAAATAAATAAATAATCTCTAATAAGAACTCTGAAGAGTTTAATGAGTATTCCATATTTCTGTCAGGGGTACTCAGTATCATAGTTCATAGCATCTTTATAAGAATTCAAAATTTGCTGATGCATTTGTATTTTTCCTCATGGCATCAAGGTAGAGTAACTCAGGATATGAGCATGGGTGATTATACCCATGTGGTATGTGAAAAACTGAAACTTACTGAGAGGTTTTCACTTACTTGGATTGCACTGTGTCAGAGATAGAATTGGGATTCAGATTTCTTTTTTTTTTCTTTTTTTTTAAAGATTATTTGAGAGAGAGAGTGCACACATGCAAGTTGGGGGAAGGGCAAAGGGAGAGACTCTGAGGCACACTTCCCAAGCCTATCACGGGGCTCGATCCCAGGACACGAGATCATGACCAAGAGTGGGACACTTAAGCAACTGAGCCACCCAGGCTCTTTGACAGAGACAGCTTCCCTAAAAATGTTTATTACCTATAAAAGATAATGTATTATTTGCAGATCTGTTTGAGATTCAGTTTTGTGTATCAAGCACAAATAATGTAAATTATAGGCAATATTGAGCTGACTGTACTGAAATAAGAGAAAATTATATGAGCTAGAAGCAGAGGTTTCTGACTTTCTGGAAAGGGGCAAGATACAAATTTATGTCACCTCGGGGTTTTCATGGAAAAGTGCTGCTGTTATCACCTGGGTGTCAGAGTTCCTTCAGAGGGACCTCTCGTCCTCCATCTTTATTAACCAAAAAGCCTGCGTGACTGGGGCTGAAAAAGAGTGCGCATGAGTGGAACAGAGCAAGCGTGCGCTCTCAGGTTGACTGCTGCTTCTCTCTCAAAGTGTGTGACTAGGAAAGGGCTGCCGTTTGTGAGAGGGGACAAACTATGGCACCGTAGCTCCTTTTGACCTGTGACCAGGCCTCAGTCTCAGGGACAAATCTCCTCACACTCACATGGAGTTTTGTGCATGTGCTTGCTTTCTCCTGTGGGGAGGATCTACTGTGTTCACCTGATTGTCTCCAAGGTGTATTTGCATTGGTTTGAGAAGGATGAAGGGGAAACACTGGTGCCAGACCGCCTGGGTCCTGGCAGTCCCACCTGTTGGCTGTATGACCTTGGTCATGGTATTTAACCTTCCAAAGCTGTATGTTTCTGATCTATAAAATAGGGGTAATAATTGTACCTCCCTCCTAGGGTTGTTGTGAGAACCGTGCCAGGCATATAAGGAGTGCTCAAAAGTATTAGCTGTCGTCGTTCCGTCGTTACTGTTACCTGTGGACAAATGAAGGCAGAACAAGAAGGCCCCTTAAACTAAGTTCCCTTCTAGAGGAGGGCTGTTTAACTTGCCCACACCTCCAGTTTCAGACCTTGAAGAATTCAGGATCGTAGTGTGAGCACTGCGCTACCTCACCAGCTTACCGGATGGATGGCTCGTCAGGCGGGCTTAGTTTCATGAGAGAAAGCCGCGGAGGTGAATAAACCTAGTGCTGAGGAGAAACCATTAGCAATAGCTTCACCTCACATTTATCGATGGGATGCAGGGAACCGTGCACAGACCATGGTGGAATGAATGTTGGACCCTCCAAGGAATTTACACGCATTCACCAGGGACACAGGAAGGGGACTTGAAGAGGGCTGTGACGGGGCAGAAGTGGCATTCGTGGTGTGCTCCTCAGACTGTAAGATACAGGTTAAGTAGCCCCAGAAAGGCAAGAGAAGGGCCGATTTCTCCAAGAAGGCAGGTGACCGAGAAAGAGGAAGAGCTGGAGAGGCCCCCTCGGTGGGGAGGCGATAGGAGGACACTGAGGCTTGGTGGGGGAGGGGTTAGCGAGAAGTCGGGGGACTACATGGCGTCAGGGAGAACTTGGGGGTGAGTAGTGCTGCCGCGGAGCCACCAGAAAATGGGTCAAGGGAAAAGGGCTTGGGCGGCTTTTAGGAAAGAATGGCAGCCCAGCTGTCCTGTTCTACCACATCAGCAGCAGTACCGGGCCCTTCCAGTGCTAGGTGCAGTGAGGAGACAGGACGACTGAAGCTGGGACAGTTGAGGTTGTAAATCTCGCTCCATATATAGCGTTTGTAATCTATTATAAGAATAAGTAAAACATAAACACAAGAATAAGTGCAAAATAATGTAGGGGATAAATTGCAAGGTAGATGGTGAGTGATTGGAACTGTGAAGGCTCCTTAGTGAGTTTTCAAGAGGGAATGGAGTTTTAGGAAAGGTCCTGACTCTCTTGGAAAGGAAGTGGGAGGCCAGCCAGAGAAAGGGTAGCTGAAAAGAGGGTAGCGCTTGGCATGTGGAGCATGCTTCCGGTAGGTCTGAGGAAGGAGGCCAAGAAAGAGTGTGAACTTTTGAGGAGATCAGAAAGCTAGCTTTGCCTGAAACAGGAGCAGTGACAGAGAGGTGTCAGGGAGGTCATTGAGTTTCAGTGGGAAAACAGACCCTTGGGTGACATCTAAATCTTTCGTCTCCTGTCCATTGTTAGAGACCTGGCAGAATTGTGTGTGTTCTCAGGCTCGTCTGGATCGTTCCTACTGGTCCAGGGACTTCTCCAGAGAAGTCTGACTGGTCGGTACGTTGCCTTCTCTCCTCAGCCCAGAGGCAGACAGGCTTCTTCTGGACTCCTTAGCAGAGGACACTTCCTCAGAAGCATATGCTTCTGCTCTTTGAACTTGGTTGTGATTTGATGGTTTAAAAAAATACATCCCATAAACCAAAACAACCTTCTTTCCCTACCATATTTTTCACTCTGTAAGTTCTCTAGCTTTTGTTTCTGAGAAAAAGCCACAGCTAATATCAAGCTGTAAGAATATCTCGTATCAGCAAAAGGTTCAGGAACGTGAATGTGTCCCCACCATACAGGCAGACTTTTCTGTTTACTCTGGAGGAAAAAGAAGCCTCTTCTCAGATCACTGTCCAATGTCTGTCTCATAAATGGTGCTTTTGGTTCCCTTTCTCTCTCTCTGATACCCAGCCCATCCTGTTCTGTCTTTGAAATTCATGCACCCGGAACACATGACGTCTCTTTGATTTAAAGATACAGAATACCTCATAAGCAGCCACTGGGCACATGACGTGACCTTTGATGAGGCATGTGTGAGCAGGGGGAGTCGGTGCCGGGCAGGTGCTGGAACTAGATGATGTGCTGTCACCTGTTGCCTTGGCCCCAACTGCCAAGTCTCTGAATGCTCTAGAGGAGGGGGCAAAGACTGAATCCGAAGACCTAGGTTCGAACACGGGCTACATGACTTTAGACAATTCATACCAACCCTTTCTGCCTTGTAGGGTTGTTGCAGGATTAAAATCAAAACAAAGACAGTGGGTGTGAAATTGCATTGTGAAATGAAGCTCCCTGCAGATTTATGTGTGTGCTTTTGTTTTGCTTTGCTTTCTAGAGTGTAATTCTTGTAATAAATCATAAAATCACGTTGTTCCAAAATCAGATTACAAGAAAGCATATAAAGAGAAATCTTGTCTCTGTCACTCTCCACTCCCTTCCCCTCTTTCAGGTTACCATTTCTGTTAGTTTCTCTTCGGTTCTCAGTGTGGTTTAGTGCATCAAAGTTAACACACCGTGTTACCCTGCTCTGCCTCCTGCTCTCACTTCCCTAAACAGCATGTCTTGGAAGCTTTTCATATCAGTATGTTTCCATATCAGGACAGCTTCATTATTTCCCATTGTCTGCATGTACCATAGTTTATTCAGCCAGTTCCCTTACTAATGGAACTTGGGGTATTTCCAGTCTTTTGCTATTACAAACAATATTGCAGTGAGTTAATATATGCACGATGCTTAGAGCAGTGCCTAGCATATGGTAAGTGCTAAATGAGTATTAGTTATTATGCATAAATACATACTATGTTCATGGAAGTACTGTACGTCTGTGGGACAGGGTTTCAGAAATGGCATTAGTGAAGGGGGCAAACGCATTTGAAATTTTTGTAGATATTGCCAAATTCCATTTCATTTTGGGGGAGGGTTGTGTCATTTTGCACATTTGCAACATACCCTATAGAAATGGAAGGTGTTGGGGCACCTGGGTGGCTCAGTCGGTGAAGCATTTGCCTTCAGCTCAGGTCATGATCCTGGGGTCCTGGGATCGAGCCCTGTGTTGGGCTCCCTGCTCAGTGGGGAGTCTGCTTCTCCCTCTCCCTCTGCCTGTCACTCCCGTGGCTTGTGCATGCGCGCTCTCTTGCTCTCTCTCTTTCTGTCAAATAAATAAAAATAAAATCTTTAAAAAAATTTTTAAATAGATAATTAAGCTTGTACAAAGATTTCGTTGCAAAAATATTTATAGCAGTGTTGCTTCTAAGCATGAAAAAACAAGCCAGACTTCATCAGTAGGGGATTGATTAAATTCATTTTGGCTTACTCGTCCAAACTCAGCATTTAAAAATTATGATGTAGATAGTTGTATTCTTTAATATGGAAAGAGATGAAGTGGAAAATAGAGCCTGTGTGGTACTTTGTTATAAAAGAGCATGTGTGATGTCTCGTTTTTGTTAAATGTATAGAGTCTACACGCAGAAACTTTATCAAAGGCTGCATGTAAAACCTAAACAGGGCTTATCTCTAGATGGTGGGATTGTAGGCAGTTCTTAAATTTATATTTCTCATCTCCTGCTCCTCATCCACTTCTTCCTCCTCCCCCTCATTTTCTTCCTTTTCATCTCCCTCCTCTTCCCATGTTTCCAAAATCGGTTATAATAAGTGTTAATTATTTGGGTAATCTTTAGGATTGGGAGTCAAAAAACCAATATAAGAATTCAGAAGTTTTGAGGAGAAAATCACCTACCCCGTTGAATAAAATTATCATTTTGTTATTTTTTGTAAGTTTTTTTTTCACCTGCATATCTAGATTTGTAACATAGTTGTAATTATGTAAGATATATTGTTTTTATATACTTTACTTTTATCGCTTAAATGTTTTCCATGTTGCTACATGGTCTTTGCAACTTCATTTTAAATGAGTGGCTAGTGTTCCGTGAAGTAGTTTCTCAGTATTTATTAGGAAGTTGGAAATATGAGACAAACGCCAGTGAGATTTTTGCTGTCCTTTCTTGGAGGCTTTCTTCAGCCTTGAGGTTATCACCATGAGGTGAGAGATGGGCAGTGACTTAATGAGGCCCCGGGAGTCTGGCCTCCTTAGGTCCGTATGCTGCCAGACGCATCCATCAGAGTGGAACAGAAACTTGATATTGTCGCACCTTTTTCAGAAATAGCCCCCAAAAAACACCCCACATTAACCACAAATCATTTGTCAGTGAGGTAAAATATCTCATAGAAGACAGCAAAAAATAGAAAATGTATCTAACTCATAAATGATAATATATCTAACCTTAATCAAGTCTGAAAGATTAAAATGTTAGATCTCTGGTAGAATTTCAGAAAACTTTTTTTTTTTTTCAGGTAAAGATCTTCTTCCCCTTAAACTAACCTGTTCAATACTATTCTGTTTCTGTGTGAATTTGGCCTAATCAGTCTAGAGTTGTATCAACAGACACTGCTTTTCCCTTTATAGACCAACACTACCCTTTCTCTTAACAAATACAGAAACATTGGCAGTTTTTTTGAGGGACTGTTCACTTATTTTATTTCTTTCTCATTGCATGTAAACAACACTTTAAAGCTTAAGCAAAATGTGATTTCACCTTAGTTCCTAAAGCTGACTTTCTGTTTCCTTAAATATAATATTGGGCTCCTTGTTGCAGACTTTTCTTTTCCTTCTTCCCTGGGGAACGCCTGTTCCTGGTGGCCAAAGTGCTTATGGGCTAGAAGCCGCAACTTTCTTCAAATCAAAATGGCCACTTTAAACCTACCTGAAAAAATAAACCTGCCTGAATGGGTACTTTGCTGCTGCCTTACACGGCACTCACTCGGGTTTCAGACATACTGATCCTAATCTCAAACTCCCAAGACACGCAGGATACAACAGTTAGAGCAGCCCCAAGTTCATTATCTGCTCAGGGTGCAATTACCTGGCAGCCACCTAGACTGTGAGGTTTTTGTGGGCCCCCAAAGAACTCATATCCTGAAGAGAGAGACTAATCAAGGCAGGTCCTCTAGGTAGGGACACTGAGAGGCTGGATTGCAATTGATAGGAGTTTTAATTTGTGAGGACTTAATCTCATCTGCTTTTGGAACAAGATAGTGTACATGTACTTCTTGTCCATTTTCTCTGTGCATTCTTTGAAGGCTCATTTGATGGTGTGACGATAATATTGTCATAAGGACACAGAACTTTATTGCATGAATCTGCCTCTGTCCTTCCCCTGCCTCACTGTCCGGAGCTACTCTAGGGATTTATTTAGCCTGCATTATGGGAAGGGGAAGGATGACTAATGTCTCAAATGGTGGGGTGTTTAGTAGTCTGGTTTCCTGCCCACTGAAAGCCCCTCTTGGGAAGGCAGATAATGAATTTTTCAGGAAGCAGTGACTTAGGATGCAGCAAGAAATGGTACTGGTTGGCCCTTCCGCTGCCCGGATTGATAGTTGGTATCGGTTGATAGGACTATCTGTCCGTTGAGAGAACTTAGTGGCAGTCGTGTAGGTGATAGTGCGGGCCGGGTCCTCGACTGATGGACACAAGCAAAGCCAGGGACTTCGGGGTATTGAATCAAGGCAGGAACCAGGCTGCAGCACTGGTTGGTCTGTGTTCCCCTTGCCTGTACCTTCGGTTGAGAAGAGGAGCGCTGGGTCAGGAGGCGGGCATCAGTGGACAGAGATGCATTCCCTTAGCCGACTTGGAGCCCTTGAGCACTTCTCCAGGGCGTTTTCTTGTGACAGTAGACATCCTGTGTCTCGGCTTCTGTCAGAGGTGAAGAGGAGAATTGGACACAGGTGACCTCACCAAAACAGTTGTGTTTTCATGTTAAATAATGTCCTCCGTGACACCATTTAGCTTACACAATTAGACTTGCCATCATGTTGCATTTTACTTACTTAAATCGGTCTGGCCTTCAGGGCGGCAGTCGTCAGTGTGCTCAGGACTCCTGCGGGTCCCTGGGGCCCTCTTAGGGGGGTTGCAAGGTCTTCCCTTCAACAACAGATCTGTATGAGGCCAGCTTTTACTTCCTCTCCTTCAGCCAGAACAACAGATTGCAACAGATCGAAGACAGAGCAGATACAAGAATTCTCTCTTCTGTGAAGCCAGACATTAAATTGTAAAACAAAGCCATTTTTCCAACTTAAGTTTATTTTGTCTTGGAGAATATAATGGCTTTTTCCTAAAAATATATTATTTCTATTCATGGTTTTTTTTTTTTTAGTTCTTATGAATTTGTATTTTTAACTTTGTATTTCTAACATGGTAAATATCGGTAGGTGTGACCCACATAAACAACTTTTTGGCATCCTCAGTCATTTTAAGAATATATGGGAAGTTTGAGAACTGCTGCACTAGAGGACTCCCTTGGAAGAAATACCTACATCTTCTTCCTTTCTCTTGGTCCCATGTAGTGAGAAATGATACAGCACAGAAATCGATTTGCACGAACACTTTGAGAGAAGAATGGCTCAAGCGTCTAGTATAGAACAGGGGCCGAGTATGGTGAGATGGTTGTGACGGTGCTGGGGATGCTCGCTCGTCCCTGTGAGCCCTTGGAGGTGTAGGTGCACACAGTAACCAGCGTAGATGCACGTTTTTGTGCTCCGTGCTCTTCCTTGACCAGTTCTTGTTTTAAATATACACACTTTAGTCTCTCACTTCGATTTTGCTCTTTATATTATCAGTGGCTCAAGTGAAACATTTTTCCCCCTGTTTAGGTTTGTTGGAAGTATGTTCCTGAAGGGGAATTTGTTTTGTCCTAGTGGAGCCTGAGATACAGTTTAGTCCTCCTAATGGGAAAAGGCAGGCTTCTAAGATGGGTAGATGATTCCTGACACCACGTTTTCCCTCAGCTGAGCTCTCCACCTGGGGCGTTTGTACAGTCCTACCCACTGGAGAGATCCATAAACCCTAGAGCCTTACTGAGGAAAAGAGGTCAAGATGCTGTCTCAGTGTTCAGTTCTGCCTGATCTTCACCACAGATGTTCCACTAGGAAAGCAAAGCCTGTGTTATCCTTTGACTTACACAGGATCACCTGCAAACAAGCGGCTACCTGGGAGTGATGACACAGCCCCATCGGGTTTCCCCTGACAGCTCAGTGGCTTGCAGGAATTTACAGTAGAGGGGAAGGTGGAAGAGCCAGTGATGCTGAGAAGGTGGGTAGGGTAGGAATGGAGCTAGTGTGCTTGCCCAGGCCCCTTGGCGTTGGCTCTGTGAACAAGAAGCCTTTCCACCTGTCTTCTAGGGTCACACACTCCTCTTCAGCCCACACAGCCTGGGCAGTGCAAGGGCACGGGATCTGCTAACAGTCTTAGGTCCGAGGCCCAGGTCTGAACCTCACCTGTGTGACCGGGGCATGTCACTTAGGTACTCTGAGCCCCCATGTTCTGACTGGTGAAATTATGGCCATGCCTGTCCTGTCTGCTTCACAGAATTGTTAGTAAGAATTAGGTTAAGTGAGGTTCTAGATGGGAAAGCTGAAAACCATGGGCAAATACAAGTTTTGTGAAAAGCTTCTTTATCGTGCCAGTAGGGCTTCTGCTCTTTGCCCCTTGCCCTCTGCATTCATGAGGCTTCTGTGCTTTTCTCCAGGTTACCTGTGCATGACAGATGAGTGGTTCTCTGAGTATGTCTACGAAGTGGTGGTGGACAGGAAGCACGTCCCTGAAGAGGTGCTAGCTGTGTTAGAGCAGGAGCCCATTGTCCTGCCGGCCTGGGACCCCATGGGGGCCTTGGCCGACTGATGCTGCCTCCAGCTCTTTCCTCCGGGACCTGAAGTAGCTGCAAAGGACAGATCCAAGGACTGAAGCCAAAGTTACCGGGTTCCCAAGGACACAGTCAGACTCTTGGATTTCTCCTCCAGGAACCTCTTTGGAGAAGTGCTTTATGATGAAACAAAATATTCTTAAAGGGGAAGATCAGGTCACACTATGTACTCTCCTCATTTCCAACAGCTCAGGATCTCTTAGCATTTTAATCAGATGTCACTGTTTGTCCTAACTCTGTCAAAAAGGTCTGGCTTCGTGTCTTTGAATAAGACAGGAGAGGATGAGCAACTGAAGAATATGGAGAGAAAATGGACCTGATGCTCCTTGTTTCTAGCGTAGAGTTGGGGGAGGGTTATCCTAAGGTTTGAGCTTTCAAACTGCATGCTGCCTGACAGTATCACTATCCTTCCTAGATGGCAGTCACTGAATTCAGGTTTTTTCAAGGTAATTGTACGTGCCTCTAATAGCCCAGGAATGGGAGGTTGATCAGGTCTGACATGATTCCTTCCTGTTGTTTGGAACTGTGGGAGAGCACAGCTCTACTTGAGTCAGGGGTAAGTAGAGGCTTAGAGAAAGATGAGTGTGAGAACAACCAAAACCTTATCATGATCTGAGTTATAATCCTTAGGGGGAGCTCTAGCCAAATGGTTTAACTTCTGCCTCTGGAATTGGGAGTTGGGTGGGCAGGAAAAGGTGATACCATTCTTTCTGACAACTAGATGGTGCTGAGAAGCTTTTGAATAAAACACTTTGCTAAATGAGAGTAAGTGGTTATTTGATCTATCGAAGAGTTTCTTTATTTAGCAACAAAGGAAAGTAACCAGGTGACTCATACTCCTCAAAATAGAGAAGCAGTAGGATCGCTCAGGGCTTCCCTGCTTCACCTTCTCTGTGGTATAGATGATCCTTCCCAGCCAGTGCTGATCCTCACTGGCTTCCGCAGAGGATGTCCAAGCACCACATCTAAGAGAGCTTGTGTCCCTGCCACTTAACCATTTTTTCATCCAGATCCAGGGTCGCTACAAGAGTAAGACATGAAGCTTTGCTGGTCCAGCCTTGGAATTGGCTGGAGAATATGTGTTTTACTGAGACTGGGTCTCCCTTTCACTGAAAGCAAATAAATATAGCCTCCTAATCAACATTTCCATCAGTGCCTGAGCCCCCTACCTCTGGCTTCCCTAGAATCTTCTCAGTCCTAGCAGGGGATATTGTCTGTCTTGGCACTTTCCAAGATAACATTAGATAAAGGCTCAAGCTTCAGTCGAAGTGTTTACAATATTGTTGTAAACCCTTGCTGTTCCAAGCAAGATAGATAAACCCATTTCTAGACACATCATGGCAAAACCCTAGAACAGATCTTAAAAGCATCCAGGAACACAGATTATTCCCTCCAAAGAAAAGACAATTAGATCGACGGCTAACTTCTCATCAGCAACTATGTAAGCAAGAAGACAGTGAAATATATCTTCAAGGTGCTATGAGAAGTTAACTGTGAACCTAGTATTCTATACTCAATGAAATTGTCTTTCAAGGGTGAAATAAAATACACTTTCAGTCAAACAGAAGGGAAGTGATCCCGTATGGAAGATCTGAAATGTGAGAAGTATGTGCATCGTCTAAACAAAAAGTGCCTGTAGGTAAGTCTAATAGGGTTTAAAGAAGGATGAAACTAAAATACATGGAAGAAGATAATGATAATTAGGGAGGTGATTGGACTAAACATATTCTTTGTCATTCAGGAAAAAGATAAGTATATCAATTAACTTTAGACCTTGGTATGTTAATAATATATCCTAAAATTTTCTAGATGAACTACTAAAAAATAAGCAGGGTATGGTTTCCAAGCAAGAAGGTAATCAATCCATGAGAAGACAAGATGGTGAGAGAAAAATTATGCAAGACAAATAGAGTGTCCAAAATAAGACGGAGATAAATCTAAATGTGTCAATAATTACAATATATAAATGTTCCTGAAAAAAGACAGATTGTCAAACTGGAGGTTTTTGGGTTTTTTTAAAGATTTTATTTATTTGAGAGAGCATGAGCAGGGGGAGGGGCAGAGGGAGAGGGAGAAGCAGACTCCCCGCTGAGCGGGGAGCCCAAAGCGGGGCTCGATCCCAGGACCTGAGCGGAAGGCAGACGCTTAACGGACTGAACCACCAGGAGACCCTCAAACTGGAGTTTTAAAAGAAACTCAGCCATAAGCTAATTATAAGAGACATCAGCACCCTGGGATATAAAAAGGAAAGATACATCAGGCAGATACTAACCCAAATAAATCTGGTCTGGCTATACTAATAACTAGCAACGTTAGGGCTGCTCTGAATAACCAAACAGACTGATGCCAGGGTATGTTACTCGCAGCCTCCCTGGAGTCCTGCAACATAGGGACCCTGGAAATAGGCTTTAAAACAAAAAGCATTACTAGAGATAGAATCACTTCATAATTACATGTTTACTTGATTCTCCAGAAAAAATACAAAGATTCTAAATTATAAATTAGTATGTACCTAATAACCTCAAAGTACATCAAACAAAAACATAACTATATGGCAAAATAATCCAGTATCCTAATGGAAGATTTTAATACACTTCTCAATTGTTGATCGATCAAGCAACCGAAAACTCAAGTGAGTATATAAAAGATTTAAGCATTTAGTAAGTTTGGTATAATGGATATCTATAGGACACCGCATCTAATAACTGCACATTCTTCTTGAGCACACATGGAACTTTTTCATGGCCATATATTGGGGAGTAGAGTCAACCAACAAATTTCCAAGCAATTAAGTTAGAAACTAAAATTAAGAGCTAACTAGAAGGCTCCTATATGTTTAGAAATTAACTCATAGGTCCAAGAAAAAATCATAAAGGAAATTTAACCTGAATAATGATTAAAAAAAATACTGCATATTCAAAATGACAGGTATAGTTAAAACAGTACATAAATTTTAAAAGCCTTAAAATTCTATTAAAATTGAAGAAAGACTGAAAATTGAGCTAAGCATCAATGTCAAGAAATTAGAACTACAAAATAAACCTGAAGAAAGTAGAAGGAAATAAAATGTATGTGCAGAAATTAAAGATAGGATCAACAAAGCCATAAGTTGCTTCTTTAAAAAAAAATGAAGTAAATTAGCAGATCTTGACGAGACTGATTAAAACACAACAAGAAATTAAAAGGAGGATGCTATTCTAGATACTGCAGATATTTGAAAACTGGGAGATACACTTAACTTTGTTTAGAAGACCTAAATCCACAACCTCCAGAGCAACAGAAGAAGAAGAATAAGCTGGAAAGCAGACAGAGGCGTTGAAAGATTTAGCAGAGCTGAAAAAATTGAATCCTCAGCCAATGGTGGAGACAGCCGGTGCTAAGCAAACCAATTTAGGTTGCATAATCCCCCGAATAAGGCAGCTCCAGGTAGCCATTAAGGGAATTGGGAGCGAAAGGAAGGTTACTGGAGGGTTGAATGTCTGTTAGATCCCCTCCCTAATTTGGGCAGCTGGGTGACTGTCCCTGCCCTGCTCCCTCAGCCAATTCAAGATTTATTCTCGAGAGAGAGAGAAACCGTTTGTGGTCTGGAGGTCATTAACATAGCTGAGGATGAAAGTACCATAAGAGGGCTGAGTATTTGCTTTCTGAATGTTCTCTGTCATCTTGTGCTCCTAGAACTCTAGTGCCCAGCAGGGGCGCCCGGGTGGCCCAGTCAGTTAAGCGTCGTCCATCAAGAGATGGTTTCAACTCAGGTCATGACCTCAGGGTCCTGAGATGGAGCCCCATGTCAGGCCCTGCGCTCGGTGTAGAGTCTGCTTGTCCGTCTCTGTCTGCTCCTCCCGCCTCCCTTGCTCTCTCTCTCATAAATAAACTTAAAAAAAAAAAAGAACTCTAGTGCCCAGGAGATTGGAAATCTCTGGGGAATCTTGATTAGCCCAAAAGGAAAGCTATAAAGAACTATTATGGCATAAAACATTATTTTATGAGACTGGCGTAACTCTGTCAAGGATAGTAAGAGAAAAAATTACACGTAAATCACACCCATACACAGAGATGCAAAAGTCCCCAAATTATAAACCAAATCCACCATATGTAAAAAAATAATCCTCATAACCAAATATTTAATAAAAGCTATTTCTCAAATAAAATTAGGTTCACGTGGGGAGAAACACAACATTGCCTATGTCTTCTCTGCTGAAGAGGAAGGGAAACGGGTCAAAGGACTAGCCAGAGACCTGAATTGGAGGACCTTGCTCATACTTGGGGGACTGCTGAGCGCAGAAATAGGGAGCTGTGGCTGGGCACTCTCTGACTGCTACTCTGACCCCTAGAAAAGTCCTGGCCGGCCAGGATGACTCTGGAGACATGCAGAGTCATACCGACCCCACACACCCCAGAAGCCAGGCCCTGATAATGAGCCGTGCCTTCATGTGGTCATGGACCCATGTGCCTGTTCCAGCTCGTCCTTAAGGAGCAGCTTGATTCTAATTTGCTGTCGGCAGCTCCAGGGCCCTTGCGCTCCAACGAATTCCTTCAGCTGCGCGGTGCAGGCCAGCGCTGCTGCTGACCACGGCCACAGCCCCTGGTTAAGCTGGACTTCTTTAAGTACTTCCAGATGAGCATTCCCATATTTAGGACAACTTGTTCGAACCGTTGTTGTCCTCCATGACGCTGACTCTTCCTTCCTCCCTGAGGTCGATGATAACAATTTGATTGAAAACTAGGAATAAACCAGCCAGAGTTGTTTTGTTTCCCTTTTTTTTTAAGAGAAAGAGAATAAGGGGTGGGGGGGACGTGGGTACAGGGGGAAGGAGCGGCGGGGGGGCAGGCAGAGGGAGAAGGAGAGAATCTTAAGCAGGCTTCACACCCAGAGTGGATCCGCTCCATCTCACGACCCTGAGATCATGATCTGAGCCAAAATTGAGTCGGATGCTTAACCAACTGAGCCACCCAGGTGCCCCTTGTTTCCCTTTTCAAATTCAGCCTTTTCCGCATTACCACAAAGGGAAAGGAACAAAGGGAGGGAGGGAATGTTCAATTTGCACCAGCTGCAGTTCTTTGGGAACAGAACTGTGAAGACGGGAAGCCCCTATACTCCTCTCGGTACAGTTTGAATACCAGTTGCTCTCTTTTATGCTTTGCTTACTCCTCTAGAAAAACTCTAGTTCCATAACTCCTCTTGAAACGGATGGAGTGCTCCTGGGAACCATCTCTCGGCCTGCCCCGTGACAGTTTTTGGTTTTATTATTTATTTTTTTTTTAAGATTTTATTTCTTTATTTGAGAGAGATGAGTGAGAGAGAGCATGCACAAGTGGGCAGAGTGGCATGCAGAGGAAGAGGGAGAAGCAGGCTCCCTGCTGAGCAGAGAGCCCAATCTGGACCCTGGATCTGGACCCAGGACCCCGGGATCATGACCTGAGCTGAAAGCAGACGCTTAACCGACTGAGCCACCCAGGTACCCCTGGTTTTATTTTTTAAAATCAGCTGCAGTTCAGGGTAGGGCAGCTGAGACAAGGTGGGCTTATGGTAGAAAGTACCAGAGTGTGTTTGACTTAGCGTTGCGGCCTCCCTGCATCTCCCCTGGCCAGGGACCTTAGAGGTTACCTTGTCCAATCGTGTCCAAAACAGTCAAGAAATCCTTGGAGTTTTACTTGGAACGTTCATCGACAGGAACACAGAGCCTCCTCCCTTGTGGCCTCTGCCCACCTCCACAGACTCAACTTGCTCACTTCCCTTCTTGTTCACTCCACTCCTGCCAACTCCTTTCTCCCTATTTTGTCCCTCAGACCCACTGAGCTCACTCCCACCTCCTTGCTGTTCCTCTTCCTAAAGCTCTTCCCTCAGGTCTTTGCATGGCTGGCTTCTCCTGACTCTAGTCATGGTGCCATGTCAGGACCATCCTGAACACCTTACCTGCATAGTCAGCCTCCCCGCCCCACTGCCTCTACCACTTCCACGCCTGTCCCCCTCTGCTGTGATCGGGGCCTGCTTTCTTCACAGCACTCATCACTTTCTGAAATGATCCTATCTCTTTATATGTTTGTCTGTTTCCCCCAAGGTCGATACTCCCTGTCAGCTCCCCAAGGGCAGGGGCTTTGACTTGCTCACTGTTGTGTTCCCAGGCCGGGCTCATGGTAAATACTGACTGGCTGGCTGACTGAAAATGCCCTATATTCTGACAGCTATACTCAATTAAAAGTTTATACATAGCTCCGAAGTCTGCTTTCCTATACAACTTGCTCAACAGGAACAAGTAGCAGGAGAACAAAGTCTCTGTGATCTTCATTCCAGTGCTTCACAGAAAGGTTTAGATTTCATGAAGGTGACTTACTTGAGGGGAGTAGAAAAAAAGGGGGAAAACCCACAAAGTTTTATGTCACTTTTCTCACTGCCTGTACCTTTCTCCTTTCTTTTTTTTTTTTTTTAAAAGATTTTATTTATTTATTTGAGAGAGAGAGAATGAGAGAGAGCACATGAGAGGGGGGAGGGTCAGAGGGAGAAGCAGACTCCCCGCCGAGCAGGGAGCCCGATGCGGGACTCGATCCCGGGACTCCAGGATCATGACCTGAGCCGAAGGCAGTCGCTTAACCAACTGAGCCACCCAGGCGC
>NC_138383.1:37805747-37832162 GCF_054177405.1 Leptonychotes weddellii | reverse complement strand
GGGCAAACTGGATTCTGTAGCTAGTTTAGGAGGCTATCTGCATTGACAAGGTTGATTTCTGTAGGTAGAAAATACATTCCACGTTCCAAACAAGCAACTCACAACTGAACGTTTGGAACACAGACCATTGCTGGGTGTGCCTGCTGGTACTTGTTTCAAAGTCTAAAAGCACAACCTGTCTTTTTTAGTCCAGAGTCCCTGAAAATGATTGTTGTGACAGTCCTCCCTCCCCGCCCTCAAGATGCACAGCACATCTTCCCGATGGGTGAGGGGTGGGGAGGGGCACCTGAGAAAGGGACCCGGGGAATGAAAGGGTAGCGCCTTACCTGAGGCTCAAAACCACCAGCACGGCGGCTGGGGCTCCCCGGGCCCTGCACCCAGGGAACCTGAAATACAACCTCTGTGCTGGCAGCTGTGCAAGTATTTGAGCCCAGAGATGTATGAGGAATGGCCCCTGCTGCCAGGACATCCAAAGCAAATAGACATAAAAGGATAACTAATGATACACAATAATCAGGGGCGAATGACATATTAGTAATCGTACAGCGTGGCGAGAGATCATTTGGGCTGGGGTGATGAGTGAAGCTTCATGGAGGGGGTGGATAGAAACTTAAGCCAGGCCTCGAAGGATGCGGGATAATTAGGGGCAGCAGCGCGGCGTGGGGTAGGGATACACTTGGGCGCGCTGGGTGGCCCACCTGCCCCTGATGACCTGGGGTGCCTGTGAAGCATGCAGCACCCACATGGATCTCTTGAATTATAATCTCTGGGACAGCAGCCCAGGAATCTGCTGTTTACAATTTGCCAGTGACCCCAAGGAGAGGAGCTGATTGGGAGGAACAAGCACAGTCAGGGAGGGCCTGTGGAAGTGGGGGAGTCGCTCGCGTCTGGGCCCCGGTCCCCCTGGTGGGGTGTGAAGCCAGAGGGCAGGATGGGCTGCACACGTGTGGTGGCCCAGTGGCCATCAACGCCCTGTCATTTACTGATGCTCTCCACGTGCGAGACACTGAGAGTCAAGATAAATAATCCATTGTCCATTTGTCCAGCCTCTGGAGCGATGGGAACCACACCACAAACGGCTCATTCTCTCTATCCGACACGCTGTGTGCAGAGAAGTTCGAGGCTCCCAGGCAGGGAAAGTTCTGGACAGAGACCCTTGTCCTTTCTCAGGATAACTGGCCCAGATGACCCTAAGGATTATAGACTATTTAATCCCTCTCCAAAAAATTGAACTATCTCACACAAAGAATTCTTTGGGTGGGAAAGCGATGTTCATTTCTACCTCTTTTGTCCAAAAACAGGTGGATTTTCCCTGCCCTCCCCATTCACACAGTGAAGTTTGTTTTGTTTGAAAGGTGAGCCAGGAGTCCCTTTGGATCCAAATACAAACCACCGTCTTACGCTGCGGGCAACTGTGAGTCAGAACCCACTCACATCCGGGCTCCTGTGACAGAAACCGTGCAATAGGAACAAAAGGAAGACTTGTAGACTCTGAAGGCACCTTGGGGCTAGAAATGTGAGCCATCTAAACACGCTGCTCAGGTCAGCAGAAGGCTCCGGTGACAATAGGATGCGCGACAGGGATTTGGAGCACCACCGGCCTCTCCCTCCTTAAGCCTAAGTACTGAGCCTGGCCTTGTACCATGAACTTCAGATGGGCCGAACTGCACCTGCCTTGCCGCCAGGAGCCTGGCCCGTAGTAGGCATACAGTATGTCTTTGCAGAATTAGTGTTGCCAGGCTCAGGGCTCCCTGGCAATGGGCACCAGAACTTTGTAATTGCTCTCGCCCTCGGGGAGGTGTGTTGGGAACTTCAGACTCCCTCTCTGAAGAGAGAAGGCACATTGCCACTTGGCTATCTGATCTATAATTAATCTGTTCTCTGTGGTACACCCATCATTTGTGCTGGGTTTGGTTTGGTTTTTGAAAATGAAAACCAAGTGTCCTGAGAAATGAACTCACTTTGATCTCAACAAGCGAAGTCAAAGTACAGACTTTCTCGAGTGTTTCTGCTTAGAGCGTGCTGAAAGATGTGCAACAGACAAGTCGGGTCACGGACATTTCCAAAGGTCTGGGTAGTTTCGTGACTAACCGTAATTACATGCTTGTTCCGAAACCGGTTCCCCTGGCTACAGAGACAGAGTTTGTGGGAAGAGGAATGGAGGTTTGATCAGAAGTTGAAAGAGGGGTTGGGGGGTAGGGCGGGGTGACTTAGCCACCCCCCACCCCCTGGGGTTAAGAGGGAGCAGGAGTGTGAACCGAAAGCGCGGGCTGTCAGCCCACCAGGGACTCACTCCCCTGTGCTGCCCGTGTGCGGAGAGGTGGGATTAGGGTCCCATGTGTCATGTTGTCATCCCACCGAGCAGCAGGGTGACGTGGTGCCACCCCCAGCCTGTCACCTGCTCAGCTGGGTGCAAGAGCCAATGTTCAAGGTGCAAAGGAAGGCCTGTGGGGCTTTCTCTGGCCACAGAGAAACTCAAAGGCTGCCTGGAGGAGGTCACAGCTGTAATATTGACCTCGTTTGCAATCTCTACCCAGCAGGATAAAAATATCTTTTAAAAAAGAAAGCTTTTAAGAGAACATTCTTAGAAGCCAATTTTCTTAACTCTTACTTCTTTATTCCCGGGGCAGCCTGCTCTCAACTGTGATCTGCGGGTCTCAGTAGAAAAAGGTGGCCCGTGCTCCGTAGAATCGGAAAAGTAGGAGAATGGGAGCCACGGGCAGCGTCCTGCCGGCAGGAGGGGGTCTGGGCCAGGCCGTGGTCTCCTAGCCAACTGGATGAGTCACCGGGAGGAGCTTTCTTCCAATTGGGAGAGGCAGAAAGAAAGGAGATGTGCGTCTCCTGCCCATTTGGTGGCTTTGGGTGGCTGTAACTTAGGTTTGTACCCCAGGTTCGGGTATCAGGAGTGCTAGAGAGCGGAGCTGGCTGGAGAGAGACCAACCTGAAGTCATGAGTCCATGGAGGATCCCCCTTGGCAGGCTTTCTTAGGACTTGGACCATTTCAGCCTGTTGATGCAATTAAAAAAAAAAAGTGCTGGGAGATATTTTAGGAAACAAGGTCTTTGTAATACTCAGAACAAAAACAGAGAAGCATGCATTATTCTTCTAGGAGCTGCTCAGGACAGGTGCCAAGAAATCAAGATCAGTTGCCTTAGGGGACGAACCCCTGAAGATACGGAAGAACATATACGGAAGAACAAAGAAGTTCACCAACACACACACATTTTGCATCTTCCCTGCAGGATGCCCCAAGGGAGAAAGTACAGGAAACCTAGAACAAATCACTTGACCCAGGCATGAGGAAGGTGACAGAGTCACAAGTATGGCTAAGTGTTTGCTCCCCCCACCACGATATTCTTCAGAGATGGGTGACGTGTCCCTCCCATAGACCATGGGGGACGTGCCACAGAAAGATTGGATGGTACAGCTGCTCTTTGAGCTGCAGTTTTTTGTTTTGTTTTTTAAGTCTTCTCTACATCCCACCTGGGACTCGAACTCACGACCCTGAGATCAAAAGTCGCACGCTCCACCCACAGATCCGGCCGGGCGCCCCTGAGCTGCAGTTTAAATGAGAGCAACAATGCGGTATTCCAGATAAGAAGAAGTTCCTACAGAAAACTTTGGGTAAAATTTTGAAGGTGGAGAAAGAAAGGTGGGGGAGGGGGAGCCTTGGTCACAGGCTGGCTCAGCCCATTGGTACCATCGGGCTGCACGTGGTAAAGCTCTTTATCTCTGTCATCTGGCCTTCAAGTTCTTCAGTGTTCAATGCGGAGAACATGCTGTTGTTGATAGAGGCTGAAGGGAAGTGCAGAGGCCTTCTTCAAACAACACAACCAGAGACCACAAAGTGCAGGTTTAATTTAGCTGTGTATTTAAATACACTGACACCTCATCATCATCTCTCAAAAAAATAATGAACTTGAAAAAAAATCCCTCAGCCTGGCACATGGTTACTTATGGTGGATGAGAGAATGTGTGGTTAATTTGAAGAATCCACGGAGGGGCCAGGGGAGGCTGGAGAGCAGCATAAAGATGAGCACAATGGGGTTTTATCTAGATCACGCTTTATCAGAAATTCATGTTCTTCTATGAGTGGTGTTTGCATCCTTGAGCCCGGGGTAGGGTCCGGAGGTGGGGGCCAAGCAGCTGGATAGGGTAGAACCCAGGACACCCACCCCATCTCCTTACTTATACACATACACACCCTAGATCCATAGAGCTGGTATCTCTCTTGTTGCTGGAATATTTTCAGCAACAATCAATCCCTTTAAAATTTTTATTTTCTACTTTACAGAAAAAAAGAACCCAATGAACACAAAGCTCTAATTACTTGCATCCCCTCGTATTCATTGCTCATCCTTGCCAATATTTTTGTACACAGTCACCGGTGTGAATCTACTTTGTGTTCTAATTTTCCGCTACATTTTTATCTTCACATTTCCACCTGTGGATAGTTAAGTTCTAGTCACTGAAAGCCCCAAAGAGGTAGGAGACAGACACTGCCGTTTTTTATTAGCTTCCATTTCTAGCCATCCTCCAACTGTTGGATTTGAAGGGGTGATATCAGATCTTTGCAGCTGTGACTAGTGCTAACAGTCATCCTTAGACATCTCGAAAGGTGGAATGTGACCTGAGCTAAGCAGAGACCTGTTTCAACTCCCAGCCTATTTCAAGAGCTTGAAAAGTTCAGGCCCCAATAAAATGAAGTTAGCTGGAAGGTCTTGGCTCCTTACTACTTTATAACATGCCATAGGTTTACAGTCCAAGAGGGCTCGGATTTCTGCCCCACGTTTGACGTGTGAGGCCTCGGTCCAGATTGCGGCGCTGACTTCCCCGCACCTCGCTCGGCCCCAGCAGGGCTATGGAGGTGCCGAGGCCCCGGCCAGGCCTCCCCACCAGGCTGCTCGGGGACAGAGACACCAGCCATACTGGCATCTGTAACCCGCACGCTCTTCTCACTCGCTCTTCCAGCTCGCCCCGCCTGCCCACTGTTGCTGGCTAACAGGTGGATCCTCCTCAGGAGTGGCTGGGAGAGGTAGGCAGAATACACAGCGAGCAGCAGGGCCATTCAAAGCCCGGGCAGACTCGCAGAGGCACGAGGCGAACGCATCTGGGGAACGCCCTGGACACAGTCAGGAGCAGCTAGACCCTCTAAGGAAGAGGGGAAAAGTCCACAGCTAAGGATCTAGGGGTGCCTTTGTTCTTGTCCTTTTAAAGTCATACTTGCAATTTACGTAAAATACACGGCCTGCTCCGCTTAAACGGTTTAGGACTGTCCTAATTTATTTGCAGGCAGCAACTGCTTCTTTCTTTGTGTTTCTTTTCCCAGCCTAGCATCCAGGACAAGGTAAGTGCTCTGCACAGCTTTGGTCTTCTTACCTTCTTCTGAGTGACTGGTAAACTCCAGGATGCAATTCTAGTCCCTCAAACTGAAGTCAGTCTTTTGTTCTTAAAGAGAGCCGATGCAAGACCTGGGTGATTTGCTGTCTGTTCTTATTTGTTTTGTTGTTTTGGGTTTTTTGTTTTTTGTTTTTTTACCTTTTCAAATGACTTGATTGTGATTTGATACCTCGTCTAGGTTGAAAACTGGAGTGATTTTATTGACTGCCATATAGCAAACAGGATGTTTCACACTTGACAGATGCATTTGTAATCCCATTCATTAATGTCGTTTACGATGTTTGTTAATACCAAAGACAAGTAGGATGCGTAATTCTGTTCTCCCTTCGCCGTGTGCTTTCCCAACAGAGTTCTCAATCCCATTGATATAAAGCTCCGAGGAGATTCCCAGATCTGAGCACTGAGAATTCGGCTCGGGTCCTCAGTAGATGGGTGTCACCGTCATCTCCTAGCCAGCAGGATGGAGACCACGCCCTTAAATTCCCAGAAGGAGCTATCAGCGTGTAAGGATAAAGAAGATTGTCAGGAAAACGGAGTTCTGCAGAAGGGTGTCCCTGTCCCTGAGGATAAGGTGGAGTCTGGCCACGTCTCCAACGGGTACTCAGCGGTGCCGAGCCCTGGTGCCGGAGATGACTCTCAGCACTCCATTCCGGCCACCACCACCGCCCTAGCGGCTGAGGCTCATCAAGGGGAACGGGAGACCTGGGGCAAGAAGATGGATTTCCTCCTCTCGGTCATTGGCTATGCCGTGGACCTGGGCAACATCTGGCGCTTTCCCTACATCTGTTACCAGAATGGAGGGGGTCAGTATCATGGGCCACAAGCAGAGGCTCTGACCCAGGGGTGGTCTGTAGATCCTTTTGGGAGGCCAGAGCAGAGATCATGTCTTTTGTCTTGTCTAACTGATGAGTCCGGGAACATGATTGCTTAGACTTCCAAGCTGGTCCAAAAGACAGAGCCCCAGTAAGCCAAATGTTCAGTCAGCATGTCTGAGGCTCCCTGGGTTATCAAGTTGGATAAAAGCTCTCCCAAACCTGACCTCGCCAGATGTTCAGCATCCTCGTGCTTCATGTGTGGGAGAGCCCCCTTCTCACCCCTGAATTACCCAAGCTCCACCCTCAGAGTGAGATGTGAAAATGACCATCAGCCTTGTGCAGGTTCTGCTCGGCAGAGGCCAGAGAGGTTAGATCTGTGTAAGGAAAAATTGGGAAGGGGCTCCAGGGTCCCAGGCCCTCCGGGGCCTTTGGACCCACGTGTGGTCAGAGAAGGGCGTCTGCTCAGGTCCAGAGTCTTGAGCTGGAATCTGAGCATGATCCAGAGTTGAACCCAGCCACAGCATGGCCTTAATAACCCCAAACCATACACTGGATCTGCCTTCTATCTCCTACAAGAGTGCTGGGTTTTTGAGGCTAGAGACTATTTCAGGTTCCTCCTTTTACCCCCCAACACCTTCAGAGCAGTTAACTGTAGATTATCAAAAAGAGTATCTGACTGCCGACATGGCTATGGGAGCCACAGAGAGGGGAAGTGGAGAGGAGTGAGTAGGCACGGGGCCTCTATGTTGACACTGGACTTGCTATCAAAATGGTAAAAGGACGAGAAATGGAAGTCAAATCAGTCAATATTTTTTTTTGACAGAAGCTCTGGCAGCTGACTTGGGAGGGCAGCTAAAATGACGTTTGGGGAGAATTCATTAGTGTCCTCATTTCCTCCATGGCCTGACACAGAGTTGCCTGGATTTTTTAAGGACCTTGGTCCACATGCCTACGAAGGCAGTTCCGGGGTGGGGGGGCTGGGAAGCCCAGTCCTCTCTGCCTGGGAGGAGCGGAAGTTATCTCCAGCTTGGGAGGGCTCATCTTTAGCCTGAGCTTTCTATAAGGGGCTGGGGCGCTGGTGACGTTTGTCCTACACTCATTCCCTACCATTAAGCCAGCCAAGCAAACCCGTTACAAATGCCACCATGAGAACACAACGTGGTTCTTATTCCCAAGCTAGATGTACCCAGAGCGATTGTAAGTGAGGTGGGACCTTTCTGAGTTGCCCAACTTCCGGTTTCTAGGTTCAAAGCACTTTATGGGAGGGAGAGTTAGCGGGGAAAATCACAGCTGACCCACCCTTTGGGCTGAGACTCAGGCGGCAGGTGAGCAATCCCCACCTCGGTGTTTCCAAACTGTGCCTCAGCCATGAGAGCCAGGGGACACCAGCATCTCTGGGGATGCCGCAGCCCCGCGCTTCCTCGTTCTGTGACAAACTACCCTTCTCAGCCACATTTGCAAAGGGGGCCCAGAAGGAAGCGTTCTGGCTTAGTGGAATTATGGAAATAGAGCCACATTTCAGAAACAAGAGTCTGGAGCCAGGGATAATAGGGATGAACAAAGATTGGAATGCAGGGACCTGCAGATTACTGCAGGTTGTCACAGGTGATCTGTCCCCAGGGTCTCAAACTCTGCTTGCGTCAGAATCACCTGGGCAGCTTACACATTTTTGTCTTAAACCCACACCTGGAACTTCCCCGTCGGATGTGTGTTCTTTTTTTTTTTTTTTAAAGATTTTATTTATTTATTTGAGACAGAGAGAATGAGAGACAGAGAGCATGAGAGGGAGGAGGGTCAGAGGGAGAAGCAGACACCCCGCCGAGCAGGGAGCCCGATGCGGGACTCGATCCCGGGACTCCAGGATCATGACCTGAGCCGAAGGCAGTCGCTTAACCAACTGAGCCACCCAGGCGCCCCGGATGTGTGTTCTTAAGCTCACCGGTGATTCCCTCGTGTGGCTGGCTTTGGGAAGCTCAGCCTTCTGCCACTCTGTCATTTCATAGGGGAGGAAACAGGTTCAGGGAGGGGCGGTGTCCCCCAGGGTCCTCCGGGTGGTTAGAAGTGCAACCGATTCCAGGGTCTGGTCTGTTGATCCTGAACCCAGCTTTCTTTCCACGTACTCTCTGCCGCCTTCATTTACTCTCTGAAACCCCCATTTGACCGTGGAGCTCTGGGAAAGTGCTAAGCCCAGGGGAGCATAGTGTGAGGTCGCTTAGCACAGGGTGGCTTCATGAGACTTGAGCATCAGACGGCCCCTCGAATCTTGGCGCTACCCCGGGTGTCCAGATCAGTTGGGCTGTCCTGGGGCAGATGTGGGCAGGGGGTGAAATTGTCTTTCGTCTGCCTCAGGGGCATTCCTCCTGCCCTACACGATCATGGCCATTTTTGGGGGGATCCCACTGTTCTACATGGAGCTCGCGCTGGGCCAGTACCACCGAAATGGATGCATTTCTATATGGAGGAAAATCTGCCCGATTTTCAAAGGTAACTGAAAGGCTTGAGTGGGTGGCGGGGGGGGGGAGGGTGATGGGTCTTGCAGGGGAGAGGTGATTCCTGTCCATGTATGGGAACTGGGGACCTTCTTCTGGAATCAGCTAGGCCTTAAGGTATCTCTGGGCGATGACTCGGTAATTAAGTTTTTCACTGCTCAAGTGGTATGAGATTGTTAAAGGTAAACAGAATAAATAGCAATTAAAAGTAAACCTGGGGCACCTGGCTGCTAGAGCATGTGACTCTTGATCTCGGAGTCATGAGTTCGAGCCCCATGTTGGGTGTAGAGATTACTAAAAAAAAAATAAACAAGCTTAAAAATAATAATAATAAAAGTTAAATAAGCATTTTAGAAAATAAATAAAGTAAACCTAATAGAGTCCTATAAATATAGAGGATAAACTAATGGTTGCCAGAGGGAAAGAGGTGGGGGATAGGCAAAGTGGGTGAAGGGGACTGGGAGGTACAGGCTTCCAGTTATGGAATGAATCGGTCACGGGGATGAAAGGCACAGCATCAGGAATATAGTCAATGGTACTGTAATAGCATTGTGTTGTGTGGGGACAGATGGCACTACGCTTGTGGTGAGCAGAGCAGAACAGATTGTTGAATCACCTGTGGTACACCTGAGACTAATGTAACATTGTTTGTCAGCTATATTCAAATAAAAGGACTTTTTAAAGGAACCAAAATAGGGCGCCTGGGTGGCTCAGTCGGTTAAGCGACTGCCTTCGGTTCAGGTCATGATTCCGGGGTCCTGGGATCCAGCACCGACCCGCGGGGAGTCTGCTTTTCCCTCCGACCCTCCCCCGTCTCGTGCTCTCTCTCACTCTCTCAAATAAATAATATAAAAAATAATAAAAAAAAAATACAAAGCAACCGAAATATAAAGAGTTCAAAGCAGTAACAGCACACACACGTTTTCTCAAACGTGTGATCTTGCAAATACATCTAAGGAATTTACCACCCCTGTCCGCCATCTCCCAGAGTCTTGGAGAATGAGGGGAATGGCAGCCCCCAGCACGCCCCCTCCCCTGAGCTGCAGGACCCTCCAAGGCCCCCCGGGTCCGTCAGTCTGTCACTGTCAGGCCGCCCTGTAAACGTGGCCCCCCCGGCCCCCTTCTCTCCCAGGGATCGGTTACGCCATCTGCATCATCGGCTTCTACATCGCCTCCTACTACAACACCATCATGGCCTGGGCGCTCTACTACCTCATCTCCTCCTTCACCGACCAGCTGCCCTGGACCAGCTGCACGAACTCCTGGAACACTGGCAACTGCACCAACTACTTCTCCGAGAACAACGTCACCTGGACGCTGCACTCGACGTCCCCCGCAGAAGAATTTTACACGTAAGTGCATGTAAGTGAGGGGTGGTCTGGTAGAGGCGGGCCACACCCCGGGGCGTGGCTTCTGTGGAGGGAGGCGGGGCCAGGGCTCCCCGCCTCTTCCGTGGTTTGCGAGAAACGAAGCTCTTCCGGCAAGAGGAGTAAATGGAAGTGAGGGAGCCACAAGGCCGGCCCCAGGCAGATGTGGAGCTGGGAGACTCGACCTCGAGTGCTCCCTAATCTGGCCCTGTGGGCTGTCCCCCTCCCCCCCGCCCTTCATAATGTGCCAGGCCAGGCTGCCCCCAGGTGCCCAGGCCGATCCCTTCCTTCACGTTCCAGAACGACTCCGCGTCCAAACCACCCTTCCTCCTGGGCCCCCGCTCTCCCGCCGGTTGTCAGGGAATCAAAGCCTCCCCCTGCTGCCGTGGTTTGCAGCTATTCAAAGGGTTTCTGGTTTCACGTGTTCACTTCACAAGCGGGACCTACCCTTTGGAAGAAGATGCCTGGAGTACGGAGTACTCTTTAATGCCGGCATTGCGGGCAGCGGCAGCCCCAGAGAGCGTGATTTTGGGGTGGGAAGGACCCACTACCCACACAGACAAAAGCTGCTCCAGCCAGGAAAGGAGGTGCCTGAGAGTCGGCCTCGGGGGCTGAGTGCTCTTCCCAGGGGCTGTGGGCCGAATGTGCCGCTCTGTCCCCCAGCATGGGCAGGGCCCGCTCTTTCTGAGGCTTGGTGCCTTGCTCTGGTCCTTGCTGCGCCTTGTCCGGTTCTTCCCTTGGCACCTGCCGGATCCACTCACCGCTCAGGGCATCTCACGGGTCTTTCTTTCTCGCTCACTCCAGGCGCCACGTTCTGCAGATCCATCGGTCTAAGGGACTTCAGGACCTGGGGGGGCTCAGCTGGCAGCTCACCCTCTGCATCATGCTGATCTTCACTGTTATCTACTTCAGTATCTGGAAGGGTGTCAAAACGTCTGGCAAGGTGAGGAGGACTCTGGCGGCGGATCCTGACCTGCCAAGGGGCCCCAGAGGATTCAAACTCAGAACTCAGTAGCCTGGACAGCCGTAGACACAGGGACATTGTGTCCTTCAACACCAAACACGATTCGTGATGCTCAATTTCTCTTCACCAAATCTGTTCAAGAATTCTAGAAATAGGCCAATCCCAGGAACCGTTATATGATTTTTAAAAAAATTCCTTTAACCCACCTGTAGTGTCACAGTTAATAATCATGGCAATAATTTATTGAAAACCCATGATGGGCCATGATCGGTGCTTTGTAGACACCGGCTGCTGTCTTGTCTTTTGCTGGGGTTTCCCCATATTGCAGGTGGGAAGTGGGTTTGGAGGGGGTAGTACTGGTAAGCTGGGACTCAGATCCCCGTCTGATCCTAAAGGCTCTGATGTTTCTGCCACATCACTCTGCCTCCTGTAGTTACAGAAAGCATAAAAGACACCAACATCCACCTTCTGACAATCTGTGTTTCTACCCCCTTCCTTCACAGGTGGTATGGGTGACAGCCACCTTCCCTTATATCATCCTCTCGGTCCTGCTGGTAAGGGGGGCCACCCTCCCCGGAGCCTGGAGGGGTGTTCTCTTTTATTTGAAACCCAACTGGCAGAAACTCCTGGAGACAGGGGTAAGATAATGGGGAAAACGATGGGCACCTGTCTGTCATTTTACTAACTGAAGCTAGCGCCCCCCGGCCCCCCACATAGGGACAACTGAAATTTAGGCTCATTATTGCAAGTGTGCAATGATGTTTTAAATCAGGAGTACAAGCATGAAAAGTACAGTCAAGGCCAGTGGGTTGGCTTATGCCAAAATGTGAGGAAGAGAAATCACATTTGTTTGCACTTTGTATGTGGCCGCCCCTGGGAGGAGCTTTGAGGGCTTGTTTTTCACTTTGCACAGAGAGTATGGCCCCGGGCTCGGCCCTCACCCTTACCTCTGCTGCCTTCCAGGTATGGGTAGATGCTGCCGCTCAGATCTTCTTCTCTCTTGGTCCTGGCTTTGGGGTCCTATTAGCTTTCGCTAGCTACAACAAGTTCAACAACAACTGTTACCAGTGAGTATCTGGGGCTCCCCAGGCAAAGCTTGAAAGTGGGTGAGCATCATCAGCTGGCCAGAGGAAGGTGATCGAACTAATGGCCTCAAACTTGGCCGGGCCCGGGCACCCCCCAGGTCCCTGACCAGTTCCTCCATGGCCAGAGCACCCACCCAGTCCATAGCCTCCCCCAGGCCAGTGAGGGATTGAGAGAGGGGCCTCAGGCGGCCACTTTCGTTTTGTGAGAGCTTCTCACAAAAAAAATTTTTTTTAGATTAAGAAATTCCACAGCAGATTTTTAAAAATTGCAACATATATTAAATATTTAGATTTCACTTATTAACGTGTTTGACAAAAATTGTAATGTGATCATTTATTTATGTACATATTCACAAAAGTATAACGATTGAGCTATTTTGACCAATGCAAAATGCCACCATGATTTTTGTCGCAAAATCTCATTTCAGAAATTTTGACAAAACGGGGAGTGTTGTGCCAATTACGATTTCACTATCACTTGTCATCTTTAGAGTTAACTTTGTTTGAATGTCCTCTCACGGATGGCAGTGTCCAGCACTCTAATCAATAAGATGATTACAGAATTCACTTTCTCTTACAAAGGAATCCACAAGTACCCTAAGCAATGTGGCATTGCACTGGGACACCAGCCTGAAGTTGGATGACAAGATCTTCTTTTAAAAGTATCAGGATATCCCAGTGACAGGCTCGTAACCTCATTTGCACATAATGTCAAAAGTCTAAATCTGAGGACTTCATGAATGTGAGGCCAAGGCCCCCTCACAGTCCCACCTCCAATCCAGACCTTGCTTCAGAGCAATTCTTTTTTTTTTTTTTTTAAGATTTTATTTATTTATTTGAGAGAGAGAGAGAGCACAAGCAGGGGGAGTGTCAGGCAGAGGGAGAGGGAGAAGCAGACTCCCCGCTGAGCTGGGAGCCCGATGCGGGACTCGATCCCGGGACTCCAGGATCATGACCTGAGCCCAAGGCAGTTGCTTAACCAACTGAGCTACCCAGGCGCCCCCAGAGCAGTTCTTGTTTGAAATCAAGAGGCCTGTGTGGTTCCAGTTCACCACAGGAGGTCATGATAACCAGTCCTGACCTGCGGCTTGTCCCCACCTACCAACCAGTGTGAGAGGCCGGGCCTGGGAGAACGGGAGGGGACACCAGGACAGGTCCCTGCGGGCCTTGGCTGGAGACAGATGCTCTTGAGACTCTCTCCTTGGAAATGTCTCAGTCTCTGTGTGTTTTCTGCTCCAGAGATGCCCTGGTGACCAGCGTGGTGAACTGCATGACGAGCTTCGTTTCCGGATTTGTCATCTTCACGGTGCTCGGGTATATGGCCGAGATGAGGAACGAGGATGTGTCCGAGGTGGCCAAAGATGCAGGTGGGAACTTGGGTTCTCTTTACGTCCCCTTGCTCTCACTGAATTGGTTGGCTGCTCTTTGGGTCCTTATAAATACCTAACTTTTGAATTATTTCTGAATGTTCCTTTAAACATTGCCCAAGGTTTTAGAGAAACTTACCGCCTTCTGTGTGCTCAGCCATGATAGGGATGGGGAGCTCCCCCTAAAATGTGACTTGGATGAGGGCTTTTAAAAAACCACTGGGTTTGGGTCCGGTGATGGGTCCAAGTCTAATAAGCAAATGATTACTAACCCTTAGAATTTCCCCTTGCAGAAAAATAAAATGTAGATGACGTATCTCTCTACTGTATTGTGAGGTTTTCATGGAAAAGGAGGGACAGATATTGAAAAAGTGGCCATGGAAGCTTGTGGATGGAATCCCAGGGCTTTCTTGCCAACAAGCCTGTCTTTGGCCTGATGCACAGCTCTGAGCATCCCCGTACCCCAAACTCAGGCACCCCTATCTCGCTCGTGAGAGGTGGAAGACATGTCCCTCACACTATCAAAAGGGACTTTAAAATAGTGGGAGGTCTTTATTCCAAGGCCTCTATGACTCTTCTGAAATCAGTTCACATTTCCTACTATTCTGGAGCTAACGCCATCAGAGAGAGCTAAATGCTCTGGAGTTATCAGTCCTGGCCCTGAAGAAAAGCTCTGAATTATGATATGGTGGAAACTCTTATTCCTGTGTGCAGTTTTGCTAGTCTTAGGGTCTTGGGTTTGTCTCCATCCCCCCCCCCCATTGATTGAGGGTTCACACTTTTCAAGATGGCTACTGTTCCTTCCCTGCCTTGCGTGATGTCGGGACGGTGGGATGGTGTGGAGTGTGAGGAAGCCTAGTTCATGTGTAAGGTCTCGTGACCGGAGTTGTAACTGTTGGTGTGGCTGAGGTTCCCCCCGAGACATCTTCGCAGGGCAGGTGTTGGTGACCACATCCCCCTCTGTCCCGCTCTGTCTCAGGCCCCAGCCTCCTCTTCATCACGTATGCAGAAGCCATAGCCAACATGCCAGCATCCACATTCTTTGCCATCATCTTCTTCCTGATGTTAATCACGCTGGGCCTGGACAGCACCGTGAGTGAATGGGGAGGGAAACCTGGCTTTCTGGAGGAGACAGGGGTTGGGGGGGAGGAGGGTGCACGTATCCCTCCCATCCTGGCCAGCCCACGTGGTGTTGGCTGCCCCCTCCCAGTGCTCCCTCAGCCCCTGGCTTAGGCCTCATCACTGGGGCTCGTGGCCCTCTAGGGCATGAGAGGGTCATTAATGGGCTAATGAGGGCTAGGTGTCCACACAGGCCAGGGCTCAGATATGTGAACTGCTATTACTGTGCACTGTCCCTGGACCACAGGGCAGCACCTAAAGGTCCCTCTTGTGTCCTGGTATCCTGCTGCCCCGCATTTGGCTCAGCACCTCGTACTTAGTAGTGTGGGATGACTCTCAGCTTTGAGTTGGCCATTCTGGCACAGCCGAAGTCTCCCCGAGCGACCTCACATAAAGAAGTCCTGTCCAGGCACTATATTTTTTTTCCCCAATGTTCTTGGGGGTGGGGTCTAAGTGACCGTGTAAAACGAGGTGATAACATTGCCAGTGAAGGCCGGGGTGTATGGGGGGAACCGGTCATGACCAGCCACCCTCTGGCCTGTTCGCCGTCCTCGAAGGTAACAGACTTGTCCCGAGCCTCCCCTGTGACCGCTTGCGTGTCCCTCTCAGTTTGCAGGCTTGGAAGGGGTGATCACAGCTGTGCTAGATGAGTTTCCGCACATCTGGGCCAAGCGCCGGGAGTGGTTTGTGCTTGGTGTGGTCATTACCTGCTTCTTTGGATCCCTGGCCAGCCTGACTTTTGTGAGTACCACAACCCCCAGCTTTGAGTAGCCTCTCCTAGGGCAGCAAAGCCCTACAAGGACCTTCCATCCTCCGTGGGGGCCCTGGCTTGGGGCCAAAGTAAAAGGGGTTGATCAGACACAAAGTTGTTTCCGGCAGCGTCTGTGTGTAGAATCTGTGCCTGGTGGCTGGAGGTCTTCGCGCCCTACTGTAGACCCAACTAGATTTCAGGCTTGGCAGGGTGTCTGCAGAAGAACTGAGATTTGCTTTTCCAGTCTTTAGGGCTGCTTTCGTGGGATTGTTGCCCTGATGTCCTGATATGCAGAATATCTGGAGGCTGGCATCTCATGTTTGTAATCTCGCTTTGTCTCCTCCAGAGAATTTGCAATGGTGAAGAAGTCAGACCCTCGCCCATGATTTTTTTTTTTTTTTTTTTGCTAGCTGAGGCAAATAAGGTAAAACGGAATCCCAGGCATCCCAGGCTTGTGTCCTCCTGACTCAAGGCAGACTTTGAAGACCTGCCTCTTCAAGCCACGACCCCAGAGGCTCTGGAGCTTCAGTGGGGGTGGAGGTGGGGGCCCCTGAGGAGGACCCAAGGGATTGGCGAGTTAAGACAGAAGGCAAAAACCAGGACCAACGTGCTCAGCGTGTGTGGTATGGTGAACTCGCCCAGATTCAGTCTTTAGGGTAGAGTACACAGTTAAGTGCCGCATCACTAGAAGAAAGTTGAAAACAGACCCAGGGGCTCTTTTGAGTTTGTATCTTAAAGCTCAGTGGGAGAGGAAGCAAGGAGAGAGTGCTCCCTAGGACGGGAAGAGATACCCGATGGCATGAAGTCAGGGTCCTGCTGGGAGGGCCAGCCCAAGAGGGAGGCTCTGGGATATTTATATTAGGTCCAAGGCAGGAATGATCCAACGTTAAGAAGCTGCGTTTGGCCTTCACTGTAAAGAGGAGGCAGTGCATTGAGGGCCCTTAACCGGTTTGCCATCTCATTTCCAGGGAGGGGCCTACGTGGTGAAGCTGCTGGAGGAGTATGCCACGGGGCCCGCTGTGCTCACCGTCGCCTTTATAGAGGCTGTTGCTGTGTATTGGTTTTATGGTAAGATGCTCACCAGTCGCGAGCCTTTCCACACCAGCCTGTAAACACCAGAATAGAGAAGGGCTGATTTCATCAAAGAAAGCCAGGGCAGGGTACAAGACGTCACCTCCCTGGGGGTCTCTGAAGCCACCCCAGTAGAGTGCCTTCTTCGGAAACAGGTCACCATTTCCTCCACACTCTGTACCACAGATTCCCCTGACTCGTGGGAGGATGCTGTTTCCTTCTGAGTTTAAACGTTCACCCAGCGGACACAGGCTGAAGCAGTTCCATAGAGCTCATCCTAGTGGATGCTGAAGATGCTGATGGGCTCTAAGAATAGCACAGACAACAGAGAACTAGTGGATGGTGAATGCATTTGTAGAGGGTACAATGTACTACTATTTTACAGAGCTCCCCACAAAGCCCCGAGATAGAGTCTAGGAGATTATCTTCCAGGGAAGAGGCAAGAATGTTCCTGTTTGGATTATTTGCCTTGGTAAAATCCCCAATTCACCCCCTGTGATGCTGGGATGGAATCTGATAGGGGTGAAACTTGCAGGAGCACAGAGAGTAAGCTAACGTGGGTCCATTGGCAGGGGTCCCAAGAATCCGTGGGTGCAGATGGGGTTGACCCAGGCAATTGAAATGAAGAAAACCATGTTCAGGGGCTCCTGGTTGGCTCAAGTCCATAGAGCATGTAACTCTTGATCTCAGGGTTGTAAGTTCGAGTCCCACATTGGATGTAGAGATTACTTAAAATAAATAAATAAATAAAATTTTGAAAAAAAAATGAAAGAAAACTAGATTCAGAGATACCTCTCTTCATCTTTAAAATCAAGAAGTGATTATTTCATTCTGAAAATGTATTGATTTCCCTAGTTCTATGGTAATAAAACAGCTTCAGCATGTTTGTCCTTACACATAACATGAAGAAGGGGAGGCCCCATATTTTGAGTTGCACATGGGCCCAGTTTTTTAAAAAGAATTTCTCCCCACCTCCTTAGTGATTCAGATGACAGAGTTCAGAGTAGGTGCATCGTTGTGGACCTCGCTGTTGCTGGGGCTCTTGGGGAAGCGACTGCAGGGCAACCCGCCTTCCCCTTCCCAGTTTCTCACCAGTCGGAGTTCTCAGTTCTCACGTTCTCATACTTTTTATAGAAGAACCTTGATCTTGATCTGGCATGTGAATGGGCAACCCGTGGTTAAAATTTTCTCTTGAACATATCCAATGTACGGTCCAAGTCAGTCTCTGTCAAGTGGGTTCACACTTCCTAGATAAAATTCAACTTTCTTTTCTACAGTAACAATAAAATCAAACGTGTGCTGAGTTCTCAGAAATCAGTGCAGTGTGGGCACCAAGAGGGGGCTTTGGGTCCCTCCCCAAATGTCCACCTGTCCCCCCGACTCTGCTTGCTATCAAATGTAGTTTTGTGACATGTCCGCTGTCCCACTTTCTGACCAGATTGGTGCCCTTGAGCCCCTGCTGTGGACAAACTCCAGAGCTGCTGCTGTCTCTGAGAATCAGGGGATAAGACAGTCTGTGTCCTCCCTCAGTCAATTTCTTTCTCTTGTGGGTGATTTTAGGCATCACTCAGTTCTGCAGTGACGTGAAGGAAATGCTTGGCTTCAGCCCTGGGTGGTTTTGGAGGATCTGCTGGGTAGCCATCAGCCCTCTCTTTCTCCTGGTAAGTGGTCATTTCCCTCTTCTTCTGGCCTCAAAGGAAGATTCACCCAAACACTTATATAGAGTAAATTGCATTGAAGTGTAACATAGATACAGGAAAATGTGTAAATCTCAAGTGTACATCTCATTGCAATTTTATAAATCAAGCATGCTTTCGCAGCAGAAATCATGCTAAGAAACAAAAATATGACCAGCCCTTCAGAAGCCCCTCCGGTGTCCCCTCCCAGTCACTGTGCTCCCCATGCTTCCCCACTCTTCTGACTTCCAGAGCCATGGAATGTTAGTCTGGGCTTGGGTCCCCGCTGCCTGTGTCCATCACTCCCCTGCTCAGTGATAATGATAAATAACATTTATTGAACATGACATACCAGGCCAGACTTTGTGCCAAACTTACACCTGTTGCTCTATGAATCCTTACAACAGTCCTATGAAGGAGCATAGTCCTGATACCACATTTTACAGTTAAGGAAATTGAAGCCTGAAGGGTAGCAAGTGTCCCTGCTTACCTCCCGGTGTCCCTCCGAAGGAGAGACACTTGCCCCAAGATGGCGAAGCTCCCTGCTTGCATCCCATGTGTGCTCTGACGTAGCCCGGGGTAAAGTGACTCTGTGCCTGTGGGCAGGGATCACTCTCCAGTTCTTTGATTTAACTGTAACTTTATCTTGGAGGGAATTTTTTATCTTTTAGATCCAGAGGGCTTATTGGACTGGTCCCTCCATCCGGGTCCAGCTTGTTAGGAGTGTCTGGACCAAACATTTTGTCTTAGGGACATCTTTGGCTTTGACATAGAGATAGCTGTTCCTTCCCCGTCTTGTTTAAAACAACAACAAGGAATTCTGTTTTGACTTTCTCTGGGCAGCCCTTTGTTTGGTACTTTTTGTACCCATACGTCTGGACACTAACATATAAGATGAGCAGGACATTCCTTCTTGTCTCTGTGATATTGCATGAGTCTCTCTGTACCCCAGAATCCCTGCTTGACTTCCATTCCCCTGGACCCTGGAGGTTTCCAAAACCAAAACCAACCATTGCTCCAGGTGGCAGATAATTCTCAGCACCCAGTGGCTCTGGGGTGTGCTCTGGGCTCTAGTGTTCTCCTAGACTTGGCCTGGTAGTTCCTATTATCTTATCAGCTCACTGGTGCTTTTAGGTAGATTAAAAACACATGTATATTTTTCTTTCAAATTTTTATTTAAATTCTAGTTCATTAACAGTATAATATTTAGTAGAGTAGAACTTAGGAATTTGTCACTTACATATAACACCCGGTGCTCATCACAGCAAGTGCCCTCCTCAATCCCCATCACCCACCTCGCCCGCCCCCCATCCCCTTCCCTCCATCCACCCTCAGTTTGTTCTCTATCGTTAAGGGTCTCTTATGGTTTGCTTTCCTTTCTCTCTCTTTTTCCCCTTCCCCTATGTTCACCTGTTTTAAAAACATGTCTTTTTTTAAATCCAGGAGTTTTAATTGTTTTCAGTGAGGGGGTTGGCATGAACCACCAAGCCTGCCATCACTAGACACAGAAGTTCTCACATAAATGGATTAGTAATTTATATTATTACCAGTGCTTCTTGATAATCTACTTAAATCCTTTCAGTTGGTTTTCAAAGGAAGAGGAGACACTGCATTAGTTCGTTGAGGGAAGAAGCTATATCTGTTTGCTTGTCAACTTTAGTATTCCCCACCCAGGGAGGAAATGATGTCCAGGGCTGGGATTTGGGAGAGGCAAGTAAGGCATTCACCACAGGTGTCAAATTTAAGGGGGGGAGGCTGTGTGCCAAAACACTCAGGAATCAAGATAAAGACTATTTTACCACAATATTTTTTAAAAACCAAAATGAAGGCAAAAAAGTCCCCAATCAGCAGATTTCAACATTTTAAATAAACGAAAGATCTGACCCTGGACTTGCCTGTCTCACCTCACTCACCTTACTCTAACCTGGCCCTGCCAGATCTTGTCTTTTTTAAAATATTGCACTAAAATATTACTCCTTGATTACTAAAATTGACTTAACTGTTGTGCCCCAGGTGAGCGGCTCACATGTGCCAGCCTTGTCCTGGCCCCAGGCTTTTAGTCCTTTCATGTCTGTGAGCCTCTGGTTGTCTTGCAGCCTGGGTGGACGTGTGGTGAGCGGTCAGCGCGTTCCCGTGCCCAGCAAAACTCACGCACGGATTCGCGTCGAGGCCTGTCACTCCTAGTTCGTGTGATGTTTGCTTTACTCACTTCCTCTAAAGGCAAGTGCTCCAGTACCCAACGAAGAGGAGGCAAATCTGTCTTCCCCTTCTGGGTTTACTTACCAGATCCCTGGCTCTGCGCTTTTTAAGGCTGCCTTCAGTAAACAATGAGTAGCTTACTAAAAATACTCTTTTTCACCGAAGCCAAGTTACAAAAAAAGAAAATATTATATATGAACAGGCAGGGCCGTCCGTGCACAGGGTTTGTCTGGAGCAACACACACTGGCTCCCACAGGAGCTGAGGCCTCTCTGAACTGTGCTGGATTTCACACACCTGCCATCCAGATGAGATGAGTTACAGAGGGGAGGGCTCCTCACCGTGTCCGTCCTGTCTTTCCGTGTTCCAAAACTAGCTCCCTTAGTAGCTGGGTCTAGGGGTGCGGAGGGTAAGTCCGGAGGAGGATCTGCGATTGGCCGGGCTCCTGTTTGGAAAAGCCTCCTCCCAGACTTAGGATAACACTGTTGGGAGGATGGATGTGTGTTTAACAACTTCCCACTTTATTACCTGCAGACAAAGAAGAAAAGATATAAATAGATGCTTAACCACACAAATAGTTTACATTACTGCTTTCTTTATGACTATGAAGTAATAAAATAAAATTAAATCAAGAGCAGTAACGATTTCGGCCCCATGGTTACTAGGCAAAAACTGGTATTTATGCTCTCTCAGGAAACCAAAGCAAAATAAGAAAACCTATAAACTGAACGTTGGGAGCACACCATGGCATTTTTCTTGGGAGACATTTTCACTCGAATTTTCAAGTAAAAAGTACACGAAATTGCTTTTTCCTTCCATGATTCTGTTCATGACGAGGGCCTGGGGCAGGCAGTCACTTGTGGTTGAGACGCGTCGTGGCAGAACCCAGGCTAAGGCGCTCAATGCAGAAAGCAGAGAGCTCAAGAAAAGGGAAAAGAGGAAACACATACCCAGGAGCCCAAGGCCTCTCCAGTCTTGAGAACCTTAGAATCTCTCCTGGACACAGGTAACTTCCACCTGACAGCTGAGAAATGCAGGAGGAAATGAAAACAGAGCCCAGACAACTATGAGGCTTTAGGACTGACAGACGCCGTGAGGAGTCATGCAGTTTATTCCTCCACTGTCTGGCGAGACGGGACCCAAACCACTCTTCATGGTTGCCAGTCTCTTCCCCTTTGCCCCGAAAGGGTTGCTTTAACTCCTCAGAAACAACTTTCTGAGGGCTTGGCATCCCCGCTCTAAGGGTTGAGATGGGGATGGAGAGGAAAATCAATATAAATACCTGGCTGTTTTCCGCTTGCAGCTTGGGCACAGAAATGAGTGAATTCTCCGAGTCAGAGTTCAATCGAGGATCTGTCACGTTTGGGGGATTTCCTGAAAGGATCTCAGCTTTAGCATTTGGTGTTCCTGGTATCAGAACTGCCCCCATCTGCAAGGATGTCGTTACGATTTGTAATGTTTCTTGGCATTGCTCTTTCAGTTCATCATTTGCAGTTTTTTGATGAGCCCGCCCCAGCTCCGACTTTTCCAGTATAACTATCCTCAGTGGAGTATCATCCTGGGTTACTGCATAGGAACCTCATCTTTCATCTGCATCCCCACATATATAGCTTACCGGCTGATCATCACTCCAGGGACATTTAAAGAGGTAGGTGCTAGTGTGTGTGTTCAGACTAGTAATTGTTTTGGGAGAAAAGGATTTTCTGGTTGTGCTGTATTCAGAGGAGATGAGTCCCCCACGTGAAGTTCACCAGTTGGCTCTCCATCTTATGTATTTACATGCCTACACCAATGTGCAGACCTGTAATGGCTGCCACTCCCATGAGCCTTAGATGCAGTGGCAAAAGAGAGAGCTGGTTATTTGCATGCACCAGAGCGCACAGCTTGAGGTGTGGATAGCATTCTAAACTTATCAGATGACTACTTTGCCTTCTGCTTGCCACTGGGCATGGGCATCAGAGCTGTCATGTCTGCAGCAATACACATTATGTTTTAGTAGAGATTTATTTATTTATTTGAGAGAGGGAGATTTATTTATTGAGAGAGAATAAGTAAATAAATATTTATTTGCGAGCAGTGGGAGGGGCACAGGGAGAGGGAGAATCCTCAAGCAGACTGCCCACTGAGTGTAGAACCCAAGGCGGGGCTCCATCCCAGGACCCTGAGATTATGACCTGAGCTGAAACCAAGAGCTGGCCGCCTAACCGACTGAGCCACCCAGGTGCCCCTGAAGCAATACACATATTTTGACTTAAGTGGAGATTATGGTGGAAAATGTCCATGGTCATTTTTCTAACAGCAGTGTGATGAGTGCTATTTTGAAAATCATCACTAAATAAGGATGTTGCAGCAATATAATAGTTTTAGCTCAAACCATTGGAGTAAAAAAAAAAAGTTTCCATTATAGTAATATTAATATAGTAATGAATAATGCTATAAAATTTTATTAATAGAACCTTATAATTTGTATAAGATTGTATATTTTTCAAAGCATCTTCATGTAGATGATCTCCTTTTGCTATCAGAATCCCTTGTGAGGTGGATGGGCAGGTATTATTAGACACAAGATATTGAGGCTGGGAATAATCTTGCCCAAAATTTCCTTATTTCAGTGACTTGTCCAAGGATATAAGTACAGGGAGGCTCAGAATCCAGGTTTTCTAATTTCTGGTCCAGTTTTTTTCACTTTTCTCCTCAGGGGGTCAATAGTTTATGTAGAAATTGACACTAGAGGTTTAGGAGCGGTGAGTTGCCATTTTTCATCCAGTGCCACCAGAGTTCATAGTTGAGGTCACCAGGATTCCCAATAATGTGGTACTTCGTTATTTCCAGAATTGAAAATGTTTGAGTTGTTACTTGGTTGTCTTTCTTGCCATAGTAAGAAGGTTACTGTGGCAGAAGAGCCTGAAGAAGTCTGTAGGTGGGTGCTTTTGTAGGGGATGAGCTCAAAGGTGAAGAGTGGTATTTGGGGAAAGCTAGAAGGGACCGTATCTGTAATGACCTGAGAACTGAGGTGGGCTAGTCTATGAGCTCTTCAATGCAAAACTCAAATAGGAGACCATCACACTCATCTTCCTAAAACATTTCATAAGAAACATTAAGCAAGAGTACATAAGGCAATTAAACATCAGCTCTTTCTGAGAACAGCTGAGTGCATTTATTTTTCCAAACAGAAAAAGTGAATTCTAGGTGGAGAGAACTCTGCATGGAGTTACTTATTTCCTACACTGAAACCAGTCCTATCACAACCTCATTCCTCCCCAAGGGCCTGGGACCCTGGTGTTGCTTGAAATATACACTCAGACCCAGAATCGTTGGATTTATCCCTTCAAATCATCCTTTATCATAGTCATGATGATCCACTGCTTCCATTGATTAAAATCCAGAGGTCAAGGTCAGGTGTGGGAAGTCTAGTTAGGTTAGAAAATATCAGTATTCTTTGGTCAGACTACACCTCAAATCCTGGTCCTCTCTCTTGCAAATTCTCCGTTGGCCACAAGGAAATGTCACCCAAGGGTGAATAATTATTACAGCTCAGATCCATTAGCAGTAGAGGTAAGTAAGGGTGATTGCACCATCATCTTTGCCATAGGCCATCATATGGGGAACAGTGGGTTTCCAGGAAGCATGATGCAGCCCGTCAAGGAAGACTGGTAGAGAAAGGAGCTAGTCAGCTCTGGCAAGTTGCTCCTCTTCTCTGGGCCTTAGTTTCTTCATCTATGAAATGTGCTTATTGGACTGGATTAAAAATTCTCAAACTGTTTTTTAAGGAATAAAATATTCTTGGAATATCACTAGGTGTTACTGCTGGGGAAAATGTTATGTGGTCAAATAACTTTGAAGAAAGCTGGATTAACGCAAGTTAAATAGGTTTCTTTACTACGGGACTTCTCAAAAGCCTTTATATGCCCATTTGCATGCTTAATCTCTGAGATGGATAAAGCATGCTAGGTTTTTTTGCCAAGCACTCCAAGGGACTATAATTCTTTGTGAATACCAGACTTGCTGGTCCATAACATTCTATCTATGAGGGAGGGAGGCTGCATGTAAAATTTTGGTATAGTTAAAAAAAAAAGACTAAGGTAAATTTCTTAACTCTTTTGGGGCCTAGCCATATAAAAGGTTGGCGCTTGTGGAATGATCCTCCACTTGCTTACCTGGAATTTGGACATGCACCTGCAGCCTGGAAGTCTCCAGTTTGGAGTCATCAACTAGATTAGGTCATTGTTGTAGAAAGCCCTAGTAAACTGCACAAAGATACTGGGAAGATGGGCCCTCAAAAGTAAGCATTCATGAAGATGTCAACAGTGATCTGTTCCTTAGATTATCACCTTGCAAAAGGCCAAGGCCTGGCAAATTTTGAGAGCAGTGGTAGTCTGGCAACTGGAATGCTGCCAAAATAGGGAAAACAAAAGTGGGCCTAGTATTTTGGGAGATCAGCAGCCAGAAGGGCAGCAGAATGGGTGGCTGGGGACTAGGACACAAAAGCCAAAAGTTCTGCTTTGCAGTGTTGTTCATTATACCATTCCACCATATACCTTAGTACTCTCTTCTCTTCCTGCACAACATAGCTTCACTCAAGACTAGTTAGAATGATCTGCGTCCAGTTCCCAATTAGCAAGACTTAACTCTGTGTAATCAGTTATGGTTTACATATTCATCTATGGGGAGGGATGGTTTGTGAAATTTTGCTTTCTATGGCTTGACATGTCCAGGTAGCTGATGAGGTCTACCTTTTTAAGGGGATTTCTGGCGTGAAATTTCAGTTCTTGAATGTTAAGGTCATTAGGAACACAAAATATATAATTTTGTTAATTTCATTAACTATGCAGGTGGAACTGTTTGAATGCCATAGGCCCTGCTCCATAAAGAAGAACAAACTCCCAGAATCAGGAAATAAAAGATTGAAGGACTGAAACTAATGTAACATTTTGTATTAACTATCTCAAAAAAAAAAAAAAAAAAAAGACTGAAGGGGACTAAATACTTTTTCAATCCAAAATAAAAAGGACTAGTAGCAGAGCTTCACCTACAATCCATAAATCAAAAACTGCTTTCAAATCCAGTTTTGCCCACTTCCTGTACATACTTTCAGCCATCAAAGATTTTGCTAAGCAACTTAATAAAGATTTTCCTAAGCCTCTGAAGTGCTTCTGTTTTCCCTTCGCATCCCTGAGCTGCTTCATGTCACCCTGATGCTACGTTTTACATGGTGGGCTGTATGTCTCATACCCAAGCCCAAGTGTATTTCAGATCTGTCTTAAAGCTTCTGTGCATCTCAGCTGTTTCCAAACTAAAAATTCCTAAAGTCTTCCTTGTAATGAGTCCTATGTCAACATGAGTTTGCTTTAGGAGTGATTGATTTAAATGGTCACTCTTTTTAAAAAGTTTTGTGATAATTTGTAACCCTGTATGAACTAACTTCTTAACAGGTAGATTCCTGAGATCAGTAACATCCTAGCCATTATAGCGGCTGCTGACACTGTGCATCATACACCCGGTGTGTGTGCAGGGTGCAAGGAGCCTGGCTGGGGCGGGGTGGGGGGTGTACAGGGTCCAGCATTCACTCTGCTCCCTGAGCCCTGTGTGGCCGCAGGAAGCCTCCTCGGTCCAGAGAAAAAGATGTGCTTTCCCAGGTCCTCAAAAGCATGTTATACCCCAGTGGAGGTTCGACTGAAAGATCATCATTTTCTCCCGTTAGTGTTACAATGATTTTTGTAATTAGTTGACAGATGCTTATAGTTCCTGAATATATCATTTTTTAAGTTGTATGTAGGTATGTATGTATGTATGTATGTATTTATTTATTTAAGTGATCTCTACACCCAACATGTGTTCAGACTCATGACCCCGAGATCAAGAGTCACAGCATCCAACTGAGCCAGCCAAGTGCTCCCTGAACGTGGCATTTTTATCTATATTTGAGAACAGATAAATTGGGAATTCCTTTCTTTTTTTTAATTTTTAAAAAATTTTATTATGTTATGTTAATCACCATATATTACATCATTAGTTTTTGATGTAGTGTTCCATGATTCATTGTTTGCGTATAACACCCAGTGCTCCATTCAATACGTGCCCTCCTTAATACCCATCATCGGGCTAACCCATCC
>NC_138383.1:37795904-37805647 GCF_054177405.1 Leptonychotes weddellii | reverse complement strand
AGATCTGAGATTCAACAGTCCTGCACAATTCACAGCGCTTAACAGAGCACATACCCTCCCCAGTGTCTATCACCCAGTCACCCCATCCCTCCCACCCCACCCCCCACTCCAACAACACTCAGTTTGTTTCCTGCGACCCGGGAATTATTTTCTTAAGGAAAGTCAGTGAGACTGTTCCCACTTACTAGTAAATGCCATTAAAATGCTATTTAAATGTTTTAATATTAATGTTGAAATATTTTTGCAGTACTGTTATGAGTGTTTGTAACGTTGTATTTTCTTCCCAACAGCGTATTATTAAAGGTATCACTCCAGAAACAGCGACAGAAATTCCCTATGGGGACATCCACTTGAATGCCATATAACAAGCTTCAGTGAGGGGAAAATGGCTTCCCAACAACCTCTTCCTCTGGTTCTGACAAGTCATGCCTCGCCTTCTCCCCTCAGAATGAACAAGTTTCCAGCTATGCCTGACAATGGAAGGGCCTTCTTCATGGAGAGACAGTCCCAAAAGACTATGGTGCCCAGACCCTTATGGCCTCCAACTACTTGTTTCTGGGAAATCTCCTGGACATATCACCACGTTAGCTCTATGACACAGCTAAACTGGACTATTTTGGACGCGTGAGGGTGTGTATGGAGGTGATGGAAGCCACCATCTAATCAGTTAGGATTAGGCTGAGAAGCAAGTTTGTACAAGTCTCCTGTGTCATTTCTTGTTATGATCATTGGTATCTGACATCCATTGCTTCTAAAGGTTTCACTGTTCATGAGTGCATAAACCACGTAGGAGAAAACAGGGATGCCGTTTTGCTAGCCATATATTTTCTGAGTAGCATAGAATTCTGTAGCTGGAATCTACTAGAACCCTGTAACCCGTGTGCTGTTGTGGAGTCAGCAGAGGGAGAGGTAGAAACTAAATGGAAAAATAATGTATTCACGTGAGCATGTGTGTCTGTGTATACTGTTGTTTCAGTGTATCCTTGTCTCTAGTCCAATACTTTGGGCCCATTACAAACTATATGAATTTCCTCTAATTTTTCTTACATTAACAATTCCACCTACTCAAATGTGTATGTATGTTATTATAAGGGTATCACTGCCAACTTCGCCTTCTCCGATGACCCCGCTTTAGCGCGCACCTTCCTTTATGGGCTGGTGTTTAGCATTTGCTGCATTTCATTGCCATCTTCCTGTCTCTGCCAGTTAAACGTTCAGGATAATGTTCCACAGGCAAATCTGGCCTATTTCATTAGTGACTGTGGCTTGGCCGTAAACTGCTTTGAAGACGGATACTGACAAATGTGTCTTCGGTGTTCAGTTGACTATCTGGTTTAAGCCCTGTTTCAGATTACCGGGTTTGACTGCTCAGGTTACCTTGCTTTGTGAAGAGAGGATAAATCCAGTTCTTGCTTATAGGGTATAGAGTCTGGCACCCTGACCTTAACCAAGGTCACCCTCAATCTAGAAGTAATTGGAGACTATGGGTTGGCCTTAAATGGAATTCCCCTAACACTTCCTGGTTGACCACCAGGATTGTGAGCCCTCCAGCTAATATTCAAGATTGAGGCTAACTGGAAAAGGGTCAGTTAAATGAATAACCTTGCATTCCACATAAAGCCTTGAATACAGATCAAGTAAATTTGATCTTGAGTGGCTTGTGACTTTCAGATGCATAACTAAAGAAGTAAATTTACCTTGTAGTGTAAGATTTCCTCACCAAAATCTTGAAGGGAATAAAGCCTAGTCG
Source organism: Leptonychotes weddellii (assembly GCF_054177405.1). Classification (NCBI taxonomy): domain Eukaryota; kingdom Metazoa; phylum Chordata; class Mammalia; order Carnivora; family Phocidae; genus Leptonychotes; species Leptonychotes weddellii. The sequence goes on along the minus strand of NC_138383.1, from coordinate 37,803,897 downwards.
ATGATAAAAGAACTCAATCATCTTGCCCCACATCATTTCGGTCCTCTATATATAGCATTTAATTCCAACCACCTTATAGAAAGAAGACCCATATAGCAGAAGCTTGGTTTTTATCCAATTACAGATCTTCCTCTCTTGGCTTCTTTCCCCAACAATCTCTGCCCCAGCCATCTTCTTGTACTCCCCTTACATTCTTCTATTTCTGATTCTTTGCTTCTCCCAGCAGGATATTTTCCTTATAGATGTGAGCTGCTGAGAAGTTTCCCAAAATATTAGAGGAAAAGAGAAGAGGGATTAAAAAATGTCCCTCACTGACCTACCTTCATTATCTTCGCTCTTTCATTCCTTCATGCTACCTTATTTCCATTCTCTTTGCTTTCTAGTGTGCTGGAAGGAGAGGGGATGTAGAAGCGGCAGCGTGATTCAGTGGTAAATAGCTTTGCAAATTTTAAGAACTACTTTATAAAGATATTCAGATATGGATTCTTTCCATCCCACACACACTTACGCATGTTCCAAAGACATCATTTTTTAAAAAGCACTTTTCAAACAGAATAGAGTTTTGCCAAGCCAGGTGCTGAGGGAATTATATAGGTGTTTTGAAAAGTTTTCAGACTTCAGTGGACTTAAAAAAAATAACAAAATCTCTGCTCTGCACAGTTTGCACTTACTTGATCCCTATTTACTATTATGGATTTTTTTTTTAAAGGAAAACTTAGAAGTAGGTAGGTGGACTTTAAAATAATCTTTTAAAGACCTTTTACATCTAATGCAGTATTTACATAAAAGTAAAGAATAAAAATGCAATTGAATTGTAAGGTTATTTGAGTACTGAAGTTAATTTTTTTTTTTTTTTGCTGTGATTTTATTAGTAAGAAATACCCAAGAAATAGGCAAGACACAAGATAAAGGCATGGAGGGCAATTCAGCTGATTAAGGTTGTTTCCTATATTGATTAGCAATGAAGCCAAAGAATTCATCTCCCTTCCAGAAAACTTACAACCTATTTAAAATTTATTCCACTTGTTGTTTAGAACGCATATGACTTATAACCTAAATTCATTGCCCTGGCTGCCCCATCTGGAGATGAAGACCCTGACAAGCACAAAGTCAACAGAATAGCTCCAAAATCAACTAGCGAAAATCAAATCAAATAATGAAATCTCACAATAAGGCAAAAAAAAAGTTATTTGGTGAGATGAGTCACTCCCTCACCATCCTCTTTTTACTAAGCTTGTTAACTTGTAATACCAATCTCAAAATTTAAGCTTAAATATGAATTTCCATTTAACCCATCCACCCCACCTCCACGCCTGAAAAGGGAGATTACTCTCCTAGAATGACAATCGTATTCTCTCTGATAAGTAGGAAGGAGTGACCCGAAATGTTCTACCTATTGTATAATTGATTTGGGGGTTCACCGTCAGAGCAAAGCTTAAAAGTATGGAAGGCAATGGCTTAACTGTGCTGTTCTTACCCATATCTTAGTGCTTAGCTACAGAATCGTACAATCCAAGCCTGGTTCCCTTCTTAGCACATCCCGACTCCCCTACTCATAAATCAACAACTGGTGCTTAAGATACCAGAATTGTTCAGAATGGTGTCATTAAACACGGCAGTAATCAGAGGACATTTTTCACTATCCTTCTCTTCATTCCTTTTTTTTTTTTTTTTTTTTTTGGTCAGGGGGTAGTGGGGAAAAGCAGTAGGTTCCTCAGAGAGACTATGTTACAACCTGTCATCCCATAAGTAATTAAGTAATGTAATAAAAGCAAAATAGTCCTATGCTCAGTGGGAAGCCTTATATACGTTAAAGTCATCATGGAGCTCACACATCATTTAAAACAAGGTGAGTTACACAAAAGGCTCTTCACTGGGAAGTTGAGTTTATAAAGTGCTTATTTGAGAAGCATGTCAGAGAGAGAAATTTATAAAATCAAATATGGGAAAAGAAATGTTACAGCAGAAAGATTATCCCTAAACTGTAGAAAGCTGTTCTGGTCCACTTGAAACATTCTGGTTTTTGAAGTTTTTTTTTCAGTATCAGAGATAAGTAAATTATCTTATTAAAATTCAGCGTAAATAGCTCCATAGATGGAGTATTTCAAATTTCTAAATTTTTTTCTTTTCTTACTTTCCCCTCATTGCTTAACTCTCTCTAAATTTTAATGATAGAACAATATTTTAACGTTTAGATAACCACATTACAGGCAGAGCAAACCTGGTGATCTAGCTAATTTCTCTGCTCTTCCTGGGATCTGGAAATTTCTAAATGAAGGTGAGGTTATTTCCTCTGCTAGAATGAAATAATACTCCTCTCAACTGGTTTAGTGGGCATTTACCTCAGTGGAAAAGATAAACATTTTAGGATGGAATCTTAAATATGTCTGTCCTTCTGTTTCATATAATTGGGACCTATTTAGTATTGTTTCTAAACGGAGTGTTTCAAAATAACTCACCTTTTCAAGAGAAGAAGTCTTTTTTTTTTAATGATTCACAATATATTTCAGTTGGAATTTCAGATGGTATTTCTCTTACCAACACATCACAATATCCATGCCAAATTGCTCGACTAAATGATAGTAGATCGTTATTTCTAGCAGTTTCTAAACACTGACAGCCCAAACAACAAATATTTGGGGAGGAGGAGTTATCCCATCTTTATGCTAAAATACCTAAAATACTATAACCAAATAAGAACATTTTCTGGGGTTTTTTTTAAAGCTATTCTGGGGGTGCCTGGCTGGCTCAGTTGGTAGAGCATGTGACTCTTGATCTCAGGGTTTTGAGTTCAAGCCCCATGTTGGGTGTAGAGATTACTTAAGAATAAAAATCTTAAAAAGAAAAAAAAAAGCTATTTTGAAAGATACTTCTTATTCAAACTCTAATACTAGAAGTGCACCTTGAGAAAACTTGATTTATGAAAAATGCATATTTTAGAAGATAAAATTAGGGACTTCAAGAGTTTGCAGTTATTTCTTCAATGGCATTTAAAATAGGATTTGATTGGGGTCCCTGGTTGGCTCAGTCAGTTGAGTGTCCGACTCTTAATTTCTGCTCAGGTCATGATCTCAGGGTCCTGAGATTGAGCCCCCGCAATGAGCCCCGCACACAGTGGGGAGTCTTCTTGGGATTCTCTTCTCCCTCTGCCCCTCCCCAACTCACACATACTCTCTCTCTCAAATAAATAAATCTTTTTTTTTTCTTTAAGATTTTTATTTATTTGGCAGAGAGAGACAGCGAGAGAGAGAACACAGGTAGGGGGAGTGGGAGAGTCAGAAGCAGGCTCCCTGCTGAGCAGAGAGCCCGACTAGGGGCTCGATCCCAGGATCCCGGGATCATGACCTGAGCTGAAGGCAGATGCTTACCAACTGAGCCACCCAGATGCCCCTCAAATAAATAAATCTTTAAAGTAAATAGGATTTGATTTACAAACAATTTTTCAGGATACTATATGTGTTGGACATATCAGTGAGGTACTTCAAGTCCTTGATTATGGTTAATTGAATTATATAAATGGTATTTCTTTCCCTTCATCTTTACTTTCCTCTTCCACATTACCTACAACTACAATTAAGTGAATTCCTTCTTCTATTCACTTCTGTCCACAGTGGTATAATGGAATTTCTATTTATTTTTTACATAAAACATTTTTAAACTTTAGTGGCAGAACTAAACTAAGTTTTATTTGTATAAAAGTAGAATCCCCTCTTTAAGATGCATAGCATGTCCCTGTATTCATTTACGCAGTCCAGGTTAGATGAGAGATCTCAGCAAATGCCTTATGTTGTGAACTGTCAACTGTAATAACTCTTAACATCATGATATATAGATTTGTTCTGTCTCACAATAAAAACAAAACTTCCAACCTCTTAAGGTTAAGATAAAAATCTTAATCTTAACTGTACATTATCAAAACATTTATACAATTCCCCAACACTACATGTCATTTGCAAATACTTAGTATCAAAACTACCTAGAATTAAAAATATTAAATTTCAGTAAAGCTAAATTACTACAATTTTTGCAATTTGTGCAGAACTTTAGTTAATAATGTGTTTTCACATATATCATCTCACGTGATCATCAGAACTCTGGGTGTTATTTCCCTAGTGTTGGTGATGAGGAGACTGAGGCTCAAAGAAGTCAATTAATTTGCCCAAGTTCACGGCTGAAAAGTTCCAGGACAGGACTTACGCCTCGGCTTTCTGATTCAAGGCCAAAGGTTATTTGCACTTTATCTTTAAAATCATCATCCATAGAAGCCTAAATACACAGATCCTAAATTCAAAAATGAAAATCATGAGGGATGTATTTTCAACAAATATGGACATTCTCCTTCATAACCATAATACAACCATCAAAATCAGGAAAGTGACATTGATACGTCACTGCCATTTAATCTCAGACCTTTTAGCAAAAGGATCCAGTCCAGAATCACACGTTTCATCTAGTTTCATGTCGCTTTTGTCTCCTTCAGGCCAGAACAGATTCCCAGTCTTCCCTTGACTTTCATGACCTCAATACTTCTGAAGATTACAAATCAGATATTTGGCAGAATGCCCCTCAGTTTGATTTGTTTGAAGATGGATTCCTCATGATTAGATTCAGGCTAAGTATTTTGGCAAATATCGTGGGAATGATGCTGTGTTCCTCTATCTGGAGGAGCACAATTTGATTTGTCCCATATTCATGTTAACTTCAATCACACAAATAAGGTGGTGTCTGCCAGGCTTTTCGCTGTCAAGTTTCTTTTCTTTTTTGTAATTAATTAGTATTTTGTGTCTCAGAGTGTTCCTCTGAGATTGTGCAAATAACCCCTTCCTTCTCTAACTTTTATTCATGTATTTGTTATGGATTCCTATTTTGTTCAGTGGACTATAATCATTAATTTTGATGCTCAAATCATCCCATGCTGAGCCAGTGAGAGTCTTGGCAAGCTGTCCCTTTGACATGTCCCCATCATTTAGAACACTTCCTTACTTTCTGGAGTAAAATGTTCCAGGAGCATCTTGTACTTTCCCTGACACAGCCTTTCCTCCAGGAAGCCCTGGTTCCTTTTAGTGAATGATGTATTTAGAAACCAAGATTTAGGGGGTAGGTATGATCATTGCTATTGGGCTGTCACTGATCCCAAGTCCTCTCATTGGACAGAAAAGTATGTGTGTGCATGTGTGTATTCGTGCACACACACACACACACTTGCATTCCTTAATTATTTCTGGATCTCTACTGTGAAAACTGAGTTCACACCAGTATCTCCAGTTCTAACCCAACACTGCAAAGTTCTCTCTCGCTTTCTGTCTTTATATTTAAAACCCCTTCTAGGACAATGAGAAGCCTGGTTCCCATTATCCTGAATAGATTTCCTTATTTGATCGGTGTCCCTGAACGTAAGCAATTGTCTACGGCTTCTGATCTCCTTCTCCCACTCAGGTTCTGACACCTGGTGCTGGGATTGTCCCCTGAACGGATGTGCTTCTCACCTTGCTCAGGCTGACAACCGTCCTGGGCAGTCACACTGCACTCACTTTATGGATGCCTTCTTGACCACACCTGGGCTCAACCTCTTGCATGGGCCTCCTCTCTGCACGATTACCCTCCACTCTCATTTGGGCTGACACAGAGTGTAGGCTGTGCCTACATAATTCTTTTCTTCACTGGGTTTTAGTGACACCCAGCTCTGGGCCATGATAGCTTTTACCCTGCACAGCACCCCTTAATGGACTGAATTGCTAGGGAAGGGATGATCAAAAGGGGAGAGGATCAGTTTACATTCATAGTTATAATTAAAGCCTTAAAAAGCCATCGTATTTTCTTAAGGGGCAAAGTGAGGATGGGGATTAGTAGTATAATGGGGTGGGCAGAGCTTGGATAAAGAAAGCATCTTCCAGGAGAGAAACTTAAGTATATTTTTAAACTCTTTTTCCCAACCCACAAATTTTCCTGCTAACTATTCCTTATTTTTTCTTTTAGGCTTTGTCTTCTTAACACAGTGAACAAGAATGTAACACATCTGGCACATAGCCCTCAACTTGCTAAATGCATGAAAATACATATTTCATGTCATTTATCTGGCCTAGTTTCCCTCCATCGTATGACTGATGTCATATATTTTTCCAAAAGCAAAAACCTTCCCTGCACCAATGCAAAGAACAGACAGGATTGAGAAGACAAGGGCTCCTTTCTCAGCAACTACTAAACTAAGTAACCTTACATAAGTCACTCAACTTCACCAGCCCCATCTCCTCATGGGTAGTAATAATATAACTGATGACAAATACTGATATTTACTGGGTGCTTACTAATGTCAGGCACAGCATTGCATGCATTGTTTTAAGCAATTCTCACATCAATCTTATGAAAGACACACTTTCATTTTTTATTTTCTTAAGATTTTTTTAAAAAGTAATCTCTATACCCCATGTGGGGCTCAAACTCACAACCCTGAGATCAAGAGCTGCATGCTCCTCTGACTGAGCCAGCCAGGTGCCCCCAAAGAAACACTTTTATTATCCCCATTTTACAAATGAGACTGAAGCGTAGAGAACTTAATTTGTCCAACGCTATGCAGCTAGTAAGTAGTAGACCCTAGACCTCCAAGTCTCAGCTTTTAAACATGATGTCATAGTGCATTAAAAACATTTTAAATTGGAAGGGTTACATTAGATGATCTCTAAGGTCATTCCAGTTTAATAATTCTGATTTTAAGAAATGCTTAGGGGATATTAAGATAAAAGAAACAAAACTTTGCATTAGAGTAGGCATTGGGCATATAAAGTTGAGATTGGGTCTTTGCCCTTCAACAACTAACATACTATCATAATGCACAGAATGCAAAGAAGATAGAGGTGCTGCTGAAAGAGCAGTATTAAAAGAGCCTTTATGGAGGCAATACCACTTTTGTTCAGTTTTAAAAGTAACAAGTTAGGTAGGGGCGCCTGGGTGGCTCAGTCAGTTAAGCTGCTGCCTTCGACTCAGGTCATGATCCTGGGGTCCTGAGATCGAGCCCCATGTCCGGCTCCCTGCTCAGTGAAGAGCCTGCTTCTCCCTCCCCCTCTGTCTGCCACTCTGCCTACTTGTGTTCTCTATCTGTCAAATAAATAAATAAAATCTTTTAAAAAAAAAGGAACAAGTTAGGTAGAAACATAGGTGGCATTCTAGGCAAAGCAACCAGTATGTGGGAAGGCATGGTTATCATGAAACAGCACTATGTATTTGATATGATTGCAGTGAGAGTCAACAAGGGGAGGGAGAAGGAAAATGAAAACATTGACTTACTTGTGTATTGTTGAAAATTGAGTCAGGGGAACAGCTATTTATCAATTCGTAAAATTTAAGTACATTATTTTGGACCTTATTTATTTACTTATTCTTAAAAAGATGTATTTATTTATTTGGGAGAAAGTGAGAGGAAGAGCAGAGGGAGATAACCCCCAAGCCGACTCCCCGCTGAGCGTGGAGCCTGATGTGGGGCTCAGTCCCACTACCCAGGAGATCATGACATGAGCCAAAACCAAGAGTTGGACACTTAACCGACTGAGCCACCCAGGCACCCCATGGACCTCACATCCATGTAAAAGAACACATCTAAGGGCACCTGGGTGGCTTAGTCACTTACACATCTGCCTTTGGCTCAGGTTATGATCCCAGGGTCCTGGGATCAAGCCCCGCATCGGGCTCTCTGCTCAGCAGGAGCCTGCTTTTCCTTCCCTTTCTCAAGTAAATAAATAAAATTTTTAAAGATTTTATTTATTTGAGAGAGAAAGAGAGAGCACAAGCAGGAGGAACAGCAGGCAGAGGGAGAAGCAGGCTCCTTGCTGAGCAAGGAGCCGGAGGCGGGACTCGATCCTAGGACCCTGGGATCATGACCTGAGCCGAAGGCAGATGTTTAACTAATTAAGCCACCCAGGCATCCCAATAAATAAAATCTTAAAAAAGAACACACAGGGACACCTGGGTGGCTCAGTCGGTTAAGCGTCTGCCTTCAGCT
>NC_138383.1:37782352-37795404 GCF_054177405.1 Leptonychotes weddellii | reverse complement strand
GGCAGGAAGCCTGCTTCTCCCTCTCCCACTCCCCCTGCTTATGTTCCCTCTCTTGCTGTCTCTGTCAAATAAATAAAATCTTAAAAAAAAAAATAAGATTACAAAAATGTTGAGATATATTACACGTACAGAATATATAAAACATATTTACAATGAGAAGAACAGCCAAGTAACTACCATCCAAGTCAAGAAGTGGAACATTGTCAGCATCTAGAAGCCCTGTGTGTACCTCTCTTGTATCATGAATCTTGACTCTAACAATCATTTCCTTGCTTTTTCTTAGTTTTACTTACCATGTATCTATATATGGTATCATTTTGCTTCTTTTAAAAATAACAAAGCAAATTACTTTTTCTTACAATACTGTGAAATTCATCCCAATTGTGTGTAGCTCTAGTGTTTTCACTGTATTGTGTTTATATAGATACCAGATTCATTTACTAATGGTGACATTCTAGGTTATTTCTGGTTTGATGAAAAACACTATTATGAAAATTCCTGGTGCACCTGTGGAAAAACACAAGTTATAGAAAATGTGCATCACCACATTGTTTTCAAAAAAGGTTCTACAAGTTCATTTGCCACTGGTAGCGTAGATGACTACTGCTCCATGTCGAAAGCAACACTTAGTATTGTATCTAAATATTTTTGCCATTCTCGGTGGATGTTTGGTGGTATTCATTGTGGTTTTAATTTGAACAAATTTTCACTCACCGATGAGTCTATTTGCTACCCAGTTGGAAAAAAATCTTACTCCCCATATTATACTATATAAAACATTCTTTCCAGGTGCATGGTAAATCTAATTGTGAAAAGTAGACATTACTGTAGAAGCATTATGCTTCTAGAAGAATGCTGTCCAGAACCTTCTGCAATGGTAGAAATGTTATATAAATCTGCACTTTCCTATATGGTAGCCACTAGATACATGCCGCTATTGACATCTTCAAATGTCTAAGCAACTGAGGAAGTGAGCTTTAAATTTTAACTTTTGATTAACTTGAACTTTATGACAATTAAAGATTTCTGTTCATTAATAGATACCATTGAGAGTGAAAAGGCAAACCACTGAGGGGGAGAAATTACTTGCAAAGACAACTCCTACCTAGAATATATAAAGAATTGGAACGCCTGGGTGGCTCAGTTGGTTAAATGTCCTTTTTTTTTTTTTTTTTTTAATATTTTATTTGACAGAGAGAGACACAGCGAGAGAAGGAACACAAGCAGGGGGAGTGGGAGAGGGAGAAGCAGACTTCCCGCTGAGCAGGGAGCCCGATGTGGGACTCGATCCCAGGACCCCGGGATCACGACCCGAGCCGAAGGCAGAAGCTTAACGACTGAGCCACCCAGGCGCCCCTAAATGTCTTACTTTTGATTTTGGCTTGGGTTATGATCTTGGGGTTGAGATCAAGCCCCACATCAGGCTCTGCACTGGGCATGGAGCCTGCTTGGGATTCTCTCTCCCACTCTAAAAAAATAAAAAATCATTTAGGTCATGAAAAAAGGCAGATAATAGCCCCAACCCCTCCAAGATAGACAAAAGAAACACTCTTCAAAAGGGAGATACTCAAATGCTCATAAATATATGGCAGCCATAAGGGAACCACAAAACCATGAGATATCATCACACCCAACAGAACGACAAAACTCAAAAGACAAAAGGTAAACAGTTACCAAGTTTAAGCAAGAACGTGGAGCAATGTATGAGAATACATTGATGATGTATATTTTGGATAACTGACAGTACCTAATAAAGCTACACTATGCATAACCTATGGGTCAGCAATTCCATCCCTAGGAAATACCCAACCAAAACATATACATGTACATGCTAAAATTTTGACAAGGACCAGAATGCTCCTAGAAGTGTATTCATAATAACCCCAAACAGGAAATAACTCAATGTCCAACTGCAGTAGAATGTGTAAGTACTATAAAATCTAGAAAACAAGAAAAACTAATCTATGGTGTTAAAAGTCAAAGTGGGAGAGGGTGCCTGGGTGATCAGTTAAGCTTCCGGCTCTTGGTTTTGGCTCAGGTCATGATCTCATGGGTCATGGGATCGAGCCCCACATCGGACTCTATGCTCAGCATGGAGTCTGCTTGTCCTCCCTCTGCTCCTCCCCGGCTTATGCTTTCTCTCCAATAAGTAAAATCTTTAAAAAAAAAGTGAAAGGGGAAGGGGTAATAAGGAAGCCAGGAAGGGGTGTGAAGAGAGCTTCTGTGGGTCAGGTAATGTTCTCTTTTTGCACTGGATGTGTTCATTCCGTGTTAACCAATTAGCCTGTCAGGCAGTGAGGCACTCATTCTCCCATACAACTCTGGACTTACCTCACCTTTGAAGTCGGCAATGGTAGTGGAAAACATCTCTTTAAGTCTGACTTGGCCTCGCTTAAGTCACATACCTTTCCTGGAGCCTCTTCAACCCCATTTGAACCACTGGATTAAGTAGTGAAGGGGTACTTCCCCAAGGGAAAACCAAGGCACTGTTCTCAGAAAAGGGTAAAATGAATGCCAGAGAGGCAAAAACATCTATTAATCTGGAGATCAAAAGAAAACCCTTAATTTGTAGTTCGTCCCTGAGTTATGTCAAATTTTGTTAAGAGTAATATATAGCTTTTCCTATCCAAAGCATCCAAGCTGCTTTGTGAAAGTCTCTGAACTACTGGGGGAAAGAAATCTAATTTCTTATCAGATTTAACTCCAGTCTCTCCCTCCTTGACTATAGCTTACATACTATAGTTAAATTAATCTTTCTAGGGGCGCCTGGGTGGCTCAGTTGGTTGAGCATCTGCCTTCGGCTCAGGTCATGATCCCAGGGTCCTGGGATCGAGCCGCACATCGGGCTCCCTGCTCAGTGGGGAGTCTGCTTCTCCCTCTCCCTCTGCTGCTCCCCCTGCTTGTGCTTTGTCAAATAAATAAAATCTTTTTAAAAATTTAATCTAATATATGGCTCTACTTATAACAACTCCAACAAAGGAACCATATTCCCCTATCAAGGTTGAAGATTTTTAGCCTGTCACTCATGCTCTTCCATCATCTCACCTGAACTTTTTCAGTTATATGACTCCCTCTGTGTACATGTATTCAGTGCTTTTTAAGTGTCTGTCACTGATCTATTTTATTATTTAAAGATTTTATTTACTTGAGAGAGCGCACACAGAGGCAGAGAAAGAAGCAGATTCCCCGCTGAGCATGGAGCCTGACATGGAGCTCGATCCCAGGACCCTGAGATCATGACCTGAGCTGAAGGCAGACGCTTAACTGACTGAGCCACCCAGGCGCCCCATCACTGATCTTTTTAAATTATTCGGATGCAACTGATATTTAATGTATCAGTCAAGAGATATGGGCATTAGATTTCTTGTTACTTTCCCTTTTTGGGTTTAAAGCTATAATAAAATGATTTACGAATGCTAAATTTGATCCTTAATATTATGTCTTTTCTAAAACTCAGTATTCTTTTTTTTTTTTTGAGAGAGAGCAGGGGGAGGGGCAGAGGAGAGGGAGAATCTCACCCAGCACAGGAGCCTGACATGGGGCTCGATCTCATGACCCTGAGATCACAACCTGAGCTGAAATCAAGTCAGACATTTAACCAACTGACCCACACAGGTGCCCCCAAATGTTAAGTTTCTTAAGTATATAAAATAAGACAGGCTCTTAAATAGGCTACCTGAATCTTTAGCTAACTTCATTTTGACTAAATGTCTCCATCTTTTTACCCTTACCTAAAACTGACTGAAATAACATAACCAATTTACTAACTTGATAGGGGATCAGAATTAAAGTGATTTTTAAAATTAAAAAAATAAAAGAGGAATTGTGGCATAAATGACATACTTTTAAAATAAAATATGAGCATGAATTAAATGTACAAACACATCACTATTTTTATTTGCATTTAAGCCAAATGTGCTGTGAGCTAGAAAGTTACTTACACAAGATGTATGATCCATTATACATTAACACAAATTTCAGAATGTGAAGTATAACAATAGTCTCTATTGTTCAAATCCACATTTAAAAAAAAATTTTTTTTTGAAGATTTTATTTATTTATTTGACAGAGAGAGACAGTGAGAGAGGGAACACAAGCAGGGGGAGTGAGAGAGGGAGAAGCAGGCCTCCCGCTGAGCAGGGAGCCTGATGAGGGGCTCGATCCCACAACCCTGGGATCATGACCTGAGCCGAAGGCAGGCGCTTAACGATTGATCCACCCAGGCGCCCCTGAAATCCATATTTTTATCTAGAATACAGTATTTATAACCTAACACCTCCCTGCAACAAAACCAACATTATTAGGGAGTTGTTTGAATTATTTTTTAATAGCTACAGTGGAGCCCATTTTCCTCATTAAGTAACTATAGGGATTTAACATTCTTTAAGTGGCTTGATTACAACCAAGAATGTGGTATTGGTAATATATATATCAATTCACTCAAACATTCAAGAAAAAAGGACTTATTTTTTACTTAACCAAAAATGAATTCTGAAAATACATTAAAAAATACCCTCCCAACCACTGTTAACACACTCCTTTGTGCCTTCACACACCATGGTCCAGGAGTTACAATTTTTGTGCTTCCACAGGTCTTTCTATTTGGGCAGTTATCAATCGTCTTCTTTCTCAATATACGTCTTTGCATTAACCCGTGCCATTTGCCTGGCCAGGTACCTGTCTCTAGCCGACATTACAGTTTCTTCATTGCTTCGTTTTGCAAACTTATTCCCCACCTCATGTGGTCTCTCTTGTTCTTTGCCCATCTCTTGGCATCCCTCTGTGAGTATGTGTTTTGCTCCCAGGGATGTTTCAGAACTGGAGGGTTTTTCTGGGTTTCTTTCTTTGTCCTTTTCCGTATTTCTCATTTTATTGGATCTTTCCCGGTCAAGAAACCTATCCTTTGCCCTAGAATTTGGGCTGCTTTCTTTTTTGTCTCGGCTTCTTTCTGAAGATTGAACACTTATTTCTCGTTCTCTATCTCTGTACTTATCACTGTTTTCATATCTTTCTTTCCTTGCTTTCATATGCTCTTCCTTTTCTTTGCTTTTCTCTTCTTTCTCTCCTCCTTTCTCATTGTGTCGGTCATGATCATTTCGTGGTCTATCTCTTTCTTGTTCTCTTGGGGAGTATTTCTCCCTGTCTTTCTCCCTTTTCCAATCTCTGTCATTTCTTTCTCTTTGGTCTCTTCCCCTCAGTTTATCTTCATGTTCATGCCTCTTCCAGTGAGAAGCTCTGTGACTGACCTCTCTGTGCCTCTGAGAATCCTTCTTTTCTTTTCGGGAACCACGGTCAGTGTAATAGTTCTCATGATCCCTGGATTGTCTCTCTTGGTGCTGATCTTCCCTTTTCTCATGAACTCCTGACTTGGACCTTTTTGTGTGGCATTTGGTACCATGCTCTCTTTCTTCACTAGAAGACCGTGAGTGCGCTTGATTTCTCTGATGCTTGGAGTCACTCTCGGAGGTCTCTGTGACCTTTTTCCTTCTGCAGTTCACTTTATTATTTTCTTCCATTTCATCATCCTCACTATTAGCATAAAAGTCACTGTCTGCATCTGGGTTTTCTTCTGCTTGCACAACAGTTTGGAGACTGCATTTCTCATGTGGTATTCTGTTCTCTGAACTTACTTCATCAGAATAACCCCTTGATTTCTCTTCCTTTATCCCAGACCTTAAAACAAATAATATAACACAAAATGCCACATTATCACTGTAGTAATAAGCACATGAAGTGTTCATATAATTTTTCTCAATACTTAAACCAATGCAACTACTAAATGCAAAAAGGTGCTGTCTATTTACCTTGTAAACATCTGCAAACTAGTATTTTCTTTTTATTTTTTTTGAGAGAGAAACAGCATGACAGGGGAGAGGGTCAGAGGGAGCAGGCTCCCCGATGAGCAGGGAGCCCAACGTGGGACTCGATCCCAGGACCCTGAGATCACGACCTAAGCCAAAGGCAGTCGCTTAACCCACTGAGCCATCCAGGTGCCCCCAAACTAGTATTTTCTAACCATTCAGAATATTTTCAGAAAAAGGTAGAAGTGAAATAGAGAAAATGAGCCTTTCTGTATTGGACCACTAGAATCTTTAGGCATAAGTCTGTGTAAGGTCTTCATTTTTGTTAAGCATGACAAAGAAAAATTGGGAAAAGTAAGATATATTCTGGATCTAAGTACTATTTTCACAACATGAAGTTCAAGTTGCAGCTCTTTGTTGGATTCTTATTCCTTTCTTTTTAAAAAATTCAAGAATAGTCCTGGAAATAGCTGAGATATTTTCACAGCAAAATCTAATTCTAAATATCACTAAATAATCTCTTATGATTAAAAAGGCACGAGCATCCTGGTATTACCCCCTGGCACCTATCACAACAAAATACGAATACGTGAATCCATCTGATTACAATCAATAACACTAAAAATTGTTTACATCACCTACATTTTCCCAACTGATAAGTGCGGCTCATTTATTTACATTAGCCACATGTTCATTCTTACTGATTGCATAATAATCATACTAAGAGAACAACTGTGGTTCTCTGGGAACTGCTGGCAGAACTGTCTTGGCTGAAGGATTATCTAATACTTTGGAATTCTATTATTAGACTCTGAGAAAAGTACAACTATTAAATGACATTATGGAGTTTCATGGCTGGCCTCACAAGTATTCCAGATGAAACTCTAATAGAAATTCTAATTTTCCAATCAAAAATCTGTCTTCAAATATATTTTCTTAGACTCACAATTTTCATCAATTTTGTAATCAAACCCAGCATTTGGAGGGGGGGAGGGAAGGTGGAGTATAAATCTAATTCTGTCTCTTTAGCCTTAATTCTACTCTTTCCTTTTCCCAGCAACACAGACTTAGATCCTCTAATATGAATGTTTCTGTTCCAAAAAACCATTTACTCAGATACAAGCTTAAGACAAATTCTCCCTTTTACCTTCAGCTATATACTTATGACAGTCATTTCACCATTCCTACAATATCTTATAATTTTATCAAAAAACCCCTCCAATCCTTACTTTCTACGCCAGTGCTAATGGACATTTCTACAGACATGGTAATGTTCGTATCTGTGCCATCTAATATGGTAGCCACTAGCCAAATGTGGCAACTGAGTATTTGCAATGTGGCTACACATCAGGTAGTGCATTTCTAGCTGTTGATACGTGAATCTTCTGTTTTATAGAGGCCATGTTCTATTTACGGAAATAAACCACTTCTCTTATATACTATTTGAACATACATGTAATCCGTAGGTTTTGAATTAAGAAACTGCAAATCCCTAGCAATTCAATTAGGTCAGGTTTGGCTGACAACACAATATGCAGTGCTGCAATCCTCTATCTTTCAGAGGGTTAAAATGATCCCACAACCACAGATCATGAAAGGAATCTTTCTTCTACTATTCCATATGCCGCGTCTCACCTGGCTTCACGAAAGCTGCATGTAGGTACTTCCTCTTCACCAACTGCTTGATTTAATAGGTGTCTATAAAATCCACTGAGATCTTTCTGCTTGGTTACATCCAAACGTGCTAAGAGAGGGCAAGCAAAAGTGAGAGGAATAGATTCAACAAGGCACAACACAGTTCAGTTTTAGAGGTACAGAGAATGTAACATACACAGTGTATCAACTACTCTTTGGATCTAGCTGGCAAACCATAGCCTGCATGCCAAATGTGGCCTACTGTTTTTGTAAAGAAATTTTTATTGGAATGTAGCCTTGTTCATTTATTGTTTAAGGCTGCTTTTCCATTAGAAAGGCAGAATTTAGTAGCTCCAGCAGAGATCATATGGTACACAAAGCCTAAAATATTTACTTACCTGGTCCTTCACAGAAATTTTGCCAACTGGTATTCTATATAAACACATAGTACATGCCTAGACAGAATATTATAGATTTGATTTCCTTCTATTTAAAACTTCTATGAGCACTTGCCAATTAAGTTATTTGTAAGTATACAATGTACTTAGATCTTGAGAAATGACCACGATTAGAAAGTCTGAAGTAAAGCCCTAAGACATTCTTTGGCTCCTGCACATTTTTGTTCTTTCTTGAATTAACATTATTCTTTTTCTGAAGGCCCACCCAGTTCCTTGAGTGATGTTACTCTAGTTTTCTAAACCCAGAAAATATAAGTAGGATTTAAATCTTAGTTTATATTGCTTCTGACAAATATCGTGTGGTGTATGACTTATAATAAAGGTTTTTTCCATTTGGAATTATTTTCTAAGGCAATGACTTGTAATGGCCATAGTTTTAAGAAACAAAATGAGAGATGTGAAAAGTCCAATAGAAGTAATAGTTACTAAAAGTACAGCTATGGGGCGCCTGGGTGGCTCAGTTGTTTAAGCGTATGCCTTTGGTTTGGGTCATGATCCCAGGGTCCTGGGATCGAGCCCCACATCGGGCTCCCTGCTCAGCGGGAAGCCTGCTTCTCCTTCTCCCACTCCCCCTGCTTGTGTTCCCTCTCTCGCTGTGTCTCTCTCTGTCAAATAAATAAATAAAATCTTTAAAAAATAAATAAAAGTACAGCTATGTTTTTAGTCATTGTCTTTTCTCCGTTTTATAATATCATAGAATATCGTATCTAACACCTCGAGTTCATATACACAAATGAGGACCACAACATTATAATCTAGAAGTTCAGGGACAGAGCAAATGGCGAAACCACAGGGCAGAATTTTGCTGCTTCTGTTTCCTTCTCCCCCCCTCCCTCTTCCAGTTCACCTTCGAGTGCAGCAGCCCTTTTTTCTCTTTCTTCCTCTTCAGCTCTCTCTTGCAGTTTTTTCTTATAGGCAGATGTCACAAATGCCTCCTTATCATCAAATTCTCCCTTCTCCATTTCTCGTTCTCTCTGTATTTTTTTTTCCATTCTCTTTTCCTGTTCCTTTTTTCTGATCTCAACTGCTTTTAGTAGGTTGTGAATATACTTGGGCTAGAGGAAAAAATAAGATTTAGGGAAGAATCAAGGATAAAAATTAAGAATATTCTGTTTTTATCATGAATTTATTAGGATAAAAATGGCTAGTCCAAATAGGTGGGACTGTCATCATCTCAAAATTAAATATAAATTTAACTAGCAAGACTGAAACTAAAATTCTTTTCAAGAAAAATTTAAGTGTAAAGACAGAAATTATTCAAAATCCTATTTTACTTTAAAATTTCAAACTAAGTAATTTTTCCACTGTGTTTTCACCCTTTTTACAGGTATTATCTCAATACTTCAACAGATCAGTGAATCAGAAAGGTTCTTACTAGTTTTTCACATTAGTTGAAATACGGTTATTTAAAAGAATACATGGGGGCTCCCGAGTAGCTGAGTTGGTTAAGTGTCCGACTCGATCTCAGCTCAGGTCTTGAACTCGGGGTCGTGAGTTCAAGCCCTGCACTGGGCTCCACATGGAGCCTATTTAAAAAAAAAAACAGCTATAATTTTACACCACTACCCTACTTGTACATACTATAAAATGTAAAGATCTTTAAAAATCAGTCTGTGCTTGTGAAAGAAGAAGAATGATAGTGTGAATTTATATCAAGACCCCACTCTCAATTATTTTTTCAAACTAAAAATATGATCATATGTGCAGATGATTCAGTTACCAGCTTGAAAGCAATAAAGAAATGAGAGGATGATAAAACACAAAAATATGAACAGGAAGAGGAGTTTCTAATACAAAGACTTTTTTTTTTTTTTTTTATTTGAGAGAAAGATCGAGAGAGAGCATGAGTAGGGGGAGGAGCAGAGGGAGAGGGAGAAGCAGACCCCCTGCTGAGCAGGGAGCCCAACGTGGGGCTCAATCCCGGTCCTCCGGGACCATGACCTGAGCCGAAGGCAGACGTCCAACCGACTGAGCCACCCAGGTGCCCCTAATACAAAGACTTTCTAAGAAAAAAAAGTTCAAAAATTTGTGAAGGTGGTAAAACAAAAAATCTAAACTTATTGTTTTTATTGTTAGATAATTTACTCACTCCTATTAGGATACTAAATGCAGGGCTTTGTGGGTTCTAAATCAAAACTGTATTATCTGGAACTAGGGGCCCTTCACACTTCAAATACCCTTATAAAAGCTTTTTCTCAGATCATTCCTCATGCTAAATAAGATTAAGATATAAAATGCAGGTCAAGGGGTACCTGGGTGGCTCAGTCAGCTAAGTGTCCAACTCTTGATTTCAGCTCAGGTCATGATCTCACGGTAGTGAGATCAAGCTCCGTGTCAGGCTTCACACTCAGCGGGGAGTCTGCTTGAGATTCTCTCCCTCTACCCTCTCCCACCCCTCACTTGCACATGCATGCTCTCACTCTAAAATAAATAAATAAATCTTTAAAATACAGGCTGAGGTCAAAGAAATTTGTATTTTCAGCTACAAACCTTTCGGTCTTTTCCCAAAATCAATTTGGGATTATTTTCCTCCTTTTTTTTCTGCATTTCATCATAAATACTGTCATATTCATATACAGTGGAATCTTCTGCAAGGGCCTTCTGGATTTCTAGTTTGGTCTAAAATAAACAAACAAACATGTCTAAAAAATATGAACCAGCTAAAACATACGATAAAAAGTCTTGGTTAACTTTTTTGAGAGAGGATCATGAATCAGATATATATTATAAAAATTCTATCAATCACATTTTAGACTGAAAATATAAACATCGGTCTGGAGCCAGGCTGCCTGGGTTTGAATCCTGGCTCTATAACTTATTAGCTACTTGGGGCAAGTTTGTGTAATCTTTTTGTGCCTCAGTTTTCATCTAAAAAAATGAGGATAATAATTGTATCTACCTTCCAAGTTGTTGTATTATCTACTTTATATAGTTCATTCATATATGATTTTTTTTCATATAGGATTTTTAAAAATAAACAAAACACCTCAAACCAAGATCAGAGAAGAACTTCTGAACTTAGCTTGACAACAGATATCTACCAAAGACCTACTGCAAATAGTACACCTAATGATGACATTTAACAGCTTTTCCAATGAAATAGGGAGCAAGATAATGTTGCCATCATCAGTCCTGTGCACTTGAAGACCAGATAAAAGAACAGAAAGGAAAAAAAGTGTTGTCTAACTATTAAAACACCCCATTTCTTAAAAGGAATTTGAATGGGCAAAGAAGGAAGTCACACTCTCATTCTTCACAGATGACATGATGCTCTATGTGGAAAAGACTCCACCTGAAAATTGCTAGAACTCATATAGGAATTCATCAGAGTGGCAGGATATAAAATCAATGCAAAGAAATCAGTTGCATTTCTATACACTAAAAATGAGACAGAAGAAAGAGAAATTAAGGAACGGATCCCATTTACAAGTGCACCAAAAACTGTAAGATACCTAAGAATAAACCTAACCAAAGAGGCAAAGGATCTGTCATCAGAAAACTCTAGAACACTCATAAAAGATACTGAGGACACAAAGAAATGGAAAAACGTTCCATGCTCATGGACTGGAAGAACAAATATTGTTAAAATGTCTATGCTACCAGACACCTGGGTGGCTCAGTTGGTTAAGCGACTGCCTTCGGCTCAGGTCATGATCCTGAAGTCCCGGGATCGAGTCCCACGTCGGGCTCCCTGCTCAGCAGGGAGTCTGCCTCTCTCTCTGACCCTCCCCCCTCTCATGCTCTCTATCTCATTCTCTCTCTCAAATAAATAAAATCTTAAAAATAAATAAATAAATAAAATGTCTATGCTACCTAGAGCAACTATACATTCAATGCAATCCCTATCAAAATAACAACCAGCATTTTTCACAGAGTTGGAACACACAATCCTAAAATCTGTATGGAACCAGAAAAGACCACCCTGTATAATAATCAAAGGAGTGTTGAAAAAGAAAACCATAGCTGGCAGCATCACAATTCCAGACTTCAAGCTCTATTACAAAGCTGTAATCACCAAGACAGTATGGTACTGGCACAAAAACAGACACACAGATTAACGGAACACAACAGAGAACCCAGAAATGGACCCTCAACTCTATGGTCAACTAATCTTCGACAAAGCAGGAAAGAATATACAATGGAAAAAAGACAGTGTCTTCAACAAATGGTGTTGGGAAAACTGGACAGCCACATGCAGGAGAATGAAACCGGACCATTTTTTTACACCCATACACAAAAAAAGACACAAAACAGATGAAAGACCTCAATGTGAGACAGGAATCAAAGTCCTTGAGGAGAACACAGGCAGCAACCTCTTTGACCTCGGTTGCAGCAACTTCTTGCTAGACACGTCTCCAAAGGCAAGGGAAGCAAGGGCAAAAATGAAATATTGGGACTTCTTCAAGATAAAAAGCTTCTGCACAGCAAAGGGAACAATCAACAAAACCAAAAGGCAACCTACAGAGTGGGAGAAGATATTTGCAAATGACATATAGCATAAAGCGCTAGTACCCAAAATCTATAAAGAACTTATCAGACTCAACACCCAAAGAACAAAGAATCCAATCGAGAAATGGGCAGAAGACATGAACAGACATTTCTCCAAAGAAGACATCCAAATGGCCAATAGACACATGAAAAAATGCTCAAGGTCACTCAGCATCAGGGAAATACAAATCAAAACTACAATGAGATACCACCTCACACTGGTCAGAATGGCTAAAATTAACAAGTCAGGAAACAACAGATTTTGGTGAGGATGTGGAGAAAGGGGAACCCTCTTACACTGTTGGTGGGAATGCAAGCTGGTGCAGCCACTCTGGAAAACATTACAGGGGTTCCTCAAAAAGTTAAAAATAGAGCTACCCTACAACCCAGCAACTGCACTACTAGGTATTTACCCCAAAGATACAAATGTAGTGATCCGAAGGGACAGACACCTGCACCCCAATGTTTATAGCATTATATAATAGCCAAACTATGGAAAGAGCCCAGATGTCCATTGACAGATGAATGGATAAAGAAGATGTGGTATACATACACAATGGAATATTACTTGGCCATCAAAAAGAAAAAAAAAATCTTGCCATTTGCAATGACATGGATGGAACTAGAGTGTATTATGCTAAGTGAAATAAGTCAATCAGAGAAAGACAAT
>NC_138383.1:37765480-37782252 GCF_054177405.1 Leptonychotes weddellii | reverse complement strand
GGGCGGGGAGTGGGGGGGGTATGGGGTAACAGGATGTCAGGCATTAAGGAGGGCACGTGATGTGATGAGCACTGGATGTTATATACAACTGATGAATCACTGAACTCTACCTCTGAAACTAATAATACAATATATGTTAATTGAATTTAAATAAAAAAGTAATACCTTAAAAAAATAAAATAAAATACCCCATTTCTAAGAGTATTGTATCTTAGATTTAGTAAATGTAGTCAAGTTAGTATTCTTCATCATAAAAGTTAGTTTGGGATTAAAGCAGAAGACAAGAGCTAAATCATCCAAGTGGATGGGGAATAAAGTGAAAAGCAGGAAGTATAGATGAGAGATCAAAGGGGCAGCAGGCAGGTAAAGGTACAAGAATAGCTATAGGAGCACTCCTAACTTGCAAGCAAACTATGAGAAAAAGTCTCACTAATAGGAAAAGTGGTTTTGGACAGCTAGGATTAAGAATAAAATTAGGTTTGGGATTTATGCTTTAAAAAGTAGTTAAGGAAAAAAAAAAAAAAAAAGTAGGTAAGGGGCGCCTGAGTGGCTCAGTCATTGAGCGTCTGCCTTCAGCTCAAGTCATGATCCCAGGGTCCTGGGATCGAGCCCCGCATTGGGCTGCTCAGCAGAGCCTGCTTCTCCCTCTCCCTCTGCCGCTCCCCTTGCTCGTGCTCTCTCTTTCTCTCTCTCTGTGTCAAATAAATAAATAAAATCTTAAACAACAACAAAAAAAGTGGTTGCCATCTGGGTATTCTCTAAGACTGATGAATCACTGACCTCTACCTCAGAAACCAATAATATATTATATGTTAATTAACTGAATTTAAATTGAAAAAGTATTTAAAAATTTAAAAAATTAAAAATAAGTTATTTTTATGTAGGGTTTCGAACAGAAAAAATAGCATACACACACACCCATGCAATAAAACAGAACTCACACTCAAGAATATGTCAACCAGCTTACGAACTAGAATATTACAAGTATCTTCAAAGTTATCTATGTGTTCCTCCATGATTCCCTTTGCCTACCACACAGACGTAAACAATATTCTAAATTTAACGCTTATTTTCTCTTCCTTTTCCCCCCACATATGTATATGGCTCTAAGTAATATATTCTATGATGTGCTGTTGTTATCAGCTTTATATAAATAGTATCAGCTTCATTAAAAAAAAAAAGTGGTTGCCATAGTATCTGGCACATTAGAAAGTGTTTAACAAATTTAACCTCATGCAGGATTCCAGGTAGACAAGAGAGAAACAGATGCCAAAGGTTAAAGAAAATGTGGAGAGGAAAAAATTAAAATTAAAAAGAAAGGTACTATGCCATTGTTTAATTTCATTATGTTCTGCAGCAGCTAAATCTAAGATACAATGGTATAGTAGAAAAATTAGTAAACCTTCACGCCTAGTTCTGTAATTAGCTGTGTGATCATGAGGGGTAATTTATCCTTTTGAAGTTTCAGATTTCTTAACAGACCATGGGCAGGTTTGTGAGAATTTTAAAAACATAATGTATGTATAAGAAAGTGCTTGGAAATATGACAGAGCACTATATAAATATAAGATGCAAGGCAAATCTATTGAAAATTATCAGATATTCCCCATTCTCAGTAGCCGAATTTCAAATAATTATAAAGTTATGAAACCACTTTGCTGTGAAGAGACTTTTTTTAAGTAGGCTCACTAGTAAGAATAATTAAACCAGGCGGCGCCTGGGTGGCTCAGTCATTAAGCGTCTGCCTTCGGCTCAGGTCATGATCCCAGAGTCCTGGGATCGAGCCCCACATGGGGCTCCCTGGTCTGCGGGAAGCCTGCTTCTCCCTCTCCCACTCCCCCTGCTTGTGTTCTCTCTCTCGCTGTGTATCTCTCTCTGTCAAATAAATAAAATCTTAAAAAAAAAAAAGAATAATTAAACCATATAATCCAATATAAGACTCCTGAGTCATCTAAAAGCAGAAATGGGTTTAATCTACAACACAGCAATGAAGAGTTAATTCTTCATTGTGCTTTTTCCATGTAAATTTATCACAAAAACCTGAAATATATGTAAATCAAGAAACATCTTAAACATTTTCAGAAAAGAAGGGTTAAGATAAAATTATTTCTTCATACACAACTACTCTGCTCTGTCTCAGGACCTAGATACCAAAACTGATACTGAAATACTTATTTCACCAAATACATTTAATTCCCTCAGCCACCTTACCTGTTTCATTGCTTGCTTCTTAGCAGCTTCCCTCTGAAGGCTTTCACTCACGGAGGTCTATAAAACATAAAAATGTTGTCTTTGTTTAAGCCAATTTAAAATTTCTTTTCCAGTATTCTGGCTGGCAATTAGTTCCTTACCTATACTAAAAACCAGAAAAGTATTATGAAAAAATATTATAATTAAAGAAACATTTTCAGGGTCTTTTACCAAAACCTTAGGAAACAAATGAATTTTATTGTAAATCAAAAGCGTAGGCTGTAAGGTGTAAGAGAAAATAGAATGGTACGTGAAAAAAATGAGGTAACATGGCTTTTTATTCCCAACTTCACCACTAAGGCACGCAATCTCTACGATTTCAATTATTCTGTGTGCACATGTGAACGTGAGTGAACATGCATGTATTAGGTGGGGGAGCACTGGTCCCTTCCAACACATTTAGTGGTATGATTCCCAGCAACAAAAAGCACATTTTTAAAAATATTCACCACTGAATATAGTATATCAAGTTCTTATTATATGCCTAAGGCTTAGGGGCAGCCAGAACTATCTGGGGTTATAATCATTCAATAAATATGTACAAAGGCATTGTTCTAGCTCCTGAAGATAGTGGGGAAAATAAGAACAGTCTCTATCCCTGAGAGATAAATGGTCTGAAAGGGAAGACTGAGATAATCATAATATAGATGTGATAAGCTATATAATAAAAAGATTTTTTTTTAAAAAAAGGGCTGTAGGAGCAAAGAATCAAGAAAGCCTTCCTAAAAGAGATACGACATTAGACCTGAATCAAAAAGAATTTAAGAAAAGGCAAGAGGTGTTTAGGAAGCAGTAACCACAGGGCAAAAGTAAACATTTACAGCTAAGAAAAAATATATAATTAAACTACTTAAAAAAACGTTTTCTCTAAAAGTATAAGGTTTCGTAAATATACTAACCAACACTGAAATGTATACTTTAAAAGGGCAAATTTTATGTTACGTGAATTCTATCTTAGATGAATTTATCTTTTATTGAAAAATATAATCCTCATCCCTAGGACTATAGTTTTCTAGCCTATTGACATTTGCTGCTTTTAGCTATACAGTATCAATTGGTGCTTCCTTTGTTTTCCATGGCAACCAAGAGAACAACATAAACCTAATTCCAGTTCCCTATGACCATGGAGACTCACAAAGGCCATACAAGTAATAGAACACATACTTAATAAATTAAAAGAAGTGGATAGGCAAGGAACTAAGGACATTTTAGGTGACAGTAAACTGACTACAACTAGAGAAAAAGATACTGATAACAAAAACAACAGCAGCTAACATTTATTGAGCCAGGTGCTATGCTAAGTGTATTACTTGTATATTACATTAATTACTTGTTTAACACAAATTTCCCTATTATGTGATACATTTGTACTCATGAGAATATCAATTTTAAACATTAAAATATTAACTATGCTAATAACCATCTCATGAATTCCTTCCCATCTATTTTTAATGTCTGTCTTTCTAATCAGTGTAAATTAAGTATTTCTTGATCACTGACTCAGTAATGTCTTAAGGACTAACTAGAAGAGTAAGTCTCCAAATACTAGACTTTTACTTCTTTTACTTGCTTTTATTATTTTTTTCCTATCTCTCCTCCAATCACAGTTCACCTGCTGTCACTTTCAAACTGGTTGCTTCAACCTAAACTATTGAACTTAGAAAAATAAAACACAAAGCTAGTACTTTTTAGACTCATATAATACAGAATAAGCAGACTGGGAAGGGCCTTTCCAATGTAAAGTGTATATACTGTGAGACATAAGAGGTTTTGTTTCCATGTTCATAGCCATTTTGAAGGATGATGTGTGTCTGTCTGCCCTTTGAAAAAATCAGTTATTACTTACAGGGTGATAACATAATGGAGGGAGTACAGTAATTTTACAAATTCTATTCATAGACTTGTATCCCTGGAATTCTAACAGCATCATCAGTGGATAAAGAGGTAGCTCTGAACCTAAGCTGAAAAAGTCAGGGAAGATTATCTCCTTTTGAAGCTCATTTGATTCTCAGTTTTCTAACTAAAAGAACTCTGACAATGACTTAACGTTTTCACTAAAATGCCAACAAACTGAAAATATTTGGGCACCTGGGTGGCTTAGTGGGTTAAGTGTCTGCCTTCAGCTCAGGTCATGATCCCATGGTCCTGGGACGGAGCCCCGCCTCGGGTTCCCTGCTCAGCGGGGGGCCTGCTTCTCACTCTCCCTCTGCTCCTCTCTCTTCTTGTGCTTGCTGTTATCTCTTGCACACACTCTCTCTCAAATAAATAAAATCTTTAAAAAAACTGAAAATATTTTAAGTTGAAATGCATTTAATACACCTAACCTACCCAACATCATAGCTTAGCCCAACCTACCTTAAAGGTGTTCAGAACACTCACATTAGCTACAGTTGGGCAAATCCACCTAACACAAAGCCTACTTTATAATATAGTGCTGAATATCTAATGTAATTTATTGAATACTGTACTGAAAGTGAGTAAAAGAATGGTTGTATGGGTAAATATTTGTTAGTGTATGGATTGTTCACCCTCATGATCACATGGCTGACTACAAGTGAGCTGTGGTTCACTGCCAATGCCTTGCCTCATGACAAGAGTACTGCACTTCACTAGCCCATGAAAAGATCGGAATTCAAAATTTGAAGTACAATTTCTACTGAATGCGTAACACTTCCGCACCACTGTAAAGCTGAAAAATCCTAAATCAAAGTATTCTAGGTTGGGGACCATCTATGGTTTCTATAAAAAGGAAGGAGGAGAGCCTGGCTGGCTCAGTTGGTAGTGCTTGCAGCCTGTGACCTTGGGATCGTAAGTTAAAGCCCCAGATATCACAAAACACTTTAGTTCTTGCCACAAAATATTCTAGTCTACAAATGGCCTAAGGAAAAATAGCTGTTAAATAATATGATTAAGGATGAATGTAAGTGATCTAACCATACAATACAGTCATTGATTAGTTTCAAAATTAGCAGGCATGCAATTATTCTAATTTTATGTTTGAAGACCAATTAGTTCACAGAATAGAAGAGAGTATTCATTAATAGTGCCTTCTAATAAAACCACAAATTACCATTAGTTTTAAATGTAGGAAGATAAAAATTATTCCCCGTAAGGGCTTTTATCTTTTTTTTTTTTTAATGTGCAAGAGAGCAAGCTTCCGTGTAAGCAGGGAAGGGCAAAGGGAGGAGAGGGATAGAAAGAATCTCAAGATCTCAAGTAGGCTCCACACCCAGTGCGGAGCCCTACAAGGAACTTGAACTCACCACCCTGAGATCATGACCTGAGCCAAAACCAAGAGTCAGCCACTTTACTGACTGAGCCATCCAGGCGCCCTGGGCCTTTATCTTAAAGAAAAAATAATTCAAGTTATAAACTGGCTCTTATGTAAACATTCCAACTGTCCTAAAAGTGTAAAAACTGCTATTGTACCACACCAATCTTTCAAAACAGGTTTTGTACCAAAAATCTCAGGGAAATAAACTTTTATAAAACCTGAAGTAGTAGTTCCTTGCAAATATTTCAACTTGATTCAACAAACATGTTCTGAGAGCCTACTACGTGTACAGCACTAAAAGTGGGAGAGGAGCCATATTTGATCAACATCTTAATTTTTTATGTCTAATCTAAGAGTTGGTAGGTTTCTTTTAATTTCCAAATAAATTAACATGAAAAAGAAGAGATAAAATGCCAGGTCCATTTTATAGATACTAATAATATATAATAATACCCTCTGTGCACACACACACACACACACACACACGTGGTTATCAAGGATAGGCACCATAAACTGCAGAATTAAGAAACACCGCGACTGGCTGTTCTTAGTCTTTACTACCTCCCCTAGTCGTTTGTTCTGTGTAGAGAATAAAAATTATTTAATCGGGTCCCTGGGTGGCCCAGTCGGTTAAGCAGCTGCCTTCGGCTCAGGTCATGATCCCAGAGTCCTGGGATTGAGCCCTGCATCGGGCTCCTTGCTCAGTGGAGAGCCTGCTTCTCCTCTCCCTCTGCCCCTCCCCCCACTTGTGCTCTCTCTCACTCTATACTCTGCCCAAATAAATAAAATCTAAAAAAAAAAAATTTATTTAATCGATCTAATGTTTCATTGGGATGCAGTCTGACAGAGATGATCTAATTAAAAGGGAAATGGTTTTTAAAACCTTCACAATTAGTTCAGATAAATGCAAGAGAAAACCACATGATTGTGCATTTCTTACATCACTACACATGTTTAGATGGGCTGACTCCTGGGCTTTGATAACTGCCAGAAGAGAAATAGTTTTATATATATTACTACAGCCCCTTCACCAATACACAGATTACAGTTTAATGGCACTGGGAAAGAAATAAGATACTGGACCATTAATTTATATTACTGAATTACCTTTCTTCAGTCACACTTTTTACAGAATTAAACAAAAATTAAAAAAAAATAAGAACAAATAAAAATTCAGAAAAGGGTTCTGAGTATTTTTTTTGCAGAAATCTCTTTTCCATAACTAATAAGTCACAGATTTTAAAAAATCACATATAGCCTTTATATGTGAAATAAGACATTTACCTATCCACTTATC
This sequence comes from Leptonychotes weddellii, assembly GCF_054177405.1. Taxonomy (NCBI): domain Eukaryota; kingdom Metazoa; phylum Chordata; class Mammalia; order Carnivora; family Phocidae; genus Leptonychotes; species Leptonychotes weddellii. The sequence continues at coordinate 37,775,431 of NC_138383.1, read as the reverse complement.
CAAAACAGTTCTCAACTAAAGAAAAAACAGTTCAAGAATCAATCCTTCCTCAAATGGCTTATGGCTATAATTTTCAGTTGTGCTCTGAGAATTTAGAAATGAATACTTCCTGTTCTTTATTATTTTTTTTAACTTAGCAACAGATCATTTACTAAAGGTCCTACAACTCAGCAATCTCTATTATGAGCTTTGTCCACATTCACATGCTTCTTCTGTAAGTACAAAGCCTGTTTAAGAGTTGCAAAAAATACATAAAATTTTTATTATATATGCTAAGAAAAAATGGACATGGCTATCAACAGAAAATTTAGAAAAGAGAAAATATAAATGACCATTAACTATATGAAAAAATGTTCAATCTTACCAATAACTAAGGAGATGAAAATGAAAATATTAACTTTTATCATCAAATTCAGATTTTTAAAGTTGTATCATCCAGTATTGGCAAGGTAATGAGTAAATATATACTCCTACATTGTGAAAGTGTGAAATGGTTCCAATTTGGCAAACTGTATTAAAAGCCTGAAAAAATATCCAATTCTTTTGAACCAGTAATTCCACTTTCAGGAGTTCACTGTATGGATATAAAAAAAAGATAAACAAAAAGATTTAGGTGCTATTATATTTCACTGTATTATATAACAGAATATCCATTCACATTAGTGAAAAACTTGAAGCAACCTAACTTTCAACATCATTATCAGTTAAGTAAGCTGTATACCCTTCAACACAAAGTTCTGCAGCCATTTAAAAATCTGTTTTCGGGGCACCTGGGTGGCTCAGTCAGTTAAGCGTCTGCCTTCGGCTCAGGTCATGATCCCAGGGTCCTAGGATCAAGCCCCACATCGGGCTCCCTGCTCAGTGGGGAGCCTGCTTCTCCCTCTCCCTCTCCCTCTGTGCTCTCTTTCTCAAATAAATAAAATCTTAAAAAAAAATAAGAATCTGTTTTCAACATTTAATGGTATGGGCAAACTTTAATGTTATACCCATGTTAGTCCATGTTCACTACTCAAGAATTAAGCCCCCCTGCTAATAATCATCCCCTCTCATACTATGGCCACATTGCTCATGTCTTTTACCTTGATTAAAACCTTCCCATGAAGTCCTCTATAATCCCTGCATTCTCATCCTCTTTCATAAACCTTTATTTCCTTGACTGAAACTGCCTCTTTCCTAAAGATACCCTTTCTTCTGAGGCTTCTCATGGCTTACATACTTCACATTAGGAAGACCCTGTGTCTCCTCCTGATTCTAGTGTCATACACTGTGGGTAAAAGTAAAACCCCGACTCCTTTGAAGTTCATGCCATATGACTACTACCTTTATCCCTTTTTACTCTTAATTTATTAATTCTTTATTACTATCTCTGACACTGATCTGTTTTCCTCTCTGCTTTATATCATGCCATCATCATCACAGAAAATCCATACAACACACTGACCTGACCTTGTTTTCCTCAGGTCCAGTTATGATGGTTTCCTCTCCATGTAGCCACCCTATCATTGTCACTCTTGTCATTATCTGTGACTGCCCCAGCTCTGAAACTGTAAATCTGGACAACCAACCCAACAACAACCACTACTTTTCTACCAAATTTCACTGTATAGAAGATGTACATTATTTCACATCCTTATATTGATGAAATCAGGACAAACTTTATAATCAGCAGGCATCATCTAACTGCTCTTGACCAAGAGATATTCTTAATAGTTGGTTCTACCTGCATGTGTGTAAATACTAAAACAGCATCAGCACCAAAACCTGCAGAATGAATATCATCAAGTGTTGGTGACATAGCATTTCTTAAAATTATGCAATTATGTAGAGATAATTTACTTTGGACTCCCACTTGGGATTACTACTTAATACACCTAGTTCACTACCTCCAAACACCCTCCTTACGACGATTAAGCTCGATCTCAGAAAGAATGATAAATTTGGAAAAACACAGTCATCAGTGAGTCTGAGTGAAGAAGTAAGTCCAAAAGACTGATGATGACTCCCTCATATGCATTCCTTGGAAAATCTGAACAAAATCAGTGAGAACTTCCTATGATTAAGAAAAAAACAAACAAAAAACTCTGGATTTGAAAAAGTTTTAGGGATCCCTTAACTAATTATTTTTATTCATATTTTGCTGCTTTTTAATATAAGAGTAACCAAAGGTAAAAATTTATATCTTAAGACTAAAAGAACTTTCAATATTGTATTGTATAGTAAATATATAATTAGAATTCTAACTCATAAGACTATCATAGTTTAATTGGTAGTGTTTTCTTAATGATGCATAAAATAACAGTGCAATTTACAATGTTTCAGATTTTTTTTTGTAAGATTTTATTTATTTATTTAACAGAGAGAGACACAGTGAGAGAGGGAACACAAGCAGGGGGAGTGGGAGAGGGAGAACCAGGCTCCCCATTGAGCAGGGAGCCCGATGCGGGGCTCGATCCCAGGACCCTGGGATCATGACCTGAGCCGAAGGCAGATGCTTAACGACTGAGCCACCCAGGCGCCCCAATGTGTCAGATTTCAATAAAATACATAGCTCTCTTGCTCATTTATTTCCACTTTATCTTTTCTTTGATCTTATGGATGCCACTAATCCCTTGATTTTTCTATTTTTTTATTACATCTTTACAGTAGTGAATCTTCAACTACTCTTGCCAATAATTAAACTCCCATTGCCCATCTTTTGCACCTATTTGATAAATATGAGTCCTGAATCCCTGCAACCACCTCTGTCTATAGTAAGGCAGCTAAGCACTCCTGGAAAATATTATTTCTTAGCTTCCAACTGTAATTGGGTCCTAACTGTATTTACCAAACATCCTCTGTTACTAATCAAGTCTCTTTTTTCTCTACCAACTATATTCAGGCCTCCTCTCTTTGTAAACCTCCTATACCCTGTCAACTTTCCCTATATATGACATTACCACTACCTTTAAAAATTATTATGAAAAATTATGTACAAAAAGGGTACAAAAAATAACGTAGTACCTGTGAATTCATTACCCAGCCTAAGAAATGGAACATTATCAGTAGAGATGAAGTCACTGTATATCCTTCCCTAAATCTTATCTCCCATCCTTTCCATCCTAAATTTTTATATAGTCTCCTTGCTTTTTGTTAGTTTTGCTACGTATGTATTGAAGGAGTTCAGGACATGGCCACCCCAAAATATGCTCCTTTGGCAAATACTGATTATTTTGAACTGAAGAAACTTGAAAATTGCCACGTGAAAGGTGCCTTCCCTGTACGAGAAGGAAGAAACTGCATTTTGTTTTTTTTTTTTAAAGATTTTATTTATTTATTTGACAGAGCAAGAGAGCACAAGCAGGAGGAGCAGCAGCAGGAGAGGGAGAAGCAGACTCCCCACTGAGCAGGGAGCCCGACACGGGGCTCAATCCCAGAACCCTGGGATCACAACCTGAGCCGAAGGCAGACACTCAACCATCTGAGCCACCCAGGCGCCACTTTTCTGTATTTTCTAAATGGTCTAAAAGAATATGCATTTTTTATATAACCAGGAGGTTACTATAACTTATTAAGTAACCAGAAATTATTCTAATTTATTAAGTAACAAAAGCAACTTTAAGATCCTACTCAGAACTGAAAGTTAATTATGCTTAGTATCTTGACCAGCTGTGGAATATAAAGTGCAACCTGCCTTTGTGTGGTCAAAGTTTCTAATTCTACACCTTCAGTCAGTTAGTACTTAGTGTTAATAGGTCACTCCATGCCAACCTTCAAAGAACTAAACAAACTGAACTAATACCTTTATTTAACTAAAGAACAATTAATACCAACCTAAAAGCATTTATTCATTCACTTAAGTATTTACTGAGCATATGCCATGTGTAAGGCACTATTCAGGGTATTGGTCAAAAAACAATAAACAAAAACCTCTGCCCTCAATGAACTTATAAGGGAACAAAAACAGACAAGTAAAATATATGTCAGATGTATCGCACTCTATGCAAAAAAACAATCAAATAAAGGTACAGAGACTAAGGAGAAGACTGAATTTAAAATAAGACATTCAAGGAAGGTCTCAATAAGAAGGTGTCATTTGAATCAAGACGGGTAAACAGTTAAGAAAACAAGTCACAATGAGATCTGGAGAACAGTTTTTCAGGCACAGAGAATAGGCAAGGGCATGGCTAACATCTCCAAGGAAGTGGACATGGATCAGAGTGAATGGAGAAACTTACTACAGGTATTAATAATTCAGAGGAGGTTAATAATAATTTCAGTGTGTTCTTAAACACAACCTTGCCTAATGCGAAATTAACAAATTTGCAGATTAAGAGGAAGTTTTCATCTGATATATCAAATTTTATATGAAAAAAGATTATTTTTAATTAATTTTATTTCAAGTGCAAAGACAGTTTTAATAAAAATCAACTTGGTGACAGTGGGTAATCATGGTCTGAGAGAGTCAAAGAAGTATCTATGGAGAAGGAAGATCTAAGCTAAATTTAGAAAGAAAGGTAACAGGGAAAAAAGGTTGTATTATATAAAGGAAACTCAATAAAAAAATAGGGGCGCCTGGGTTGATCAGCTGGTTCAACGTCTGACTCTTGATTTCAGCTCGGGTGGTAGTCTCGGGGTCATGGGATCAAGCCCCACATAGGACTTGTACTCAACGCAGAGTCTGCTGGGAATTCTGTCTCTCCCTATCTCTAAATAAATGAATGAAGTCTTAAAAAAGAAATACAATGAAATGTATGGGGATTAACATAAGAATAAAAAAATATATATATATAAAAAAAAAAGAAATACAATGACATAAACATGGCAAGAAAGAATGATGAGATCAGTATGATCAAAGCAAATGACTTCTGTATGGGTGCTAAGAACTAAAACTGGGGGACGCCCAGGTGGCTCAGTCGTTAAGCGTCTGCCTTCAGTTCTGGTCATGATCCCAGGGTCCTGGGATCAAGCTCCGCATCGGGCTCCCTCCTCAGAGGGAAGCCTGCTTCCCTCTCTTCCACTCCCTCTGCTTGTGTTCTGTCTCTCGCGGTGTCTCTGTCAAATAAATAAATAAATAAATAAAATCTTTAAAAAAAAAAACCCAACTAAAATTGGACTCAGACTACATTATGAAAAATAGAAACCCTAAATGTGATGCAAAGACAAAAAAGAATTAACTTTTTTAAACTTAATGAAAAAGTCATTTAGAAAAATGATCTGGAATCAATGTAATATGGATAACAGGGAATTAGACTAGGGGCACTGAGGTTGTAAGACTACCGCACATGGGAATGGATAAACGGGATAAACTAGACGATGCTCTAAAAGAAAGAGAACTTGGAAGTAGATGGACAGAAGGAATGCAGAAAACAGGACCAAACATGGTATTAAAGTTTCTAAGCTAGGAGACTGCAGAAATAGTGATCATTGGTAGAATCATACATATATGTTCTGCAGAGATCATTTCATCCAGAGCTGTGTTTTTAGAATGATTACAAATTGAACAAAAAATCATACTCCTTATCCAAAAGATACAAATGTACATTTTTGAAATCTTATGACAATAGTTCCCCATTGAGAACTCAATTAGATCTCATATATAGAACATGATCCTCATAATTTTACCTCCTTAAAATACTTCATCACATCATAAGTGGAGAACTTTCTGATTTATTCTACATTTTTCTCTAATATCTAAACATTTAGGTTTTGAAGAATAGGCAAAGAACCTAAAAATGTATTCATCTGAAACAATTCGTTAGGAAGGCAAGTTTTAAATCCATGGAAATATGATGGACTATTTAATAAAATGATGTGGAAACAACTGTCTGCCTTTGGAAAGAAATATTAAAACTGATTTCTTACCTTACCTCATTCCTTTTAACAAACACCAAAATACATTCCAGGCATTATTAAACATTTAAATGTAAACACAAGTTGCAGAACTTGAAAGAATAAAATGTTTTATTAAAAGGTCAAATGACAATACAGCCATACAAAGGACTTAGAGCAATTAGGACTCTCATGTATCAGCAGCAGAAATGTAAAACGGTGCACCAAATTTGGAAAGGAATTTAGCAGTTTCTTAAAGAGGCAAACATACACCTACCATGCGACCCAGCCATTCCATGCCTAAGCATTCATCCAAGAAAAATGAAAGTATAGGTCCAATACAAAGATTTGTATACAAATGTTCACAGCCAGTTTACTTTTAACAGCCAAAAACTGGAAACAATCCAAATAATCAACAGGTGTGCAGATAAATTGTGGTATATTTACACAACAGAATACTACTCAGCAAGAAAAAAGAGTGGACTACTGAAACATAGTGTGAATTAATATCAAAGTAATTATGCTCAAAGAAGCCACCCACAGCCTTCAACCAAAGTATATATTGCATGATTCCATTTATATAAATTCCTCAAAACGAAAACTATAGTTATAGAAATTAGATCAGTAGTTGCCTGAGGGCTGGAGAGGGGATGGAAGAGGCAAGAAGGAGGAACTACAAAGGGACATAAAGAAATTTTGGGGTGTGATGGATATGTTAATTATCTTTATTGCAGTGACAGTTCATGGTATATACTTATGTCAAAATTTATACTGTATACTGTAAATAGGTGCATTAAAACTATACTGTAAATGGGTACATGTATATATCCATTATACTTCAATAAAGCTGTTCTTAAGAAGTAAAATAACATCAGGCCATACACAAAAAACTGTAGACTCTTTTTATCTGTGGTGGGTACATTTTAAATAAAAAGCTATATAATAATAACAATTTTAAAATAAAATGAGCTGTGGTTATTACAACTCAAAAATTTGGAAGGGGAAGAAGAGAGGATTTGAACCAGTGACAGGGCTGGCCAGTGTTTTAGAAAATCAGTTGCAAGAAAGTCTCAATGAATCACCTCAGGAAGAACAAAAGGGCAAATTTAGAAACTAAAGCCAAGAGACAAAATATGTCAAGCCAACTACATATAAGGACAGGTACAGAGCAAATTCAGAGGCAGGAATTTAGTAGCAGAGGCAAATTATTATGCAAAAGATGAAGAGACTGACAGAGACAAGCTAAGGAGCATGGTCCAAGTATACGAAGCAAATCATTCCTGGAATGCATAAAAACACTAAGATATGAGGCTGATTTTAAGAACAGAAAGCAGGGTAGCCCAAATCAGGTGAAGCTAGAGAACGTGTAGCCAAAAACAGGTCAGAGTCAAGCAGACTGCAGAATGAACAAAAGCTGTGCACAAGAAAAGGAGCCCACAAAAAAATTCTTCTCAAAGTAAGGCGGGCTGTTCCATCTGGCTTTTATCCCTGGTTGCTCAAAGAGAAATGTCCTTAATCCCAACAAAACACCCTTAGTAGCTTCTGAAATTTTAACTTCTCTCAGAAGTGAAGATATTTTAGTTTTAACCTGAATTATATATAAATTCACTTTCATAAAGTATTAGAAAGAGCTCCTTGAAAGCAGAGATCTTATCTTATTCAACTTCTATCAGTAGCACCCAGTATGTCTTCTATACATCAGATGCTTAAATGATGATACTTAAAAGTTCTGAACAAGAAAACCATCAAAAAAAAAAAAAATGTGCACTGAAATTTGTATTATTCACTTTCTGAATTATCACTTAATATTCCTAGACTAGTTTCCTTTCATTGCCCAGGACCTCCCTTTGTTCCTTTCCCACTGTCAAGAGAATATGTGATCCCTAAATGGAAAACAACTAGTAAAAGCTTAAATTAATAATTAGAAATAATTAGAAAAATTAATTTGTGGCAAAAAAACTCTCATGCAATCAAAAGCCAAATGTACATAATTTTTTAAATTAGTCATATTCAGCTTACAATTCTTGGTAAGATATTTTTTTTTAATTATTTATTTGACAGAGAGAAAGCGAGAGCAGGAACACAAGCAGGGGGAGTGAGAGAGGGAGAAGCAGGCTTCCCACCGAGCAGGGAGCCCGATGCGGGGCTCGATCCCAGGACCCTGGGGTCATGACCCAAGCCGAAGGCAGACGCTTAACAACTGAGCCACTCAGGTGCCCCCAATTCTTAATAAGATATTAAGCTAAGCTCCCTCCCTTTGAAATTGTTCTACAAGTGAGAGGTTGGATACAAGAAACAAACTGTGAAAAATCCCTGGGGAAACAAATGCTGGCTTGTCTGGACAGAGGAAGGGAAGAGTAGCAACCCAGAGCTGAACAGTGTATGGCACACAATTGGGGGGCTGGATGATGGAGAGCTTTTCAGAAATGTCTCTCTCCAGATACCTCAGGCAAAAACAGTAATTGCTCTGAGGTAATGTCAGAGCAGCACTCCCGCGTGGCTGGGGTGGCAAGCCCGATCTTCTCTCTGCTGAACAAAATTCCACGAAGCTTGGTCTCAACACAGAGCAACTCTCTGATAGAGTTAACAGGAAGGGTTACTATTTGATGGATGATGCAAATGGGAAGTCCAGACTAATATCGTAGGCTCTCTGCTCTGAGGTTCTTCTTCCTTTCTCCTGACAACCTTACCACTCCTTTCAAACACAGTACCTAAATCCAAAAAGGTGCAGAAATGCTGAAAATAAATGGCTGGGAAATATGAACTTAATGTGGCTGAAAATCTCAATGGAAAATGTGTTCATGGAAAAAATCAATCAATCAATCAAGCACTGAAGTATAAGGACTATTAAAATCTTTTTAAAGATTAAAACCAAATACATTATATGTTAATTGAATTTAAATAAAAATAAGTTTTTTAAAAAAATAAAAACAATAAAAAAAACTGTAATATACATTAAAACCCCCCAGAATTAATGAGCTACTCAGAATATAAATTTTAAATGACCATAATACATATCCTCAGAAATGAAAGGGTATGGGTAATATGAAGTAGAAATACTTTTTAAAAAAGAAACAATTTGAGGGGCGCCTGGGTGGCTCAGCCAGTTAAGTGTCTGCCTTAAGCTCGGGTCATGATCCCAGGGTCCTGGGATCCGGCCTGCATAGGGATCCCTGCTCGATGGGGAGTCTGCTTCTCCCTCTGCCTGCCGCTGCCTCTGCTTGTGCTCTCTCATTCTCCTCTGTCAAATAAAGGAATATAATTTTTAAAATAATAATAAATAAATAAATAAAGGTGATTTGAGATTTAATTAAAAAAGAAACAATTTGAAATAATGTAATAGAAAACAGTTAAAATGAAAATATTAAGAGATGGGTGAATGGACTAATGGGTATAGATGAAAAATGTTTTCGTGAGCTGGATTAGGCTAAGAAACACTTCTGAAACATAAGAGGAGGGGATAAAAAAGATTTTTTTAAAGGTACAAAGACATGAGAGAGTATTAACTTTGTAAAAACAGAAGATATAGAAGACGTAAAATTTAAACAGATTCACAGAAATATATGAATGACTGAGAATTTTCTAGAATTAAAAACTGTCAAACTGAACAGCTTGTGAATGTCAAAGAGGAAGAGGATAAATAAAACATACACATATACATAAACAACACCTTGATACATACAATGAAATTTAAGAGAATCAAAGACAAAAGAAAATTCTAAAAGCTTCTAACAAGAATAGTTCACCTATAAAGGAGTAAGATCAAAATGACATCAGATATCTCATCAGAAACACAAGATTTAAGGTAATTCTTAAAATTACTGTGCAGACAGCAAAGGAAACAGTCAACAAAACCAAAAGACAACCGACAGAATGGGAGAAGATATTTGCAAATGACATATCAGATAAAGGGCTAGCATCCAAAATCTATAAAGAACTTATCAAACTCAACACCCAAAGAACAAAGAATCCAATCAAGAAATGGGCAGAAGACATGAACATTTTTCCAAAGATATCCAAATGGCCAACAGACACATGAAAAAGTGCTCAACATCGCTCGGCATCAGGGAAATCCAAATCAAAACCTCAATGAGATACCACCTCACACCAGTCAGAATGGCTAAAATTAACAAGTCAGGAAAC